>NC_141094.1:1850000-2450000 GCF_041138505.1 Cibotium barometz | reverse complement strand
GCTCCATTGTCTTCAGCATCCCCTCGATCCTTTCCCAGGGAAAGACCAAATGCAACTCCCTCCACCTCTCCTTCTGAGATGGAATCCTCGGAGCTACCACTTGTCTCCTCTTCATCGGATGACTCTGACTCTGAACTTTCAGAAGTTGAAGATTCACCTCTTACCACTTTCTTGCGACGACTCTTGATGTTGTAGTGGACCTTCTTATTCTCACCTTGTAGAATAAGATCACCTGTCTCCCACTTTTGAATCGCCTTCACTTGGCGAAGCCATGGCCTACTACCCAATATCAATGGGTAAGCCCTAGCATCACGCTTTGTAGGAATGACCTGAAAAGTTGTAGGCACAGAAATACCACATACATCCACTCCCAAATTTCTGACAATTCCTAAGGTTTTCACCCTAGTATTATCAGCAAGTTTGATGCGATAGGGAGAGTTGGTAGAAGACAACTTTAAATTAGCATCTTTCATTGTTTTTTCACTCATGACATTGATTGATGCACCTCCATCAATGTATGCATTAGAAACTGTCTGCCCCTCAATGATAACATCAATCACAGGCACGTCATCTCCTACATCAATATCCACCTTTTGAACCATAGGAGTCCCATTATCCCTCTTCTTCTTTTTCTTAGATTCCCTTGTGCTAGCCAGCTTACCCCATTCCTTTCTAAGCTTTGGAGAGAGTGCCAAAAGCTGCCCAAATGTGATTTGTGCTGTTTTCTTCCTAAGATCCGTTAAGAGGTCATAACTAAGAGATCCTTGTCCAGGAGGAAAGTCAGATTGTCCAATTTTTCTCCTAGATGACTTCTTCTTCTTCTTATTTTTCTCCTCTTCTTCAGATTTATCTTCTTCTTCTTCTTCTTGACTCCTAGTTTTACGACCCCTTTTTGCCATTAATGGCATCAATGTTTCCTCTTCTTCTTCTGAGCATGTTTCCTCTAAAAGTGCTAAACTTTTATCCTCACTTTTCCTCAACTTTGGACACTCAGTACGATAGTGCCCCTTCTCTTGACATTCATAGCATGTGACACTACTTCTATCCCTAGGTTTATCCTCAGCTCGTGGAACCCTAGGTGGCCTTGCATTGACTAAGAGTAACTTCAAATCAGCAAATTCTGCCATAAGTTGTGCAATGTTATGATCCAAGGATGGAGCTTGTACCTGAGATGTTGAGGCTATCTCTACTCGTGGTGGGGTTGGCACACTTGGAGAAGATTGGAATGTGGACTCAATATGAAGAGTGGCCTCCTTCTTCAAAGCAATACGAAGGGCCTCTTTAAAACTAGTGGGATCTTTGCTAAGAACTTTTCCATGCAAGCGGGGATCCAAAGCCCTGATAAACTTGCTCATCTTAAGGTGCTCCATTGCTAAAGAACTCTTTGAATCTTCCATAGAAGGTGAAGAAGAAGAAGCAACAACATGTAAAGCAGCTTGTTGATATTTGATGAATAAGGCTTCATACCTCACTGAAAAGGCAGAAACTGACTCTCCATCCTTTTGGAAAATTTGATCCAATTGCAATAGTAAAGCATTTGGCGACTCCACTGTCCCAAATCTCTTCTTCATTGCTTTGGTCAACCTTTCCCAATCATTCTTCGACTCCTCTGGCAAAGCCTCATGCCAAGTTAAGGCCATACCCTCCAAGAAATCTGGAAGTATTTCTGCCCTCTCCTTCATAGACCAACCCGTCAAGCGGCATGCTCGGTTAAACTCTCGGAGATAACTCCCCGGGTCTTCTCCTTCCGATCCACGGAACACCGGAATGTTGAACATCTTGCACCAAAAGATGAGTAATGACAAGGGAAATTTACTTGTTTCAGAACAACTTTCCTTTAATCATGCGGGACCTTGAGGTTAAAATAGAATAATTCTAAGTAAAACCTGCCCGCCGTCTCCACCAAAAGATGTGACACAAAGTTGGGGTTTGGACTTCGGTCACTTCTCAGAATCAAAACACACTTGTATGAAACCTCACAGCCTCCTCACCTCTCTTTCTCTCCCTAGATTAAGATAAAGATATACACATCAAAGGTGACATCATAATTCATGGAAGGAAAGATGAAAGGCTCCGGAGAAGCAAGAATTTCTGCCAGTCTTGCAGCTCCAAACAAGAGGGCAATTCTTTGTTGGAAGAAAATCTTCCGACTCAGGATTATGTGAACGGAAACATACGGGGAATATTGGTAAGGTTCATCCGTTCGAATTGGACGATTTGGACGGAACATGTTAAAGAAAATGAATATAGCAATCACTTACAAGAGGATAAGACACATGGGGTTTTCCTTTTGATAAGAGATTAGGAGAAATTAATCATGATTAAGAAGAAAGAGTGGCCAAAAGGCTATAAAAATAGAGATACACAGAGAATTGCAGTTTTAAATCCATAAAGGTTGTGTAAGAGAGGATTATATAGATGCGTAGATCTTGAAGAGAGCTTCGCGTCTATATAAAAACTTTCAAAAACGGGCAACCGAGCGAAAAGTTATGAGCATTTTACTGCAAGACTATAAAATTGCCAAAATTCTATAAAAACAGAGATACACAGAGAATTGCAGTTTTAAATCCATAAAGGCTGTGCAAGAGATGATTACATAGGTGCGTAGAGCTTGAAGAGATCTTTGCGCCCATATAAAAACTTTTAAAAACGGACAACCGAGCGAAAAGTTATGAGCATTTTACTACAAGACTATAAAACTGCCAAAATTCATCTAAAAATTAGCAACTTTGGGAGAAATTCTGATCATCAATGAAGTAAGGGATTAAGAAATTAGTTACATGAGTGGAAAGAGCATAGAAAGAGCTTCCTAGCCATATGATCAATTTAAGAAATCAACACCCGAGTGATGAGTAATTACCGATTGAAATTTGGGTATTGGACCACAAAAACTGCACTTCTCTCTCTTTGCATGAAACCTCAATTTTCACATAGCCTCTTGCCTTTCATCTCCTTCATGATTCAAGCTAGAGGGTAAGGGTTGACATTGCTCAGCGGACAATCGTAAAGATTTACCTATGGTCCCCAAAGTCTTTCCACATGCTCATTACCGCTAAAACCATTGGTACCTCCAAAGGAGGGCGGCAATAAGGCAAGGGCTACCTTGAGAAGTCACAGGCCCGCCAAGATAATAACTCCTTATCCCACTTATCATGAATCATCAAAGAGGTCCAAAATTGGGTTAAGCATGAGGAGCTAATGCTAAATGAGACATTCACATGTAAAGAGAGTGTTTGAATAGGGGTTTGAAAGATAAGAGAATGGCAATGACACAAAATGCTCAATTGAGGAGGCTCATTCCTTGATTTGAAAGGGAGAGGAGGGCTCCTTTTATAGGTGGAGAATCACCCTCTCTTCCATTGTTACAGATTACAACATAAAAAACTTCAACCCTTCAGTGACATAAGGGTAGATGTCACCATCAATTGTCCTCTTAGGCTAAGTCTTCTATTGATTATTAAATTGAAGACTTTTTGACTTTGAGAGTGTGATGAGATAATAGCCAAGCCTAAGTGGCATGTAGGTGGAGATCCCACTTACACATGGCATAATTCTCCTCTTCCATGTAGGTATTCTAGAAGAATCTTGCCCAATTATGCACCTACACACACTCCTCCACATGCCTTCCACACTCCCCAACTTGTAGCCTTATGGTGAATACCATATTAATAATACAATAAAAATCCATGTGAGCATGAAGGCCCACTTTTATTTTCCACATCACTAGCCTATCTACCATACCAAAGTATTTATCAAGCATACTTGTGGCATTTACAATGTGTGCACCCTAAATCAAGTAAAACCATTATATTTGAAGATAGAATGCTGTTATCGGGGTAGCCGCCAAGCCGCCGCATCACCACGCCGTTATTCCATTGTGGGCGCCGCAATCTTCTTGGACAAGCTTCCACCTTATTACCATTGAGAAACCATCAAAATATGCACAAAATTGACAATGAAAGATATCAATTTTTCACGTCACAGTAGCAGCGGAAGTAGCTTTCTCTTGCGCGGGCAAGGTTTCTCACTCGGGGCCTCGCCCTCGAATGTCCGGGCACGAGACTAAGCTGGTGGTCATTCCGAAAACCGAAACCGAGAAAATTTCCCATGCCCGAAAAGTGGGGACGATTCCACCATTTTTATTTTCTTAACAAATTCTTTTAACGAGGTCAAGATACTGAACTACCTTCATCTGATAAAACCAGATAGAAGGGAAACTATTACAGACTTAACTTTGCAGGAATCAATGCTTTTTTCCTAATTGAATCAGGCACAACCGTTGATTTATTCTTTAGTAGAGAAGTCTTCAGGATTATAATTAACTACTTGAGTTCTAAGCGTATTCCTATTAATCAATTTTATTATTAAAACTCTACTGATTCCAGCCTAACCCCATCCGGCCCATGGTTAGCCACTGCCCAACCACTGGAATAGTAGAACTAGACAAGTACTCACCCACCCATAATTGAAAGCCTTTCTTAACTTTTGCTTTAGAATATAGATACTCACACACTCCTCTTTAAACTTTAATTTATAAAACAATTTTGCTTTAGAATATAGATACTCACACACTCCTCTTTAAACTTTAATTTATAAAACAATCCATTGACAAACAATTACTGGTTACAGATGTCAAACTCAAAATTTCCATTCAATCCTTGTTTCTCACAAAACAGTATCACTCCTCTTTAAACTTTAATTTATAAAACAATTTTGCTTTAGAATATAGATACTCACACACTCCTCTTTAAACTTTAATTTATAAAACAATCCATTGACAAACAATTACTGGTTACAGATGTCAAACTCAAAATTTCCATTCAATCCTTGTTTCTCACAAAACAGTATCACTCTGGACTCTCCGTTGAGACCAGCAGGTCAACAACGAGATCCCGTAAAACAGATTACAATAATTTTCTTGTCATCATTCATATATACATCTTCCACGACATACGCATGGGTGTCCTAAGCACTGTGAGCCTGTGCATCGCCTGGTCAAAACCCTCCAAGATCCTCCTTAGGTGTCCTGGCACTTCACTCAGGGACCGCTTCGTCGGCCCTTGCCCATCGTACCAGAAGCACACCATTTTACACCATACCCAAGCTGGTGAAGACCTGGGTAGGTTTTTGCCACGTGAGCCATCCTTTGAACACTCCCCGCCAGCTATTACAACCGAACTTCCCTTAGAAAAACACATATACCAAAGGCTCCCTCCTAACATTCTGGGGTAAGACAGTCCTTTAAGAAAACAGGGTTTCTATGCAAGTTTTGAGTTTTGAATTTCTTTTGAATACAATGGGTATTTCTTAAATCTGTATCCCAATACTTCTAGATCACAGGTCTGGATTCCCAAGTAGAATTCCTCGAATTCTGTAATCTTGATCCTCAGATCAAAATCAAAGGTCTCAACTTAGTTTCAGATTCGGTGGGTGATTTGAGTGTAGATTACTGAACTAGTCACATCATCTATTCTTGAAACTGACGAAGGAATTATGTCTTGGTCATAGTTTGATTTAGGGGATTGAGTCTGGAAAGGTTCTCCCTGAACTATCTTTCTTGAAGGGTAATATTTCAATTACTACTTTACTGAATTTCATTCATTGAGTATTTGCTTAACTGAATTCAAAACCCGAATTCCTATGAGAGATAAATTAATCATTTAACTAAAATTCCGACTTCGATAGGTTTTTTGAATTTTCTCATTACCATCCTAGAGAATATGAAGCGGTGGAATTTTCTCTCACAGAATATTTACTTATTCATTTACCAATATTCATGGGATTTAAACATAGGATTAAAGAGAACTCTTATTTGATGGAAAGAGAACTTATATGGAAATAACACTTTTATATAAAAGGAAATCCTTTTATGCATCTATTTATGCATAAAATTCCATTTTGATGAAAGTAACACTTTTATAATAAAAATTCTTTTATACATCATTTTATGCAAAAAAATCAATAATGATGAAAGTAATACTTTTATAATAAAAAAATTCTTTTATGCATCATTTTATGCATAAAATTCAATATTGATGAAAGTAACACTTTTATAATAAAAAATATTCTTTTATGCATCTATTTATGCATAAAAATCCATTTTGATGAAAGTAACACTTTTATAATAAAAAATATTCTTTTATGCATCTATTTATGCATAAAAACCAATATTGATCAAAGTAACACTTTTGTAATAAAAATATTCTCTTATGCATCTATTTATGCATAAAAACCAATATTGATCAAAGTAACACTTTTGTAATAAAAAAAATTAACCAATATGCATCTTTCTATGCATAGAATTCATATCTAATGAAAATCACTCTTTTATAACTTAAAAAAAACCAATATGCATCTTTCTATGCGTAGAATTTATATCTAATGAAAATCACTCTTTTATAATAAAAAAATAACCAATATGGATCTTTCTATGCATAGAATTTAAATCTAATGGAAATAACACTTTTAGAATAAATATATTTCTACTATGCATAGAATGAAAATGACACTTTTAGAATACACAAACGATAGGGATTATTCTTTTAGAATAATAAAAGATGAAACTTATTTCACAAAATTTTAGAAAATTTTGCCATAACCTCCTTTGTATGGCTGACCATTTTTCAAATTTTTTTAATTTAATTTACTTAAAAATTAAAATAATCAATTTTTACTTTTAAAAGAGAAACAATATCCAACAAGGCATAGCATCGATTTATCATTTCAACAAAATAAAAATTAGAAAACCATTAAAAGAGTAAAGAAAAATATAAGATTTCTAACTTACATGAATTCAAAGAGCTTTCCTTTGGCTTGATGGTTTGAGGGATCTTTGTCCATACAGAGCTTTGAAAGGGCTCATCCCAATACTTCGGTGATAATAAGAAGCATTGTAGGCAAACTTGACTAGGTGCAGATAGCTTAGCCATTCCCTGCCCCACAGCATGACAAAAGTATATCTTCGATTACTTGGTTTACCCTTTCTGTTTGACCATCGGTCTCAGGGTGGTAAGCTGTGCTGAGATCCAAGAAAGTTCCTACTGCTTCGAAAAATGCAGTCTAGAATCTTGACATGAATTTGGGATCTCGATCACTTACTATTCTTCTGGGTAGGCCATGCAATCTGAAGATTTCCTTGAGGAACACTCTGGCCACATCCACACATCCACTGCAGTGTAGGTTTCTTTTATTGGAATCAGATGGGCAACTTTGGTTAGTCTATCAACTACCACGAAGATAGAGTTGTAACTTGATTGCATTGAAGGTAATCCAGTAATAAAATCCATACTGATGTATTCCCACTTCATCTGGGGGATGTCTAATGGATGTAGCTTCCCAGGCATTTTTACTCTCTCAGCCTTGACTTTTTGACAGGTCAGACATTGACGTACATGATTAAGCACATCCTTTTTTAGACCAAGCCAAAAGAATCTTTTCTTCATAGACATGTAGGTTTTGATGAAACTTGGATGTCCTGTAATAAGGCTATCATGGGCTTCATTTAGAATTTGACCCTTAGTTCCCTCATCACTAGGAATGCATAGCATGTGATTATAATACATAATTCCATCATCCAGGCTGTACCCTTGAACTCGGTTCAACTCCTGTGGAGTTTTGCTTTCCTGCATAAGTAGGGTAGCAATAGGGCCAAAGAATCTATCCTACATGATCTTCTCACTTGCTTCAATAATCAAAGGATTTGACACTACAGTAATTTGCAAGCAAGGAGGCTTTTTTGCTGAGGGCATGTGCTACCACATTTTCTTTGCCTGGGCGGTACTTGATTTCAAAATCAAATTCTTGCAGGGTCTGCATCCACCTTCTTTGGTGTATGTTGAGATCCTTCTGAGTGAAGATCCACTTTAAGCTCTGATGATCTATCATCAAAGTGAATCTTTGACCCAGTAGGTAATGTCTCCACAACTTCAGGGCATAAACTGCTGAAAGTAGTTCTAAGACATGGACAGTATAATTCCTCTCATGCGTTCTGAGTTTTCGGGATTCATAGGCCACTGCATGACCTTCCTGCATAAGTGCACCTCCCAGGGCAAAACCACTGGCATCAGTTACTACCTCAAAGGGTAGAAAGAAATCTGGCGCACTTCAGAACGGGATTGGTTACCAAGGCGGTCTTCAGCTTATCAAAAGCACTCTGGCACCTTGCGGAATCTGGAGAAATTCCATCTTTTGATACCAGAAAGCCCAAGTATTCAACATGGTCGGCACAGAGAAAGTGCATTTACTCTTTTTTGCAAAGAGTTGGTGCTTCCTTAGAATCTCAAGAACTTTTGTGACATGAGCTTCATGGTCAGTTGCATTCTTTGAGTAAATCAGAATATCATCAAAGAAAAAAAGAACAAAATCGTCCACTGAGAATGTCCTACATTAAGCGATTGAATGTAGCTATCAATCCAAACAGCATGACAGTGAATTCATAATGCCCATACCGAGTATTGATGGGCTGTCTAATACCCTAATTTGAGATCCATCTTTGTGAAGATCTGGGCTCCACTTAGCCTGTCTAGAAGCTCATCAATTCTAGGGATAGGATACTTATTCTTAACTGTCAGCTGATTGAGACCTCTGTAGTCCACACAGATTGTTAGCGTTTCATCTTTCTTTTTCTGAAAGAGAACTGGCGCACCCAAGGTGAAACACTGGGTCTTACAAACCCTTGTTCCAACAGCTGTCTAAGCTATTCCTTGAGTTTGATGGCTTCAAGAACTGGCATTTTGTACGTGCACAAGGCTTACTGGCTGAGCTTCGGGGGTCAATTCTATCACATGATCTACTTCCCGAATTGGAGGCATCTCTGTTAGCTCTTCTGGGAATAAATCATCATAATCACTTAACCATTCAGGTTCTTTAGCTTTTAACTTTGAGTCTACCGGACTCATTTTGACAAGATAAATGCGCTGCTTCTTTCTAAGTCCTTTTAGTAACTTAGAAGCCTTTACTAAACTGCAGACTTGGGGATCCTAAAATTCCGGTTCCTTGAACTTTATTTCCGTGAAGGTCACAGAAGGAAATGGTTCCATTATGACAATGAATGTTAGCTTGATTTTTTGGAGCCAATCCATTCCAAGGATCTCATCAAAAACTCCCAAAGGTATAGCTCTGAATTGGCAGTCAGTTAAATTCCCATCTAGATTGAACTGAATACAATCTATCTCAAGGTGAGTGAAAAGAATCTCCCCTTGACATGGCAGGAGTTGGGCAATCTTTTAGCTAGTGACCAAAATCCTGGCATCCAAAACACAGGTTCTCACTTCTGAGCTCATCCATCTAAATCCTTGGAATAGGTGGGGCTCCTGAGAAAGTGTTCTGGGGGAAGGTTCTACCTTCACTTCTAAATCTTCCCGCATCCTGATTCTGAATTGGGCCTTGTTGCCTCTTTGGGGGAGAAAAGTTTGAAGTACTTCCCGAGGTTTGGAATCTTTTAAAATTAGAGGGTGCAGGCTTTGGCGGCGGCAGGACCTTAACAACAAAGGCTTTAGCAAAGTCCTTTGCCATTCTTACTACTTCAGCCATTGAGATAGGTTTGGCATTCTTCACTAAGGTGTCCAATGGCTCGTTCATTCCTCGAATGAACCTGGCCATCAACATCCAATTGCGGGGAATATTTGAGGAGAAGGGCAAAAGCTTGATGGTACTCTTCAATTGTCTGGCTATCTAAGAACTCATTCATCTTAGTTTCAAGGAAGCTTGGAGGACAAAGCCTCTTTCTGAGGTAAGCTTTAAGATCGCTAGGTATTCCGGTCAAGAGGGTTATTCTCACAGTGATTCCTCCAAGCGACCCTGGCCGTTTCCACAATCTTTAACCTGGCGAGAGCCATCTTGCTTCTCTCATTGTTTGCAGCCGCTTAGATCAAAGTATTCCTCCATTGCAATCGCTTAGATCAAAGTATTTCTCCATTTCCTCAATCCACTTTTCCACCACTACTTCACCTAACTGTTCCCCTTCACCCTTGAAGAGACCAGGCTGGGATCTATGCAGGGCTTTTCAAACATCCGGATCTAACTCTTTGTCATCGGTTAGAGGATCCGATTGCCTTGCACGGGCTGCACGCCTCATGATTCTGACAAAACAAGATTTTTGTTAACTTAGCTTTGACAAATTTATGATTATTTAATTTTTTGTGATTTATTCTTTAAATAGATAATTATTTCATCATACTTCTTGAACAAGATTGACCATATTCACAATCATGAAAACAATTTAGAATTTTTTTGCAAAACATCATTTATTATCAAAAGTTTTCGATATATACATAGAGCATCACGGCTTCCCAAAATTAATGTCTCAATCGTATACACATAAAGAAGCAAAATTGCGAAGGAGACATGCCATGGTACACACAATTCATTATTACAGAAAGAGGTGCTGTAATTCTATCTCTAGGGATAAAGCGGCTAAGAAGTCTAAAAACTCGACATGAAGTTCTGAAGTTCTGAAGTTCCTGGGTGAATGATCAAAGAGTTGTACATGCTGAACAAGTCCTAAACCTTATCAGAATCATGGCTAAGGAAATATTTTGCCTAAGCCTGTGATGCTGACTCGTATTGACATTAATACATCGTCCTCCACCACAGAACCACATATACCGACGTTGCTCAAGAGGATCAGGAAAATAAAGACTCTCAAAATGACGTGCGAGTCTCACTCTGCTCACTCGGGTCGTAGCAGAGTTGATGAGGTGCTCAAATACAAAGGCTAACATATCCTGACTCTGGGAGAGTTAAGTAATGCCAGATAGATTCGGGGTATCCATCTATAAATTCCAAATCAATTTATGAGTTTTCAATTTTTGAAGTTCCTTCAATATAATATTAACAAGCGAAAACATTATTTCCTAGATTTACTTTAAAATTTTTAAGCAATTTTTACTTGTTACATAAATTTACAGCAGCGGAAGTAGCTTCCTCTTGCACAGGTAGGGTTTCTCACTCGGGGCCTCGCCCTCGAATGTCCGGGCACGAGACTAAGCTGGTGGTCATTCTGAAAACCGAAACTGAGAAAATTTCGAATGCCCGAAAAGTGGGGACGATTCCACCATTTTTATTTTCTTAAACGAATTCTTTTAACGAGGTCAAGATACTGAACTACCTTCATCTGATAAAACCAGATAGAAGGGAAACGATTACAGAATTAACTTTGAAGGAATCAACATTTTTTTCCTAATTGAATCAGGCACAGCCGTTGATTTATTCTTTAGAGAAATCTTTAGGATTCTAATTAACTACTCGAGTTCTAAGCGTATTCCTATTAATCAATTTTATTATTAAAACTCTACTGATTCCAGCCTAACCCCATCCGGCCTATGGGTTAGCCACCGCCCAACCACTGGAATAGTAGAACCAGACAAGTACTCACCCACCCATAATTGAAAGCCTTTCTTAACTTTTTCTTTAGAATACAGATACTCACACACTCCTCTTTAAACTTTAATTTATAAAACAATCCATTGACAAATAATTACTGGTTACAGATGTCATAACTCAAAATTTCCATTCAATCCTTGTTTCTCACAAAACAGTATCACTCTGGACTCTTCGTTTTGAGACCAGCAGGACAACAACGAGATCCAGTAACACATTACAATAATTTTCTTATCATCATTCATATATACATCTTCCACGACATACGCATGGGTGTCCTAAGCACCGCGAGCCCGTGCATCGCCTGGTCAAAACCCTCTAGGATCCTCCTTAGGTGTCTTGGCACTTCACTTAGGGACCGCTTCGTTGGCCCTCGCCCATCGTACCACAAGCACACCATTTTACACCATACCCAGGCTAGGTAAGACCTAGGCAGGTTTTTGCCGCGTGACCTGTCCTTTGAGCACTCCCCCACCAGCTATTGCAACTGAACTTCCCTTAGAAAAACACATATACCAAATGCTCTCTCCAACATTCTGGCGTAAGATAGTCCTTTAAGAAAGCAGGGTTTCTATGCAAGTTTTGAGTTTGGAATTTCTTTTGAATACAATGGGTATTTCTTAAATCTGTATCCCAATACTTCTAGATCACAGGTCTGGATTCCCAAGTAGAATTCCTCGAATTCTATAATCTTTATCCTCTTGAGATCAAAATCAAAGGTCTCAACTTAGTTTCAAATTCGGTGGGTGATTTGAGTGTAGATTACTGAATTGGTCACATCGTCTATTCTTGAAACTGTGACGAAGGAATTATGGTCATAGTCTAATTCAGGGGATTGAGTCTGGAAAGGTTCTCCCTGAACTATCTTTCTTGAAGGGTAATATTTCAATTACTACTTTACTGAATTTCATTCATTGAGTATTTGCTTAACTGAATTCAAAACTAATCACGAATTCCTATGAGGGATAATTTAATCATTTAACTAAAATTCCGACTTCGATAGGTTTTCTGATTTTTCTCATTACCATCCAAGAGAATATGAAGCGGTAGAATTTTCTCTCACAGAATATTTACTTATTCATTTACCAATATTCATGGGATTTAAACATAGGATTAAAGAGAACTCTTGTTTTGATATAAAAATTCTGTATGCATCTATTTATGCATAAAATCCAACTTCTATGCAAATAACACTTTTATATAAAAGAAAATCCTTTTATGCATAAAAATCCATTTTGATGAAAGTAACACTTTTATAATAAAAATTCTTTTATACATCATTTTATGCATAAAAATCAATAATGATGAAAGCAATACTTTTATAATAAAAAAATTCTTTTATGCATCATTTTATGCATAAAAATCAATATTGATGAAAGTAACACTTTTATAATAAAAAATATTCTTTTATGCATCTATTTATGCATAAAAATCCATTTTGATGAAAGTAACACTTTTATAATAAAAAATCCATTTTGATGAAAGTAACACTTTTATAATAAAAAATATTCTTTTATGCATCTATTTATGCATAAAAACCAATATTGATCAAAGTAACACTTTTGTAATAAAAAATATTCTTTTATGCATCTATTTATCTATAAAAACTAATATCGATCAAAGTAACACTTTTGTAATAAAAAAAATTAACCAATATGCATCTTTCTATGCATAGAATTTATATCTAATGAAAATCACTCTTTTATAAAAAAAACCAATATGCATCTTTCTATGCATAGAATTTATATCTAATGAAAATCACTCTTTTATAATAAAAAAAATAACCAGTATGCATCTTTCTATGCATAGAATTTAAATCTAATGGAAATAACACTTCTAGAATAAATATATTTCTACTATGTATTTTTCTATGCATAGAATGAAAATGACACTTTTAGAATACACAAACGATAGGGATTATTCTTTTAGAATAATAATAAAAGATGAAACTTATTTCACAAAATTTTAGAAAATTTTGCCATAACCTCCTTTGTATGGCTGACCATTTTTCAAATTTTCCTACTTTAATTTACTTAAAAATTAAACTAATCAATTTTCACTTTTAAAAGAGAAACAATATGAAAAGTTTAATTCAAACAATTGATTACTTAACTAGGATAAAGAAGGGCTGTATTCAAGAATGAGAGAGGGGGAAAGCCTTTCCAGCAAGGCATAGCATCGATTTATCATTTCAACAAAACAAAAATTAGAAAACCATTAAAAGAGTAAAGAAAAATATAAGATTTCTAACTTACATGAATTCTGGGAGCTTTCCTTTGGCTTGATGGTTTGAGGGATCTAGTCTCCTTTGCAACAAGAGTGGCCACCAAATCTTTAGAAGAGGGAATGGTCAAAAACTAGTGAATTATTAAGAAATTCAAAGGTCTTGGCTCTTGGGAGGAGTAGAGTAACAGTGCATAAAACACTATTCAGCTTCAACAAAGGGGGAGGCTTCTATTTATAGGAAAAAGTGAGCTCCTAACCAAGCAAACTGATTCTAGAATTTTCTAGATTAGTTTGGTCAATTTTGACCATTTTTAGGTCAGTTTAGCTTACTTTTTGGAACTAGTCTTGAATAGGAGAGAGGAGAGATGAAATATCTCAATTTTTGATAATTTAAATCCACCACACATGTGAAATAGGTGCCTCCTTCATGAGGGGGGAATTCCCATTGTGAGGTGTCAAAAATCTATTTTTTTAGTATTTTCTTTGGTCCTTAGTCCACTCTTCATCTTATGTGAGTATTTACTCATTTTTGGGAAAATTTTCTTTATTTCTTCTATTTATCTTCTCCACACATTTGGATGAATCTGATTGGCCCCTCAAAACCTTAATTTAAAATTTTCAAAAAATTTGGACCCCTAGGAGAGAAGGCCTCTTGAACAGATTATACTTGATTCTAATGCACCTTCTGAAAATCTTTTTGAACTTTTGTTTAAGGGGAACTTATTTTAATAAGAAGAGATATTTTTCCATCCAAAAATATTCAAAATCTGAATAATCTCTCTCTAGAATATTTTCTCTCTCTAGGCCAAAAGGTAGAAAAAACAAGATCTTTTATATTTCTGAAGGGATTTGATTACAATGCTGGACATCTTGAGAGGCTGGGGAGGAATCTTACACTCTTAATCCTAGGCTATGATGCACCATGAATTGTGTTAAAGTTTGACAAAACGAGACACCCCACACTCTTGTATGTACACGGCATGGTCGCATATTGGTTATTTTATGTACACGACATGATAGCCTATTGAGGCCAAATGGTCATAGATGGCTTAAGTGATGCTCGGTATAAGTGCCAATGATCTAAGCTTAGTTGAACTTAGGGGGATTTGCTTTTAGACTTTTTAATTATTTTACATTTGGACTTTTTGAGTGATGTACCTACAAAACAATCCTAGTTGTACCAATTCTACCATTAGTGGGGTGTGCTCTACCCACTCAGTGGGATCATGCAAATATCACCAAAATAAGGGTGTTGGTTCACAATGAAAAACTCATGTTTTTTCTTGGTGGGGAGTGTTCACACAAATTCCACCAAAATAAGGGAGTTGGTACACCACCATGAAAAACTAAACTTTAGTTTTTCTTCACAAGGTGGTATACATTAAGCATCAAAAGTGCATCTACATGGCTATCCAACTTTATCAAGGGTGCCAAAAGGCCCAAATAAGCTTAACTTAGCCACTATGAAAACTTGAAAACTCAACTTGTTTTTCATGCTACAATGGGTCACCCAAAAGATCACCATGCTTCATCAAAGAGGCTATATAACTTTATAATGTGTTCAAAGAAGCTCAAATAAGCTTAACTTAGCCCCACTGGTTTTTCATGGTCCGTGAAAAACTCAACTAGATTTTTCAGGATCGAAAGGGTCACCCAAAAAACCACCATGCTACATTAAGGAGGCTATCTAACTTCATAATGTGCTTAAAGAATCCCCAAATAAGCTTAACTTAGGCACTAAGAAAAACTAAAGTTTTTCATGAGATTGAGAAAAACAATCCCAGTTATACTAATTCTACCCTCAGTAGGGAGTGGGGGGACATATCTCATCACATCATATTCGTTCACATCACACATCACATCTAACTCCATTTTCATCACATCACATCTCATCACATCATATTCGTTCACATCACACATCACATCTAACTCCATTTTCATCACATCACATTCATTCATATCCATCACATTCATTCGCTCATATCCATCACATTCATTCGCTCATATCCACCACATACATTCGCTCATATCCACCACATTCATTCGCTCATATCCACCACATACATTCTCATAACCATCGCATCACATACATTCTATCCACATTATATCACATCACTTTTATCCACATCATATCTCATTCATACACATCTCATCTCATTCATCCACATCCATCCAATCGTTCACATGTACGACTACCCACATCTATTCATACATTCATATCTATCACTTCACATCCACATATATTCATGTCACATCACATCTCTTTACATCACATCACATTCTTTCACATACACATCCACATATATTCTTTCACATACACATCCACATCCATTCTTTCACATACATATCCACATCCATTCTTTCACATACATATCCACATCCATTCTTTCACGTACATATCCACATCCATTCTCTCACATACATCCACATCCATTCTTTCACATACATCCACATCCATTCTTTACATACATAACCACATCCATTCTCTCACATACATCCACATCCATTCTTTCACATACATCCACATCCATTCTTTACATACATAACCACATCCATTCTTTCACATACACATTCGCATCCATTCTTCACATATACATTCACATCCATTCTTCACGTACATAACCACATACATTCTTTCACATACACATTCGCATCCATTCTTCACATATACATTCACATCCATTCTTCACATCCATTCTTTCACATACACATTCGCATCCATTCTTCACATATACATTCACATCCATTTTCATCACATATCATCCACTCATATCCCATATCATTCATTTACATCCTAATTCACATGACATCATATCTCATCCATTCATTCACATCTATCTGATTCACATCACATCTATCTGATTCACATCACATCTCATCACATCTATTCACCTCACATCTCATCACCTCTATTTACATCACATCCATCCATCCATCCATTCACACCTATCTGATTCACATCACATCTCATTACATCTATTCACCTCACATCTCATCACCTCTATTGACTTCATATTCATCCATCCATTCATTCACACTTATCTGATTCTCATCACATCTCATTACATCTATTCACCTCACATCTCATCACCTCTATTAACTTAACATCCATCCATTCATTCACGCCTATCTGATTCCATCCATCCATTCATTCACGCCTATCTGATTCTCATCACATCTCATTACATCTATTCATAGAATTTAAACATAGAATTTAAGAGAATTCTAATTTTGATATAAAGATTCTTTATGCATCTATTTATGCATAAAAATCAACTTTAATGAGAATAACACTTTTGAAATAAAAATAAATCCTTTATGCATCTTTCTATGCATAAAATCAATTTTAATGAGAGTAACACTTTTGAAATAAAAATAAATCCTTTATGCATCTTTCTATGCAAAAAAATCAATTTTATTGAGAATAACACTTTTGAAAAAAATAAAATACTTTATGCATCTTTCTATGCATAAAATCAATTTTAATGAGAATAACACTTTTGAAATAAATATAAATCCTTTATGCATCCTTCTATGCATAAAATCAATTTTAATGAGAATAACACTTTTGAAATAAATAAATCATTTATGCATATTTCTATGCATAAAATCAATTTTAATGAGAATAACACTTTTGAAATAAAAATAAATCCTTTATGTATTTTTCTATGCATAAAATTAATTTTAATGAGAATAAGACTTTTGAAATAAAAATAAATCCTTTATGCATCTTTCTATGCATAAAATCAATTTTAATGAGAATAACACTTTTGAAATAAATAAATCCTTTATGCATCTTTCTAAGCATAAAATCAATTTTATTGAAAATAACACTTGTGAAATAAAAAAAATCCTTTATGCATCTTTCTATGCATAAAATCAATTTTAATAATTAATATCAGTGATATCCATGCATATTCATAGGTGAATATGTACATGGAGTAATTAGAATATTCCTTTTAGAATGCACAAACGGTGAGAAATACTCTTAACATAAAAAATAACTTTCTTTTCTACAAAATTTTGGGAAAAATTTTAACATAACCTCCTTTAAATGGCTGACCATTTCTCATTTTATCATTCTAATTTTAACTTAAATTAACGCAATCTAGATGTATAGGACTCTAATCTACTCAATTTTCAGAATTCAAGAGAGTAAACAATAAGAAAAGTTTAATTAATCATTTAACTAATCTTTCTAGGATTAAGAAAGGCTGAATTGTAAAGAAGAGAAGGGGGTGGCCTTTTCCTCAAAGGCATAACATTTGAATTTAATTCAAGCAACTGTAAAACAAGAAAATAAAAAAACCATAGATTTAAAATTAAAAAAGTAAGAAAATTTAGCTTACATGGAGTTGTAAGCTTTCCTTTGGCTTGAGGGATTGAGGGTTCTACTCTTGTTTGAAGCAAGAGTGGCCACCAATTCACGGTCAAAATGCTTCCCCAGCATTCTTGACATACAACACTCATTTAAAAACATGTCATAAATACAATTTCGATAACGAACTCTCGTCTTTCCATATTGTTCCACATCAATTCTTATTTATTTCATATGTATTCCCATTCTCATCACATCATTTTCCATCTCATCACATCTTTTCTCATTTATCCGCATCAGATCTCATCCACTCGCATCTACCCATATCCACATCTCATCACATCATATTCGTTCACATCACACATCACATCTAACTCCATTTTCATCACATCACATTCATTCATATCCATCACATTCATTTGCTCATATCCACCACATACATTCTCATAACCATCCCATCACATACATTCTATCCACATTATATCACATCACTTCTATCCACATTATATCTCATTCATACACATCTCATCTCATTCATACACATCTCATCTCATTCATCCACATCCATCCAATAGTTCACATGTACGACTACCCACATCTATTCATATATTCATATCTATCACTTCACATCCACATATATTCATGTCACATCACATCTCTTTACATCACATCACATTCTTTCACACACACGTCCACATCACATTCTTTCACATACACATACACATCCACATCCATTCTTTCACATACATATCTACATCCATTCTCTCACATACATCCACATCCATTCTTTAACATATATCCACATCCATTCTTCACATAAATAACCACATCCATTCTTCACATAAATAACCACATCCATTCTTTCATATACACATTCGCATCCATTCTTTACATATACATTCACATCCTTTACATATACATTCTTTACATATACATTCACATCCATTCTTCACATACATAGCCACGTCCATTCTTTCACATACACATTCACATCCATTCTTCACATATACATTCACATCCATTCTTCACATACATAACCACATCCATTCTTTCACATACACAGTCGCATCCATTCTTTCACATACACATTCGCATCCATTCTTTCACATACACATTCTTTCACATACACATTCACATCACATTCGCATCCATTCTTCACATATACATTCACATCCATTTTCATCACATATCATCCACTCATATCCCATATCATTCATTTACATCCTGATTCACATGACATCACATCTCACCCATTCATTCACATCTATTTGATTCACATCACATCTCATCACATCTATTCACCTCACATCTTATCACCTCTATTCACATCACATCCATCCATCCATTCATTCACACCTATCTGACTCTCATCACATTTCATTATATCTATTCACCTCACATCTCATCACCTCTATTCACATCACATCCATCCATCCATTCATTCACACCTATCTGATTCTCATCACATCCCATTACATCTATTCATAGAATTTAAACATAGAATTTAAGCGAATCCTTTATGCATCTTTCTATGCATAAAATCAATTTTAATGAGAATAACACTTTTGAAATAAAAATAAATCCTTTATGCATCTTTCTATGCATAAAATCAATTTTAATGAGAATAACACTTTTGAAATAAAAATAAATCCTTTATGCATGTTTCTATGCATAAAATCATTTTTAATGAGAATAACACTTTTGAATAAAAATAAATCCTTTATGCATCTTTCTATGCATAAAATCAATTTTAATAATTAATATCAGTGATATCCATGCATATTCATAGGTGAATATGTACATGGAGTAATTAGAATATTTCCTTTAGAATGCATAAATGGTGGGAATTACTCTTTTGGAATAACATAAAAACAACTTTCTTTCAACAAAATTCTGTAAAATTTTTACATAACCTCCTTTGTATGGCTGACCATTTCTCATTTTTATCATTCTAATTTCAACTTAAATTAACCCAATCTAGATGTATATGACTCTAATCTACTCAATTTTTAGAATTTAAGAGAGTAAACAATAAGAAAAGTTTAATTAATCATTTAACTAATCTTTCTAGGATTAAGAAAGGCTGAATTGTAAAGAAGAGAAGGGGGTGGCCTTTTCCTCAAAGGCATAGCAACTGTAAAATAAGAAAATCAAGAAAACCATAGATTTAAAATTAAAAAAGTAAGAAAATTTAGCTTACATGGAGTTGTAAGCTTTCCTTTGGCTTGAGGGATTGAGGGTTCTACTCTTGTTTGAAGCAAGAGTGGCCACCAATTCACTTTGGAGAGGATTAGGCCAAAAACAATTGAATTATTAATTCAATGTAAATGGCTCAGGACGGGAGCAGAGTAATAGTGCATAAACACCATTAAGCTTTTACAAAGGGGGAGGCTTCTATTTATAGGAAAAAGTGAGCCTCTAACCAAGCAAACAGATTCTAGAATTTTCCAGATCAGTTTGGTCAATTTATGACCATTTTCGGGTCAGTTTAGCTTACTTTTTGGATCTAGTTGAAATAGGAGAGAGGAGAGATAAAAATATCTCATTATTTTTTAGTTTAAAACTCCTCCACACATGAGGTGTCAAAAATGCATCATTTCCTTTAAATATCTCTTAATTTTTAACTAATAAACCTTGTACTCAGTCAACTCTTCATCTTATGTGAGCATTTACTAATTTTTGGGGGTTTTTCTTCAATTTATCTCCTCCCTACATTTGGATTAATCTTATTGGTCCATAGGAACCTTATATAATCCAAAAATTTCTAAAAATCTGGATCCTTAGGCTAAGGTCCTTTTTTACATATTTTCAATTCATTCCAATTGTACTTTGGAAAGTTCTATTTGAATTTATGTTTCAAGGGAAACCATTTTAGACACTAGGAGGATTTTTATATCCAAAAATATCTCAATTTTGGATTACTTCCCTCTAGATATTTTCTCTCTCTAAGCCAAAACAGGGTAAAACAAGATCTTTCTTTTATTTTTGAGAGGGGAATAATTATAAGATCAGAAGGGGAGGTTCTTATACTTGCACACCTCAAAAGCTGGAAGGAGGAATCTTACATCCTACCCCACTTAAAAAATGCGAGATGTTCTCATCTCGCAACTAGAGGACAAATCTTTCCCTTAAGATCCAACTGATTCTGGGGTTCCTTATAGTGTGGAGAACCCAACAGAATCCTGGGAAAAAGATCCCTTATATAGAACTCATCATTAGATAACAATTCTTTCAGATCATATCATTCATATCTTTAACACAATAATGATCCATTAGACCGAATTTCCATCTGAACAGTCCTCCATGGAAATTTTTAATTATACAGATTTTTAATTTGACATCTCTTAACTGGATCCACTGGGTCAAGTGTTAACAGTAGAGCAATCTGTCAAAGCACAATCCACTAATCTCATAGTGATTTGCTGAAGTCATTATCATCATTATACAGATTTTTAATTTGACATCTCTTAACTGGATCCACTGGGTCAAGTGTTAACAGTAGCAATCTGTCTCATCAGCACAATCCACTAATCTCATAGTGATCTGCTGAAGTCATTATCATCATTCCACTTACGAGCATCATCACCAGGGACTCGTCCCATTCATCCTCATTGTGGTTTTGCTTAGCTTATTGCTTTTCAACCAAAATTCAAGAATCATCATTTTTCAATCAGAATCCAAATCAACTCATCAGTTCTCAACCAGAGTTTTTAAAATAATATCAACCACATTCGAATTCATCATCTCGAAAGCATTTATGCTTATAATTTTAAGTCTTAGATTTACTCGTATATACTGCCAGTAAAGAGCTGCAGTTATACCCTTGGTATATACGGGTAGTTCTTGGAATTATAAGGTAAATACCATCATGTCTAAGCCTCAAGCAAGTCAAGGATTCCATGCAATTGCAGTACTTCCATCTGAAGACCCAATTACTAATTTATGAATTTCAGTCTGAATAGCAATTTGTATGAATTTTAGTTTGAATAGCAATTTGTATGAATTTTAGTTTGAATATCAATTTGTATGAATTGGCTGCTACTTCATAAAATTTTGACATTTTTGGCTTCTCGGTTGATCCACATTAGCCAATTTGCTTTGATACCAGCTAAAAGATCCATGTCCCCACCGCGCAACAAATTCAGGGGTGCTAGCAGCGGAAGTAGCACTTCTTGCGTGGGGCAGGGTCCCTCACTCGGGGCCTCACCCACCACGGATATCCAAACAAGAGACTAATCCCTCGGTTCTTCCAAAACCGAACCCGAAAAAACTTCCCTTGCTCGAAAAGCACGGGTGATTCCTCCAGGATAATTTTACTCTAACGAAGTCAAAAGCCTTAACTAATTGAACTGATCTGACCAAACCCATAAGCCCCATAGTCAGATCAAGGAAAAGATTGCACTTGGATCATAGAGACCAACGTTTTTTTCCTCATTGAGAGGCACAACGGTTGATTCTTTTCCATAGAACAATTTTTATCCGGGATTTACTTCATCTATCGTACCATAACAGAATTGAGTCTCATTTTAGGGACCCATCAAACCAACCTAACTCCATCTAGTCCCGTGGGTAGCACTGTAGTGATGGGATCCATTTAAGAATTTGGTTAGGTTTTGTCCCGAGTACTAGGGAAAAGAGTTCCCAGGCCCCCTAGTCGGATATTCATGCAAACTTAAAACTAGTCACACCACTTACACACCCAATATGAAATTGCCTTTTTCATAGAATCAACTATCTTTAAAACAATCATTTAATGAAACCATAGTGTCACTGATCATGATCCTCCAAATATCCGGTTGAATCCTAATTTCCAAACTTTCCTTCATCAGTGTACCTATGGCATTACTGGCAAACCAGAACAACGCTCACCACCTGTCCACTCAAGGGCCTTTTCGATAGTTCCTAGCTCATAGTAACCAGCAATATTTTCACTTATAAAAATCAAAATGGAATCTCTATTGAAGATCGGCAAGATCAACCAGCAGATCCATATAAAAGAGCCATGGACTCATCCATTGAGGACCAACAAGGTCAATTAACCAGATCCATGCCCGAATTCAGAAAACAATTCTTACTCCTTGTTCCAATATCTTCCCCGACGCACGTGTGGGTATCTTCGGCGACCCAGAGCCCGAGCACCGTATGGTCAGCACCCTCTAGGATCCTTCGCAGGTCACCTAACGCTTCACTCATAGGCCGCCCACATCCATCCAATCGTTCACATGTACGACTACCCACATCTATTCATACATTCATATCTATCACTTCACATCCACATATATTCATGTCACATCACATTCTTTCACATACACATCCACATCACATTCTTTCACATACACATCCACATCCATTCTTTCACGTACATATCCACATCCATTCTCTCACATACATCCACATCCATTCTTTCACATACATCCACATCCATTCTTTACATACATAACCACATCCATTCTTTCACATACACATTCGCATCCATTCTTCACATATACATTCACATCCATTCTTCACATACATAACCACATCCATTCTTTCACATACATAACCATATCCATTCTTTCACATACACATTCGCATCCATTCTTCACATATACATTCACATCCATTCTTTCACATACACATTCGCATCCATTCTTCACATATACATTCACATCCATTCTTCACATACATAACCACATCCATTCTTTCACATACACATTCGCATCCATTCTTCACATATACATTCACATCCATTCTTCACATATACATTCACATCCATTTTCATCACATATCATCCACTCATATCCCATATCATTCATTTACATCCTGATTCACATGACATCACATCTCATCCTTTCATTCACATCTATTTGATTCACATCACATCACATCACATCTCATCTCATCACATCTATTCACATCACATCTCATCTCATCACATCTATTCACATCACATCTCATCACATCTATTCACCTCACATCTCATCTCATCACATCTATTCACCTCACATCTCATCTCACCTCTATTCATATCACATCCATCCATCCATTCATTCACACCTATCTGATTCTCATCACATCTCATTATATCTATTCACCTCACATCTCATCACCTCTATTCACATCACATCCATCACATCCATCCATCCATTCATTTACACCTCATCCATCCATCCATTCATTCCACCTATCTGATTCTCATCACATCTCATTACATCTATTCATAGAATTTAAACATAGAATTTAAGAGATTTCTAATTTTGATATAAAGATTCTTTACGCATCTATTTATGCATAAAAATCAACTTTAATGAGAATAACACTTTTGAAATAAAAATAAATCCTTTATGCATCTTTCTATGCATAAAATAAATTTTAATGAGAATAACACTTTTGAAATAAAAATAAATCCTTTATGCATCTTTCTATGCATAAAATCAATTTTAATAATTAATATCAGTGATATCCATGTATATTCATAGGTGAATATGTACATGGAGTAATTAGAATATTTATTTTAGAATGCACAAATGGTGGGAATTTTTCTTTCGAAATAACATAAAAAACAACTTTCTTTTCCACAAAATTCTGGAAAATTTTGCCATAACCTCCTTTGTATGGCTGACCATTTCTCATTTTTATCATTCTAATTTCAACTTAAATTAACCCAATCTAGATGTATAGGACTCTAATCTACTCAATTTTCAAAATTCAAGAGAGTAAACAATAAAAAAAGTTTAATTAATCATTTAATTAATCTTTCTAGGATTAAAAGGCTGAATTGTGAAGAAGAGAAGGGAGTGGCCTTTTCCTCAAAGGCATAGCATTTGAATTTAATTGAAGAAACTGTAAAACAAGAAAACCATAGATTTAAAATTAAAAAATTAAGAAAATTTAGCTTTTATGGAATTGTAAGATTTCCTTTGGCTTGAGGGATTGAGGGTTCTACTCTTGTTTGAAGCAAGAGTGACCACCAATTCTTTTTGGAGAGGATTAGGCCAAAAACAATTGAATTATTAAAAAAATTCAATGTAAATGGCTCAGGACACGGGAGCAGAGTAACAATGTATAAACACCATTAAGCTTTTACAAAGGGGGAGGCTTCTATTTATAGGAAAAAGTGAGCCTCTAACCAGATCAACTTGGTCAAATTTCAACCATTTTTGGGTCAGTTTAGCTTACTTTTTGGATCTAGTTGAAATAGGAGAGAGGAGAGATAAAAATATCTCATTATTTTTTAGTTTAAAAATCCTCCACACATGTGAAATAGGCGCCTCCCTCATGAGGGGAGATCCCCACACTGAGGTGTTAAAATGGCATCATTTTCTCTAAATATCTCCTAATTTTTAACTAATAAACCTTGTACTTAGTCAACTCTTCATCTTATGTGAGCATTTACTAATGTTTAGGGGTTTTTCTTTTATTCTTCAATTTATCTCCTCCCTACATTTGGATTAATCTTATTGGTCCATAGGAACCTTAATTGGACCATAATCTAAATTTTTTTGAAAATTTGGATCCTTAGGCTAAAGTCCTTTTTACCTATTTTCAATTAATTTCAATTGCACATTGGAAAGTTCTTTTTGAATTTCTGTTTCAAGGGAAACCATTTTAGACACTAGGAGGATTTTTATATCCAAAAATATCTCAATTTTGGATTACCTCCCTCTAGACATTTTCTCTCTCTAAGCCAAAACAGGGTAAAACAGGATCTTTCTTTTATTTCTGAGAGGGGAATAATTATAAGATCAAAAGGGGAGGTTCTTACACCTACACATCTCAAAAGCTGGAGGGAGGAATCTTACATCCTACCCCACTTAAAAAATACGAGATGTCCTCATCTCGCAAACTAGAGGACAACTCTTTCCCTTAAGATCTAGCTGATTGTGGGGTTCCTTATAGTGTGGAGAACCCAACAAAATCCTGGGAAAAAGATCCCTTATATAGAACTCATCATTAGATAACAATTCTTTCAGATCATATCATTTATATCTTTGACACAATAATGATCCATTAGATCGAATTTCCATCTGATGAACATTCCTCCATGGGAATTTTCAATTATACAGATTTTTAATTTGACATCCCTTAACTTGATCCACTAGGTCAAGTGTTACAGTAGCAATCTGGCCCCCTAACCGGATATTCATGCAAACTTAAAACTAAGCACACCACTTACACACCCAATATGAAATTGTCTTTTTCACAGAATCAGCTATCTTTAAGACAATCATTTAATGAAACCATAGTGTCACTGATCATAATCCTTTGGTTGAATCCTAAGTTATAATTTTTCCTTCATCGGTGTACCTATGGCATCATTGGCAACCAGAACGCTCACCACCTGTTCATTGAGGGACCTTTTTGATAGTTCCTAGCTCATAGTAATACTGGCAATATTTTCCTAACTCATAGTAACTGGCAATATTTTCACTTATAAAAATCAAAATGGAATCTCTGTTGAAGATTAGCAAGATCCATCCATATAAAAGAGCCATGGACTCATCCGTTGAGGACCATCAAGGTCAATCAACCAAATCCATGCCCGAATTTAGAAAATAATTCTTACTCCTTGTTCCAATATCTTCCCTGATGCACGTGTACCTTTGGCGACCCAGAGCCCAAGCACCGTATGGTCAGCACCCTCTAGGATCCTTCGCAACAACAGGTCACCTAGCACTTCACTCATAGGCTGCTTCCTTGGCCCCTCATCCACCGTACCGGAAGCTCACCATTTAAATCGAACCGAGGTTGGTCAAGACCTCAACCAACCTTGCTACGCGAGACGTCCTCCATTGACTCTCTGTCAGCTATTGCAACTTTATTAGATTAGGTCTCCACGACCTCATTCACAAGACGGTCAAAATGCTTCCCCAGCATTCTTGACATAAAATAGTCATTTAAAAACATGTCATAAATACAGTTTCTATGATGAACTCTCGTCTTTCCATATTGTTCCACATCAATTCTCATTAATTTCATATGTATTCCCATTCTCATCACATCATTTTTCATCTCATCACATCTTTTCTCATTTATCTGCATCAGATCTCATCCACTCGCATCTACCTATATCCACTCGCATCTACCCATATCCACATCTCATCACATCATATTTGTTCACATCACACATCACATCTAACTCCATTTTCATCACATCACATTCATTCATATCCATCACATTCATTCGCTCATATCCACCACATACATTCTCATAACCATCGCATCACATACATTCTATCCACATTATATCACATCACTTCTATCCACATCATATCTCATTCATACACATCTCATCTCATTCATCCACATCCATCCAATCGTTCACATGTACGACTGCCCACATCTATTCATACATTCATATCTATCACTTCACATCCACATATATTCATGTCACATCACATCTCTTTACATCACATCACATTCTTTCACACACACATCCACATCACATTCTTTCACATACACATACACATGCACATCCATTCTTTCACATACATATCCACATCCATTATTTCACGTACATATCCACATCCATTCTCTCACACACATCCACATCCATTCTTTCACATACATCCACATCTATTCTTCACATACATAACCACATCCATTCTTTCACATACACATTCGCATCAATTCTTCACATATACATTCACATCTATTCTTCATATACATAGCCACATTCATTCTTTCACACATACACATTTGCATCCATTCTTCACATATAAATTCACATACACATTTGCATCCATTCTTCACATATAAATTCACATCCATTGGCATACATAACCACATCCATTCTTTCACATACAAATTCGCATCCATTCTTCACATATACATTCACATCCATTTTCATCACATATCATCCACTCATATCCCATATCATCATCACATCCATTTTCATCACATCCATTTTCATCACATATCATCCACTCATATCCCATATCATCATCACATCCATTTTCATCACATATCATCCACTCATATCCCATATCATCATCCATTCTTTCACATACAAATTTGCATCCATTCTTCGCATATACATTCACATCCATTCTTCACATATACATTCATATCCATTTTCATCACATATCATCCACTCATATCCCATATCATTCATTTACATCTTGATTCATATGACATCACATCTCATCCATTCATTCACATCTATCTGATTCACATGACATCTCATCACATCTATTCACCTCACATCTCATCACCTCTATTCACATCACATCCATCCATCCATTCATTCACACCTATCTGATTCTCATCACATCTCATTACATCTATTCACCTCACATATCATCACCTCTATTCACATCACATCCATCCATTAATTCACACTTATCTCATTCTCATCACATTTCATTACATCTATTCACCTCACATCTCATCACCTCTATTCACTTCACATCCATCCATCCATTCACACCTATCTGATTCTCATCACATCTCATTACATCTATTCAAAGAATTTAAACATAGAATTTAAGAGAATTCTAATTTTGATATAAAGATTCTTTACGCATCTATTTATGCATAAAATCAATTTTAATGAGAATAACGCTTTTGAAATAAAAATAAATCCTTTATGCATCTTTCTATGCATAAAATCAATTTTAATGAGAATAACACTTTTGAAATAAAAATAAATCCTTTATGCATCTTTCTATGCATAAAATCAATTTTAATGAGAATAACACTTTTGAAATAAATAAATCCTTTATGCATCTTTCCATGCATAAAATCAATTTTAATGAGAATAACACTTTTGAAATAAAAATAAATCCTTTATGCATCTTTCTATGCATAAAATCAATTTTAATGAGAATAACACTTTTGAAATAAATAAATCCTTTATGCATCTTTCCATGCATCAAATCAATTTTAATGAAAATAATATTTTTGAAATAAAAATAAATCCTTTATGCATCTTTATATGCATAAATTCCATTCTAATGAGAATAACACTTTTGAAATAAAAATAAATCCTTTATGCATCTTTCTATGCATAAAATCAATTTTAATGAGAATAACACTTTTGATATATATAAATTCTTTATGCATCTTTCTATGCATAAAATTAATTTTAATGAAAATAACACTTTTAAAATAAAAATAAATCCTTTATGCATCTTTCTATGTGTAAAATCAATTTTAATAATTAATATCAGTGATATGCATGCATATTCATAGGTGAATATGTACATGGAGTAATTAGAATGTTTCTTTTAGAATGCACAAACGGTGGGAATTACTCTTTTGGAATAACATAAAAAATAACTTTCTTTTCCATAAAATTTTAGAAAATCTTGCCATAACCTCCTTTGTATGGTTGACCATTTCTCATTTTTATCATTCTATTTTTAACTTAAATTAACCCAATGTAGATGTATAGGACTCTAATCTACTCAATTTTCAGAATTCAAGAGAGTAAACAATAAGAAAAGTTTAATTAATCATTTAACTAATCTTTCCAGGATTAAGAAAGGCTGAATTGTAAAGAAGAGAAGGGGGTGGCCTTTTCCTCAAAGGCATAGCATTTGAATTTAATTCAAGCAACTGTAAAACAAGAAAATCAAGAAAACCATAGATTTAAAATTAAAAAAGTAAGAAAATTTAGCTTACATGGAGTTGTAAGCTTTCCTTTGGCTTGAGGGATTGAGGGTTCTACTCTTCTTTGAAGCAAGAGTGGCCACCAATTCTTTTTGGAGAGGATTAGGCCAAAAATAATTGAATTATTAAAAAAATTCAATGTAAATCGCTCAGGACGGGAGAGAGTAACAGTGCATAAACACCATTAAGCTTTTACAAAGGGGAGGCTTCTATTTATAAGAAAAAGTGAGCCTCTAACCAAGCAAATTGATTCTAGAATTTTCCAGATCAATTTGGTCAAATTTTGACCATTTTTGGTCAGTTTAGCTTACTTTTTGGATCTAGTTGAAATAGGAGAGAGGAGAGATGAAAATATCTCATTATTTTTGAGTTTAAAACTCCTCCACACATGTGAAATAGGTGCCTCCTTCATGAGGGGAGATCCCCACACTGAGGTGTCAAAAATGCATCATTTCCTCTAAATAGCTCTTGATTTTTAACTAATAAACCTTGTACTTAGTCAACTCTTCATCTTATGTGAGAATTTACTCATTTTTGGGGATTTTTTTATTATTAAATTTATCTCCTCCCTACATTTGGATTAATCTTATTGGTCCATAGGAACCTTAATTGGACCATAATCTATTTTTTTTTGAAAATCTGGACCCTTAGGCTAAGGTCCTTTTTACCTATTTTCAATTAATTCAAATTGCACATTGGAAAGTTCTTTTTGAATTTTTGTTTTAGGGGAAACCATTTTAGACACTAGGAGGATTTTTATATCCAAAAATATCTCAATTTTGGATTACCTCCCTCTAGATATTTTCTCTCTGTAAGCCAAAATAGGGTAAAACAGGACCTTTCTTTTATTTTTGAGAGGGGAATAATTATAAGATCAGAAGGGGAGGTTCTTACACCTGCACACCTCAAAAGCTGGAGGGAGGAGTCTTACAAAACTCAACATAAAATTTTTGTCTCTTGTGCCAAATTATAGGCAAAATCACTACATAAGAGGGTTGAACCAAGTCAGATACAAGAAAATGAAGTCTGATAAAACCTAAGATTTAAGGTGGACCATTAGAAAATAGGGATAGAAAAGGTGCACAAGGAGACACATTAGTCCCAAAAGTGACTATTAAAACGAGAGGTCAAATTTTGCCTAAAGTAAATACTATGTCAAAAGTAATGGCTAAGAGTTAGGGATCATGAGTATGCAACCAACTCCATTTGGCTTAAAAAGATGGCTGATTAGAGACAAGTGAGAACACTAAGATGTGTCGCAGGAGAGATTCCTCCCTCCAGCTTTTGAGAGGTAAAGGTGTAAGAACCTCCCCTTCTGTTCTTGTAATTATTTCCCTCTTTGAAATAGAAGAAAGATCATGTTTTATCCTATTTTAGCCTAGAGAGAGAAAATATCTAGAGAGAGATAATCTAAAATTGAGATATTTTTGGATATAAAAATCCTCCTAGTGTATAAAATGGTTTCCCCTAAAACAGAAATTCAAAAAGAACTTTCCAATGTGCATTTGGAATTAATTAAAAATGTGTATAAAGGACCTTAGCCTAAGGGTCAAGATTTTCTGAAAATTTTATGGTCCAATTAAGGTTCCTATGAGCCAATAAGATTAAGATAAATCCAAAGAATTAAAAAAAATACCCAAAAATGAGTAAATGCTCACATAAGATGAAGAGTTGACTAAGTACAAGGTTTATTAGTTAAAAAGTATGAGATATTACTAAAGAAATGAGATATTTTGGAGGACTGATGAGTTTTTGACACCTTGGTAAGGAAGGGGAGACCTTTAAGGTAGGTGAATATTTCACACATGTGGATGAGTTTTTAATTCAAAAAAATTGTGATATTTTTATCTCTCCTCTCTCCTGGATCAAACCAAATAAAAAAGGGAGCTAAACTGGTCTAAATCTTGTCCAAATTCAGCCAAACTGAAGCTGGAAAATTCTAGAACTTAGTTGGACTCAATTAGTGGCCTCCCTCACTTATAAATAGACCCTCATTCTTTTGTATTCTCATCTTTGAGCTATACCATGCCAGTATTCAACCATCCTTGGAGCTTTCCTTTCAACACACAAATCAATTGATTGGTTGGGGGCTTCTTCTATGATAGAGAAGCAAGCAAAAACAAGAGGTAAAGTGTAATTTTATGGTTTTTATCTACTATTCTCAATGTTTTCACTTCTCAACCCCTCTCAAGCTTGAGAAGTTTCTTAACTTAGTGTTTATAATGCAAATCAAGCTTTTCTTAAGAGTTATTAATGAATAATTAAGAAAAGTTTACATTTATGCTTAAATTAGGATGCTTTTATGTTTATCTCTCTCCCCCCCAAAGAATGGTCATTTCTATGACCAATTCTCTATTCAATTGGTGCTTCTCATGGAGAAATTCTTAATTCACAAATCAAACTCTAGGCTCGTGAAGCTAGAGGTTAAGAAAATGGTTTTTTATACTTACATGCTAGTAAATTATGGTAATTTTATGAGTTAAATCCATAAATTGGATTTAAGGCTAAAAGATAGTTATACTATCATAATTACATTACTAAGTCTTATTCTTTTCAAAAATATTAAAAATTGTTAGTAATAGCAGGGAGCTATGGTAAAATTTTTAAGAAATTGACACATAATTCATCCTTATGCATAACATGAAAAGAGGACTCCTACCATATTCTAGGATTGAATATCCTAGGCTAAAATAATGATTTTCATCACATTCAAGGAAAAATTACATTTTAAGGTTTATGTATAATTAAATAATTAAGAAAAGAGAAAATTATGGTAATTTTATTTAAATGATAAAAGAGAAATTTCCATGACATTTGAAATTCAATCATTTAAATAGGAAGAGTGAAATTCCTAGCATATTAGAATTAATGGATATTTTATTTAAATTCAAAGATGAATTTTATATAAATTTATTTTATGCATGAGAAATATTTAAATGATAAAAGAGGAATTTTCATGACATTTGGAATTCAATCATTTAAATAGGAAAAGTGAAATTCTTAGCATATTGGAATTAATGGGTATTTTATTTAAATTTAAATATAAATTTTAGATAAATTTATTTTATATATAAAAAATATTTAAATGATGAAAGAGGAATTCCCATGACATTTGGAATTCAATCATTTAATAGTAAAAGTGAAATTCTTGGCATGTTGAATTAATGGGTATTTTATTAAAGAAAAGAGAAATTTTAGATAGATTTATTTTATGATAAAAGGAGAATTCCCATGATATTTGAGGTCCAAGAAATTAAATGGGAAAAAGAGGATTTTTTAGTATAATTCAATTTATGATTATTTATCAAAAGTGAAAATATGGGTAGAATTGATTTTTGTAAATCCCATGAATTCTTTTATTCAAAAGAGGAATATTGAATATAATTCATTTGAGAAATTGAGAAAGAATATGGAAATAGTCGGAGAAAAAGAACATTTATCTAGACCAAGCAATTGGCAAAAATTTAGAAAAAGTCCCATTATCGGTATCGAGATAGAAAAAGCTACTAAATAGGAATAGGATGTGAATGGATGTGATAAGATGTAAATGGGATGCGATAGGATGTGAATGGATGTGATAAGATGTAAATGGGATGCGATAGGATGTGAATGGATGTGATAAGATGTAAATGGGATGTGATAAGATGTAAATGGGATGTGAATGGATGATAAGATGTAAATGGGATGTGAATGGATGATAAGATGTAAATGGGATGTGATAGGATGTGAATGGATATGATAAGATGTACATGGGATGCGATAGCATGTGAATGGATAATGGGATGCGATAAGATGTGAATGGGATGTAATAAGATGTGGTGTGAATGGGATGTGATAAGATGTGGTGTGAATGGGATGTGATAAGATGTGGTGTGATGAAAATGAATGAGGAAGAGATGTGAAGTAAATGGATGTGGATGTGAATGATGAGATGAGAGGATATGTGAAAGGATGAGGTGTGAAGTAGATGGATGTGGATGTGAATGATGAGATGAGAGGATATGTGAAAGGAAGAGATGGGAAGTAAATGGATGTGGATGTATATGTGAAAGAATATGATGTAAATGGATATGGATGTGTATGTGAAAGAATGTGATGTAAATGAATGTGGATGTATATGTGAAAGAATGTGATGTGTATGAATGAGATATGATGTGGATGTGATGTAATGTGGATAGAATGTATGTGACAGAATGGAGATACAATGAATGTGAATGGATGTGATGTGATGTGAGTCGGATAAGTATGAATGGGTGAGATGTGATGTGAAATGGATGTGATGTGATATGATGTAAATTGGGATAGATGTGAATGGATGATATGTGATGTGAAATGGATGTGATGTGATATGATGTAAATTGGGATAGATGTGAATGGATGATATGTGATGTGAGTCGGATAAGTATGAATGGGTGAGATGTGATGTGATATGATGTAAATTGGGATATATGTGAATGGATGATATGTGATGTGAGTCCGATAAGTATGAATGGGTGAGATGTGATGTGAAATGGATGTGATGTGATATGATGTAAATTGGGATAGATGTGAATGGATGAGATGTGATGTGATGTGAATCAAGATGTGAATGACTGAGATGTGATGTGAAATGGATGTGATGTGATGTGATGTAAATGGGGATAGATGTGAATGGATGATATGTGATGTGAATGGATGTGATGTGATGTGAATGAGATGTGATGTGAATGGATGTGATGTGAATGAATGAGATGTGATGTGAATGGATGAGATGTGAATTAGGATAGATGTGAATGGATGAGATGTGAATTAGGATAGATGTGAATAAATGAGATGTGAGGTGAAATGGATGTGATGTGATGTGGATCGGGATAGATATGAATGGACGAGATGTGAATGAATGTGATGTGATGAGATGTGGATATGGGTAGATGTGAGTGGATGAGATGTGATGAGCATAAATGTGGAAAGATATGATGAGATGAAAAATGATGTGATTGGATGAGAATGGATGAATGACGATGGGAATACAAATGATTACACTTGGATTAAGTAATGTGGGTTGATGTGGAACAATGTGGAAAAACGAGAGTTCGTTATAGAAATTGTATTTATGACCTGTTTTTAAATGACTGTTTTATGTCAAGAATGTTGGGGAAGCATTTTGACCATCTTGTGAATGAGGTCGTGGGGGAGACCTAAGTGATAAAGTTGCAACAGCTGACGGAGAGTCAATTGGAGGACGTCTCGCGTAGCAAGGTCGGCCGAGGTCTTGACCAGCCTCGGTTCGATTTAAATGGTGAGCCTCTGGTACGGTGGATGAGGGACCAAGGAAGCGGCCTATGAGTGAAGCGCTAGGTTACCTGCTGCGAAGTATCCTAGAGAGTGCTGACCATACGGTGCTCGGGCTCTGGGTCACCAAAGATACCCACGCGTGTGTCAAGGAAGATAGAGTAAGAGTTGTTTTCTGAATTCAAGTATGGATCTGGTTGATTGACCTTGCTGGTCCTCAACGAATGAGTCCATGGATCTTTTATATGGATCTGTTGGTTGATCTTGCTGATCTTCAACAGAGAGTCCATCTGGATTTTTATAAGTGAATATATTTCCGGGTACTATGAGCTAGGAACTATTGAAAAGGCCCCTGAGTGGACAGGTGGTGAGCGTTCTAGTTACCAATGATGCCATAGGTACACCGATGAAGGAATGATTGGAAATTAGAATTCAACCGGATATTTTGGAGGATTATGATTAGTGATACTATGGTTTTATTAAAAGATTGTTTTAAAGACAGCTGAATTTGTGAAAAAGGCAATTTCATATTGGGTGTGTAAGTGGTGTGACTATCTTGAAGTTTGCATGAAGCGCCGGCTAGGGGGCCTAGGGACTCTTTTCCCTGATACCCGTGATAAAACATAACCAAATTCCTAAATGGATCCTATCACTACAGTGTTTGGGCGGTTGGCTAACCCATGGGACTGGATGGAGTTAGGTTGGACTGATGGATCCCTAAAATGAGACTCAATTCTGTTATGGTATAATAGATGAAGTAAATCCCGGATAGTAATTGTTCTATGGAAAAGAATCAACGGCTGTGCCTCTCGATAAGGAAAAAAGCGTTGGTCTCTATGATCCAAGTGCAAGTTTCTTCCTTGATCTGACCAAGTGACTTACAGGTTCGGTTGGATCAGTTTGGTTAGTGATGACCTTGACTACGTTAGAATAAAAATATCCTGGAGAAATCACCCGTGCTTTCTGGGCGAGGAAAGTTTTTTCGAGTTCGGTTTTGGAAGAACCGAGGGATTAGTCTCTTGTCCAGATATCCGTGGTGGGCGAGGCCTCGAGTGAGAGACTCTGCCCTGCGTAAGAAGTGCTACTTCCATTGCTAGCAACCCCGAGTTCGTTGTGCGGAGGGGGCAAGGTTCTTTCACTTGGTATGACTAGATCAGGATATTGTCTAGGAAAACCATGATAAATTTTTCTAAATAGGGTTTCAAGACACTATCCATGAGTGTCATGAATGTGGCCAGAGCATTAGTTAGACCGAAGGGCATGACTAAAAACTCATAGTAACTCAAATTTAGGAATTTTGAGAAATATGCACAATTTTGGGACAAGTCTTTGTTAGATCCAATACAATGTTTACTGTGCGATATGCAAGATTTATTATTGGATGTTCTCAACAAGCATTCTTTGTTAGATCCAATACAATGTTTACTGTGCGATATGCAAGATTTATTATTGGATGTTCTCAACAAGCATTATTTGTTAGATCCAATACAATGTTTATTGTACGATATGCAAGATTTATTATTGGATGTTCTCAATAAGCATTTGAATAATGCGATATGATTTATATACTATTGTACATTTGTAACAAGTGTATATGATGTTGGTGGTGGGATGTAAATTTGCCTGCACACACACACACACACATGCACACGAGGAATTAAGCTTGTTTATATCACATAGCCTCCAGTTGACCATCAAACACAGAAACTTTAACAAAGAAAGGATATTCAATGTAACTTTAAGTTGTAAGAAAGTCTAGGTGATAGAATTAAAAAGATCACCATCTGTATTGAATCAAAATTCTTGAACAATGGGTGAACCATAAATCTAAAAGCTTAAGAAAGCCTTACAATCTGAATAATGATTGAACTATGAGTTTGGTAGCTTCATACAACATTGCTAAAAGATTACGAAGCTAGTTGCCCATATGCTAACAAATCATTCTTGCTCAACTGCACTGACATGTTGATTCCAACTTGACCTTGATTGCCGTACAAATGTCGCATTTTGAGAAGGTGCTGGTTTTTGATAAACTAACTGTCTTGAACTCTGTGTTCCACAATCTTGAGAATGATGGTTGTGACAGTGGCCGGTATTCGAACGAGACAAGTGTGTCATTCACTTCATGCAATATGTCCACCTGTTTGTACATTGTTGGTAGAACACGTTGGGTCTCGCGGGCTCCATGCATAGTTGTCCTTGACCTATGTGGCATTTGATCGGCATTATTATCTATGAAGCCCTGTATGATTGATTTTGCCATCTCAACATGTGTCATGCCCTTCCGTATTATCCCACTGTTGCCATGACTGACATTACATGCACCATTCAAGAACTTCTTTCTAAGCCTATAGAACGTTGACTTACCGATGCCATGCATTACATACCATGCTTTACTACAAACCTTCTTCCCATCAAATGTGAACTCAAAGCACTTGTCATCTTGACCTTGTCTATAGGCCATGCCCATGCAATCTAGTACAAATGTGTATCATGTACTATAGCTCTATCCCCAAAAGTGTACCCTAGCTTGCATGATTTTGGATCTATCTCCAATTTGACAACATCGGTTCTCGCAACAATCAATGGTTGTGACGTTGTGAATGTTTGCAACATCACATTTTTTACCAGCTCCATGGGTTTTATCGTAATTTTTCATTACCCTTACCCTATGGACATAGCTCCTTTTCTTATTTGTCCCTTCAATGATATCATAGTCAGTGATCATGGCATCATGGTGTTTGTCATCAGAACTATCGCCATCATTGCCCTCTACATCATCGTCCTCTTTTTCATCACTTGAATTGTTTAGGCTATCAATATTTTTTTGCATGAAGTGATCTTGAATACCCTCATCAATAGAAGAAGATTCTATGTCCTTCACTAATGGTTCACCATTCTCAAATGTGAGTTGCCTGATTGGCCAACTAACCAAATTCAAACCTGAAACACAAGTTGAACTTGGATGCAAAGATCCTTCTATAATGACACCCAAGCTACTCTCCCCTAGTTCTCTACAATTTATAGCCTCGTATGGGTGGACCAACAATACTACTCCATTGCCAAGTTTTGTAGATCTGTTGTCATCCCAGAGGATGACACTTTTCTCTTTCCAGCTCTCCCTATCTATAAAGTGATCTTCTTGATCAACAAGAAGTTCCGCAAAATTATCCTCTTTGGTATTAGTAATGTCTCTGTCCATAACAAGGTTGACCAATGGCCATTTGATGATGCTTCCAACTGCTTGAGACATTGTTCTTGCATCCATTGTGGCAAATGGAATGAGAAATGTGTCATCAAAGCTTTGTTGAACATGTATTGCTGCACATGTCTCACCAATGAATTGAAAACCACATGTTTGAGATGCATCAATGGAATGAATAACCCCGCGTGCCTTCCTTGCAGAACCATCAATGAGAAACACTGAAGCACCTTGTTTTAGACCCTGCAATCCCTGAGAAAATCAAAATCTCAATAAGAAAGGCTGAAGCGATGTTTTTGCGGTAGTACACAAAACTATAAATGTAATTCAATCTCAACATGAGTTCAGGCTCCAACCAAAGTTTGAATCTCACCTATCAATGCTAATTTGCTAGGAGGCTAGGCTCCATCTAAAGCTTGAGCCTTTGCCTGCATATACTAGCTTGTTATAGTAGGAGGCTCCATGAGGCTCACCATCATATGTTAGTTTGCTAGGAGGCTCCAGTTAAAGTTATCATCCTCACTTGCATCATATATTAGTTTGCATATGTTAGCTAGAATGGTAGGCTCCTCCAACAAAAGTTAAAGCCTCACCTGCGGATGCTAGTTCGCTTCTAGGAAGCTGCAAGTAAAGTTTGAACCTGACCCACAGATGCTAGTTTGCTTGGAGGCTCCAACCAAAGTTTGAGCCTCACCTTCATATGCTAGTTTGCTATTAAGGGATCCCAATTGAAGTGATAATCCTCACCTCATGTATATGCTAGTTTCCCAAGAGGTAGGCTTCATCACCCTCTGCATTCGGCCACACCATTTCATTGGGATATTGAGTCAAGATATGGTGTCAATTAGCCATCAATGTTTCATAGCTACAAAAGGCAAAGGTGAGTGGTTACAACAGCAGCAAAGGCAAAGAAAAAGCAATAGAGAGAAACGATATGCTAGTGAAGAGAATGTGACATGGAAATGAGCAAATGGACATTGGATTTGAGACTCTTCTCCTTCGTGGAGACTCAAACTCAAGTTTGAGCCATTGTGCATTATATAGATTTTAGTTGAATTTTTAATCGCATAGTTCATAAGTATATTTGGGTGTATGGGGAAAGAGGGAAGAAAACAAGAAATCTCAAGCTCAAGGCTCGAACTTGAGTTTGAGCCTTATCTATTACACAAGTAAGTAGGAATAGAGAGGGAAGCTAGGATAATCCAATAGAACAAGTGGGGTGTGGGTGAAGATGGGTATATAACCAAAAGTGAAAGTAACTATAATCAAAAGACCTGGGACCTGGGACCTGGGACCTGGGCCTAGGCTTGGGCTTGGGCTTGGGCTTGGGGAATGAGCCATTGTGCATTATATAGATTTTAGTTGAATTTTTAATCGCATAGTTTATAAGTATATTTGGGTGTATGGAAAAAATAGGGAAGAAAACAAGAAATCTCAAGCTCAAGGTCAAGCTCAAGGCTCGAACTTGAGTTTGAGCCTTGTCTATTACACAAGTAAGTAGGAATAGAGAGGGAAACTAGCCTAATCCCATAGAACAAGTGGGGTGTGGGTGAAGATGGGTATATAACCAAAAGTGAAAGTAACTATTATCAAAAGACCTGGGACCTGGGGCCTGGGCCTGGGCTTGGGCTTGGGGAATGAAACCGAAACCAAAACCCGGCTTTCTGCCGGGTCGTCCAGACGCGCCGTCGACGTCCTCCTCTCCCGGCGACCAGCCCCCCCTTCCTCCTCTCGGCGCAGCCCAGCCTCCTCTCCCAGCGACCAGCCCACCCCCCTTCCTCCTCTCCCAGCGCAGCGCAGCGCAGCCCCCCCTTCCTCCTCTCCCAGCGCAGCGCAGCCCCCCCTTCCTCCTCTCCCGGTGACCAACCCCCTCCCTCCTCTCCCGGCGCGCGCCAGCAGAGCAGAACCCCCCCTTCCTCCTCTCCCGGCGACCAGCCCCCACCCCCTTCCTCCTCTCCCGGCGACCAGCACCCCCTTCCTCCTCTCCCGGCGCAGCCCAGCCCCCCCTCCTCCTCTCCCGGCACGACCAGCCCCCCCTTCCTCCTCTCCCGACGACCAGCCCCCTCCCTCCTCTCCCGGCGCGCGCAGCAGAACCCCCCCTTCCTCCTCTCCCGACGACCAGCCCCCACCCCCTTCCTCCTCTCCCGGCGGCGAGACCAGCCCCCTCCCTCCTCTCCCGGCGCACGGTGATGATATATTGGATTCTACAAAAGCCATGGAAGCTACAAATGTTGGGGTTGCTATGGCCGTTGAGAAGATTGGGGATACACATGTCAACAAGTCTTTCCATGCTCATAGCCCATCAAGCTCTCAACCAAAGAAAGGTAGAAAAGTGCATTGATAGTGCTTATTATGAATGTACAACGAATGGTGATCATTGAAAGGAGCTTATCAACAACTAATATTAGCATAGGTTTTGTTCAAAGTGTGGATTTGTTGAAATAATTATTTGTCTTTTGATTAATACATTGGCTTTTTTGGATTCACTTTTAACATTTTTCTAATAAAGTGAATATTTCTATTCTATTTATCCTTTATTTCATGCCAACGTCTAGTACAAATGATGATGCACACTTACTATTAAGAAATTACTCCATATCCTAGTGTAGCAGTGAGGCTCAAAATTAAGTTTGAGCCTAATACAAATGATGACGCACACTTACTATTAAAAAATTACACTTACTCCATATCCTAGTGTAGCGGTGAGGCTCAAACTTAAGTTTCAACCGTACCTCCACTTATGTCCAACCTTGGGGATGTCTTCCAACACAAGGCACAATCTCAAGTTGAGCGATCTTTACATTGCCCTTGTAAGTGAGGCTCAAACTCAAGTTTGACTCTTATGTTATGGTTCCTAATTCATTATGGTACATCAGTCGAAGTTTAGTAATCTAAGTTTGGATACAAAGTATATGTTTAGATATAAAAATGACTAGTATTGTATTAGCCTTGGTGTATTATTTAAATCCTAAAAGTAATAGCATTCTATTTTAATCTTACAGATATATACAAAGAAGGGAAAGACGAAGATAACATTGCTCAACTAGAACATCATCATGAAAGCCCTACTAGAGAGATCAACTCTCATGATTTAAATGCTAGAAATAATGAAGACAACATGGTGGAGGTAGATCACATCGATGATTCAGCTTTGCAAACATCTTCAAGGCCTTCAAGTGATAGGACTAAAGAGACTAAGAACATTCCTAATTTGCAAGTTAATGTTGAGGTTAGTGAGAATAAAGATAAAGTTAATGAAGAGCTTCAAGAGACTTTTGCAACCAAGGAGAGACAAGAAGAGATTGTTGAACAAATGGATGAGGCTACATATGCTACAAATAAAGGGAAAATAGTTGAAATCAAGGACTCTGTGGTGGCAGAGGGTGTTGAAGAAATTGATGAGGCTACATATGCTACGAATAAAGAGAGAATAGTTGAAATCAAGGACTCTGTGGTGGCAGAGGGTGCCAAGAAAACTAAAGGTATATATTTTTCAATAGGATGTTATTTAAGATGATTTATTCAGCAATTTTGTGTGTTAAATAGGATGTTATTTAAGATGTTATATATTTTTCAATAGGATGTTATTTAAGATGATTTATTCAGCAATTTTGTGTGTTAAAAAGTATGTTTCTCAGCGAGAGTTGTTTTTGTAGGTATAGCTGCTTCTAACAATCACAAGTTAAGTACGCAAGAAATAGAGCAACGTGTTGAGGAGCTACGTTCCGATACACAAAAGAGTAGGCCTCTAGGAAGTTTATATTCTTTTGAGAGAGATGGAGATAGATTAGTATTTCAATCTTCACCAATCAATAGGGAAATGTAATCAAGTCTAGGAGCCATCGTCATAGATGAGTATGGGAGCATGAAACGACGAAAGTAAACTTGTGGATGTTTTGTTGTAATTAGCTCTCATTGATAATATAGGATCACTTGTTTTAATATTGTTAAGTATGTAATGTATGCAAAAAATATTCCTCATGCAATCACCATAAAGAAACATGCACTTATACTTGATCTTAATGGAGTTTTACTCAACAAGGAAGAGAAGAGGCATCCACAAACAAATTGTATTCGAATTGATATTGGTCGCACAAATTCGCCCCGGGTGTTTTGAATTTTTGGATGAGATTTGCCAGTACTTTCATGTTGGTATTTGGTCCACCATGCTACACAAGAATGTTTGTGCCTATGTAAACACTCTTGAACAGTATGCACATAAGAAATATCATTTCTTTATGGTGTGGGGACAAGAAGAATGTTATATCCATAATCTTTGAAAAGTGTATAGGCCAGATAACTACTGTTGAGGCTATGTTTAAACCTTTACTCAAGGTCTGATATCAGTTCCAAGATATTTGCAAAATAAGAAGAATACATTGCTTATTGATGATAGCCCTTTCAAGGGATGTGTTAATCTAAAAGACAACTGTCTCTTCCCTGAAAGTTTTCAAGGAGGGCACGACTACGTACTGTGCAATGACCTTCTACCCTACCTTTTAAATCTAAATAATACAAATGACATTAGGTCTATTATTTTGCTTAATCGGCTAGGTCAATCTCCTATCACACATGGCCATAATTTATTTATCGATTTTCAAGATGTACTGGAAGAATGGCTCCAATTCACCTCCCTATTTTTGCGAGAAGAAGTGGAAAACTCATCTTCTGCATCTTCACACTTACCATTGTATGGTGATAAGCTAAAGTATGTCCAATCAAGAGGGGACAAAAGAGAAGTAGAATCTATAAGCAAGGATCTAGCAATGTTGGCATCCAAAGCTGGAGTACCATTACTATCCAAAGACCAGCTAAGCTTGTTTTACAAAAGAAGGATTTTGAGTGATCAACACGCTATTGCTTATGCTACTCGCTTGGGATATGATCGTGGTCATCTCATAAGTGGAGTTGCAGCAAAAGCATACATATCAAGGCTACAAAAGGCTTACTTGAGCTTATGGGTAGGATAATGTCTGGTTTCATTAAACATTGAGTGACAGTATAATCAGATTCCAACCTAACCCATACTAGTTGTTGCTGCATATCGAAGGAAACCATTTCTGAGGTCTAAACGTGCAGTTTGAAGTATGGGATATGCACAAATATCAAGACTTGTTGGGTGCAGAATGTTTGGAGCCATTTTGTACCTAAAAGCCCATAAGATAGACTTAGGCTTTGGCCAAAACAATGTGCTTAGATGGGTTTAATTTTTGGATTGTACGAGCCAAATCTTTACACTATTGTATCAAGAAATCAAATGCCTTCAAACTTACTGTCATTTGATTATCTCTTTTCTCAATATTTGCAATTCGATTGCAATAAAGATGTGTTTGTTTTTTATTGAAGATATTGCCTTGTCAAGGTGTAAGGCTATGAATATCATAATAATTTAATTTGGATAGACTCAATTATCTCAATAGTGAAAATCTTTTATACATCATATTCAATAAATTTAATGAAATTTAGCATTGACAATATACTCACTCTTTTATTTTTTTGGTTGAACTAATGAGGTATTGGAGCATTTGTCTATGAAGGTTTAAGACCATCCATATCATGGATGAATTTATGTTGTTGGCACATAATATATTTATTCAAAATTTTGAATGTACATTAACCAAACATTTTGTTTTCAATAGGATATGTTGAAGCATATAGCTTTGATTTCAAGTGTACAGAAAACTTACTATTGAGGTGGCACCAATCATTGGTGACTTATGTACCTAGAGGCAAAAGAGTTCCACCACCCCCAGATACAATAAGGAAACAAAGAAGAGTATTGATACTTGAACTCAATGGTGTTTTACTTAAGACCATTGAGATGCAACATGGTGATGTATGTCCAGACTGGGCCAAACATATGCATCTTGTGGAAGAGAATACAAGTGTTTGGCATTTGATTCGCAAAGATGCATTCACTTTCCTTGATTTTTGTATGCAATGGTTTGAGGTATGGATCTGGAGTACTAATAGACTACAAAGGACTCGACGCATTCTTGAGTTGTGCTTTCCTTGGCACCATCAAAAGTTTAAGGTCGTAGCAGGGCATGCACCATGTCAAAAGATGGATCTTCTTATTGGATATCGATTTGTATACCACAAAAACTTGGATGTAGCATGGAGAATTTTTCATGACCTGGATGGAAATAACACTCTAATTTTTGATGATACCCTCTACAATGTAATGTGGAATATGCCCGGAACCTACTTGATTTTTCCAAAGATGTGGAATCAAAATATAGAGGAGCTTCAAAGTTTTTTGGAGACAATAATCAGCGCATGGTTACTTGCTTGGTTGGATTTATGCAAAGAACAAACGGGAGTATACTTGCAACACTTTAGTAAATGAAGCAGCTTATGATATAGAAACTTTGTATGTATTGGACCAATACATGAGAAAACGCTATGTTTGAGATACAATTTGTACTCAATTATTATCTTGATGAAGGGTTTTTGTCTTCGGATGAATTGTAAACTTGAATGTAACAATCTCATTGAATGTAACAAGTGTTCTTTGGCATTATCATCCCATGTTTTTACTTCAGTGTCCCTTAAATTTGAGCATATATATCATGATTTATAATCTTGATATAGTGTCTAAGATGGGTTTTTATCTATGGATCAATTGTAAACTTAGCATATTGTTACTGTCATTGAGATTTACTTTTTGTTTTGTTGTTTCTAACACCACACCCTTTAGAGATCTCTCATTTTTAAGGTTCCTTAGCATATAGTGTCTAAGATGGGTTTTTATCTATGGATCAATCGTAAACTTAGCATATTGTTACTGTCATTGAGATTTACTTTTTGTTTTGTTGTTTCTAACACCACACCCTTTAGAGATCTCTCATTTTTAAGGTTCCTTTTTATAATGATATTTAGAATTCTTTTGGCAAATTAAATAAACCCCATGTTTTTACTTCAATGTCTCAAAGTGGAGATAGTATTTAACATTATCTTCTTCATATGAAAGGTGTTGTATAATCTCAATTAAGTTTAGTGTCATGTTTCCCTTGTCCTTCCAATATTGTTGCATTGACGTATGTATCTATACAACTACAAACAAATACGCCAAATAGTTGTGTCAAGATATAATCTATTGGCACAAAGAGTGCACCAACAAATAAATGTTAGCTTAAACTACACAAAAATACCGAGTTTCCAACCAATCCTATAAGAAATGGAACTCGAATAATTCCCAAAATTCCTAAATTTGCTCATCTATTCGTGTGGCAAAGGGTACTTTTTCTTAATCGTGATTTGATTCAAACCATGGTAGTCTACGCATAATTGCATAGACCCATCTTTTTTCTTCACCAATAGAATTGGTGAAGCCCAAGGCAAAGCACTTGGTTGAATGAATCCACTTTTAAGGTATTCCTTTAGCTGTCGTTCTACTTCTTATGCTTCCTTAAAACTAAGCCGATAAAGGAGGCTTACTTACTGGATTTAAGCCAGGCATTACTTCAATTGGATGCTCAATATCACGAACAGGAGGTAATCCTTTCGGTAATTCATTTGAAACACATCTTTAAATTGTTGTAACTTTGCTTTAAGGATTCATTAACTTTTTTATTGTTAACATGCTTTGATTGAAAAAGAAGTCATGTAAACACTATGCTCTTAAACCACTTATGTTTTCACATGCAAAAAAGGAAATGACATCATCAAGAATCATGTAGCACAAAAAGATGTTTTCTACTTCATTAGCTTGTACAAGGCTATTGAGTTCCATAGAGCATATAAGAGGTGAGGAGGGTACATCATGTTCACCTTGAAAATGCACTTTCTTACCATCTACTTCAAACTTAAAAGAATTATGCAAATAACTTCTAGATAAAGATGGACCAATGTTATATAACCACTCACGACCTAGAATAACATCCGCTTGAGTGATATGCATAACTTAAAAATCCAAATGCATCTCATGACCTTGAATGACTAATGGGACATCACAAACTTTTGTATCCCAGACATCTTTATCATAACCGTTAATCAAAGAAACCATATACTTATGATCACTTGGAATTTTCGGCAACTTTAATTTCTTGATTAAGGTATAGTTCAAGAAATTGTGCGTGGGACTATCATCAATCATAACTCATACCATGTGACCTTTAATGTGACCATACATTCGAACCAACTCATGTGGTCCAAATGTTGGCACCCACATCGATGACGTGACACAACACGCATGAATAGAATCAGCATGATAAACTTGAACCTATTAAACTTACGAGAAGTATCTAAAGAGGGAGCACTTGAATAGTGTGCACTTGCTTTTCTTTACTTTGATGAGGATGATTCTTCTCATTTTCTTTTAGCTCAGGGCACTGTAGTTTACTATGACCCTTTTCCATGTAGTGAAAATATAAATTTTCTTTTTTAGCTCTTTCAAAATCTTCATGCTTCAAAAATTTATGTGGTCCTTTATACTTCTTAGATTGGTCATTCTTTTAGTTAGGACCCTTTCTTTTATTTTGACCTTGATGCTTGGAACCCTCGAACACAATAGATGTCCGTTGTGCATTCTGCGCACATTTTTTCTTTCTGACAGTGTTGTCAAAATCTGAGCAAACCTAATTGCTTCTTCTAAAATTTTCGGTTCATTTTGTTTAACTTGATTCTTATAGTCTGAATCTAATCCGTGAAATGAATTTTTTGAAAGTCATCTATACCTTTCAACTTGAGAATGATTTCTCCGTCTCATTCTCAGGAAGAAATTCTTTCATGAATGCACTTTCAAATTCAACCCATTTAGTAGGCCAATTTTTGGACTCCAATCTCATTCACAACTTATATGCTTTACCTCCTAGAGTTAAGATCGCTTCAAGCACATGTATCTCCTCTAGAGTTTGATGCAATTGATGCAAATCCTGCCACTTTTGTAAAAAAGTGTTGACCGCATTCTTATTGCATTCCTTCTCCTCCCCATTAAAAGTAGGAGGTTTTAGATCTTTTAGAATAGTAGCAACATCTCTAGAGTGAGTTGTTCCGACATTCATGTTGCCCCCTTGGGCGGAAGCCACTGGCATCCCTCCTAGTAAAAGCACTTACGGTGGTAGAAGCTTGCATGTTATCCTTTAACTCCTTAAGAAAGAGGAGTATCTTATCGTACTTGGCCTCAATGTCCAAAGTACGGGACTCTAGAGCTAAAACTATTTAGTGCTGATGACCAAATTATCATCAAGAAGATCATCGTCGATCATCAGGATCGCCACTGCCTTTTTCGTGTCCGATAAATGACTAGGATCTCCACTTATGGATTTATTAGGGTTATTAGACTCCATATGAACCCTCTAAATGCGATGCAAGAGGATAAACACAAGCACCAACCTCAAGTCCAAGATTTTGGAAATCAACCGGATTGTTAGCTCGAAGTGAAATCGTCGGTGCAAAATAAAATTCTGATAGTTATCGGTGAAGCACCTCTCAATCTTTGTAAAAAAGGCTCGAAATTCCCGGCTTGAGTAATTCACCATGGGGGAACAGCCTCTTGGGTACAAAGGTTTAAAACTTTGTAAGGTATAAACCTTTATTTTTTAAAAATAAATCTTTGAAATTTGGTGAAGCTCCAGTGCTACCTTGCAATGTGGTGGCTCCAATAGTTTTATTGTGGCTGGCGGCATCTCTCAGGTGACGTTTCTTTTTTCTAGAGCTAGTGATGAGTGTGGTGGCTGGGTTGTTTGTTTAACCACGAAGGCCACGATGCGGTGTCTGCTAGACTGTTGTGCCAGCTTGCTGTGTACACTGCGTTGCTTGGTATGCTGACATGTTGTGTACACTGCAAACTGGTGGACTTATACCACCAAGTGAGGGATGGAGAGAGAGACAAACTCTCATCCCCCCCCATGTTTTCATGCCAAAGAGAAAAGGCCAGTGATGAGTGTGGTGGCTGGGTTGTTTGTTTAGCCACGAAGGCCACAATGCGGTGTGGACTGTTGTGCGCCGGCTTGCTATGTACACCGCACTGGTCCGGTGTGTTGTGTACACCCACATACTGGTGGACTTATACCACCAAGTGAGAGATGGAGAGAGAGACAAACTCTCCTCCCCTTGTTATGGCTCACCCTAACCCTCCTTGAAACACATTCAAAAAGAGATTACTTGGTGAACCACAATTGTCATGAGGATCTTTCCAATGGCCGAGCTCGTAACCCTTGAGGTCTCCAAGCTCTACAACTCCTTGAGAAGCAATTCCAGCGTGCCTCCCGCGCGATGAGCGTTGTCACACCACCGCGTTGTTGCACTATGGGTACTCGTCCCTCCTCTCACCTCACTTCACTCACACACACTCACTAGCATGCATTATTAGGAAGAGAGATTAGCAAGAGCAAGACTCAATTGCACAATGGGAGAGTATGTTATATTATGAGAGATATTCACTTATATACATGGCCATAAGTGTTCACACTCACTTTTAAAACTATAGCTAGCCAAGCACTTTAGGCTCATAAGAGGCCTAATGCTATTATAATGACTACTCTCATAATATATCCATGAAGTACATCACTTAGGACTTTATCCTAACTCTCTACCACATGCTTTTGAAGTGGGAATCACCCATAAATACTCCGTCACACCATTACGAGCGCCCATCCAAGTTGTAGATTTGGACACTATTGCTTCAGATCTTGAATGTGTGACCCTTTGGTGTATCTATGGTGACTCCTTGATGTAAGATAATGGCGGTAGATCTTGTTAACCCTAGGAATGGGTTAACATCCCCCCCTTCCTGATGGCGATCGTGCCCTCATGATTGCGTTGAAGACCTTTGTGTGTGGGGAGAATGGACAAGCTTTATCGATGGCTTTGATATTGAGTGACCTTCAATGGTCTTTGTTCTTTCAGAAGGAATAAGAAAAGCTAGTTAGTGAATGAAAAGGTTAGTGGTTTATTGGGAATTCCTAATAGGTTGGGGGGTGGGGGTTTTTGCGAGTGATTGCATTTTTATATTTTTGTGAGCATTTTTTAGACTTTTTGCTCACTTTGTTTTTGGCAATAATAAGCAATGTTACATGTGATTTGTGTTAGTGGGACGCTAAGAGATGTTAATAATGGGGGAGAAGAGAGGGAAGGATCCGGAGGAGCGTAGACTTAATCATTAGAACAAGATGGTGATTCTCAGTTCCTCATTTAATTCATTGAAGCGGCATTCATTATTTGAAGAAATTGGCCTTCGAGGATGTCCCTTTTTGTGTGGCAGGATTCTTGTCAAATATTGTTGAGTATGTTGAGTAGGACTTATTCCTGTTTTCTTCTGCCCATGTGCTTTTTTTTAATTTTATGTTTATTTAAGTGCTCTTATGAAGTAGATAGACATGAAGTACAAGAATTGAGCCAAATAGACTCTTATTGATCTACTTTGTGTTGAAGTAGCCACTTGTTGGCGAGGATTGAAAGAATTATGTCGACTTGCGGGCTAATATAGATATCTTCACTAAGGATTGAAGATCATTAATTTGTGAAGATGGTAGCATCGTTTTGAGAGGTTTGTAATTTGAAGGAAAATTCCAGGCGATGGGTTGTACCATTGACCAAGCTTTCGCCCACCATGGGCCCCCCATCCAGAGATGTACTTGAAAGTTGTCGATAGTGAGGCTTTGGTGAAAATGTTCTCCTATGCATGAGTATGGATATGTACTCATGGAGCAGCTGCTTCATTAACATAGCCAAAAGAATATTAAGCTATAAGCTTAACGAAAATGGAATGGCTATTTAAGATTTTTGGAAGTTGTTTGATAGGCCATATGTGTGACTCCCTTGTATTTGTGTGTGTGTGTGTGTGTGTGTTTTGTTACGATCAATAGGTTCTTGTGGCTATTCTTCTTTTTGAGAGAATAGGTTCTTATGTCTATCTCATGTAGCTTCTGCACTTACACTTCACATCCAGAGGGGTGAAAAGAGAATTGTGAGTTTGTCTTTGATGCGCTCATAAGTCTCCATTGTAGATGTGGGAATTGATTCTTGAATTTTTGGCTCAATTGTTGTTGAGGCGATAGATAAGACTACTGGTTGGTTACCATTTTGGTTGCTTGAACACACAAGCTCTTGTGTAGGCACTGAATGCATGAGAGTGGTTAAGTTACATGCTTCGTGTTGTTTGGGCCTCCATGCCTATCAAACTTTAGGTGAAGCTGTTGGGGTTGAAGTTGGTGGTGAGGCTTTTTCCATGTTATTCAATTTTGGCAAACCATATGATGGGATTTCTATTGATAGTATCTTTGTTATTGAAGCACATGCACATGCACCCATCTTTGATGAACATTATAAGTTTGTGGTTGATGATTTTGGTGCTGAGGCTTTCTTCTTTGTGAAAGCTTAGGGGAATTTGTGATGCACTTAGGAATCCAAGCTTTGGTATTATCTTGGCAGTACCCTTGTGCTTTGCAGTAATCTTTTTGGTACCCACACTTGTTGACTTGGTGGAGTTCTTTGAGGAACTTGCATAGGCTTTTGTGGTGGATGGTGTTGTGGAGTAATTCTTTTTTTTGTTTAGCCTCTGAGCGCTACATTGAGGAAGAGGCTTTGACTGTCGAGGCACCCAAATTTGAATGGCACCTAAGTAGTAGCCTTGAGCTACAAGTAGCTGCTTCTCCACCCACATCTTGATACCATTAAGATACCTTGAGCTTGGTTGTCTTGGTGGAGTTTTCTTTTTGGTGGAAGTGGAAGGTTTTGGGACCTCCTTCACATTGGTTGGCACTAAGGCTGCAGGTTTGAGACTCATGGGTATTTTTGATGATGAGGTTCGGGTCTTGTGAAGTGGCTGTTGATGATGAGGCTTTCGAGCATGCGGTTGTCTCCTTTGGTGGGGTTTGTCAATGAAGCGACATAGGCTCCTGGGCTTTTCCTTTGAGTTTCATGTTAGAGATAGATGGTTGCACTATGGAAATTTCTTCAGGATAGCTTTTGATTTTGTGAGGTATTGGCATCTAACTTCATTGGTGAGGATGGGGTTGAAGGAGTAGATGCTTTCGGTCGTTTTGACGCAGATGGTAGGTCATTGTGTAGAGGGGCTTTTGTGGAAGAGTCTTGTAACCTTTTTGTGTTCAGCATAATATAAATCCATTAAAGTTGGATCCTCTTCCTTCTTGTAATATGGTATTGTCAACTTTTTGTTGTTGACCATTATGATGACTCTAGCGAAGCACAATGGTACTTGGGAAACAATAGTCCATTTATGCCCCAAGATCAAATCTGCTTCCAACACATACTCAACCAAAAAAAACTTACAAGTAAGGGGGTTAGTTCCAATGTACATTGTATGTTCAAAGTACCCCAAACATGGCATCTAGTCTTGTGTAAAGGGAATTTTTTCAAGACGAGCCATGAGTGTTGGTTGACCTAACAAATCCCATAACTTGATGGTCATCAGATTGTGTTCTCGTGTTGGATAAAGTTATGCTTGATCATGGTGATTTTATTTGAAATTTCCAATCCAACCATAATCCTAGGGATTTTTTTTAGTAAGATATATTGGAAGTTCCAGCTCCTCTCGAAGTCCTCTCGAAGGTATCTTTCTCCCATAATATCAATTGTACATTGCCTGCTTGCAGGAGTGTTCAAGGTGATTTTTTGCATGGATTAATCAATTGAATACAACGAGTCACGTATCCAAGCTCCACCAAGGATGACATCATACTCAAGAGAATCCAGGGTAACATGGAATGTAAATTTCACATCTCCACCACTGATCCTTTGAGTAGCATAGCTAAAAGAACCAGGAATTTCAATGTTCTATCCATTGGCTCCTCTTGCAAGACCATTGTCTATAAGGATGAGTTTAGGTTTTTCCAATGACACCCAAGTGTCTATTGTCACAATGCACTTAACATCATTTCCTGTGGGGAATTCCAACCACATCATGACAATGACACGCAATTCCAACCACATCATGACAATGACACGCAAGTGTTTATTGTCATGCATGTTAGGGAAATCCAACCATATCATGATAGAATCTTCCAAAGAAACCATGGATGTTTCAGTTTTTGTTTCAGCTTCAAATCTCATCTCGATTTCATATTCCCATTCACTTTCATCCTCTTTTTGGCTCTCAACTTTTTCAAGAGTACCAATGTGTACACTGGCACACTTTGTCCTTTGACAATTCTAAATGAGGACTATTTCAAAACTTGCGAATCCTCACAGTCATGTTCTATGGAGTTCTTTATTTCTTGGTATAACTCATGTTGAGCCCTTAAAGGTGCAAGTGCTGATGTTATGCTGGCTTCACCCCATGAGAGAAGAGCATTCCTCCAAATGAGGTTTTGAGAGTTTGCTTTAGTTTTGTAAGGGAATTATTGAATTCCTCACATGCTTTCTCAACCCAATAATTCGTGCACTTTGTCTCTCAAATGATTCTTCTGTAGAGAGTATGTCTTCCTCTTGAAAGGGGAAGCGGTACTCCTCTAGGCTTCGTATTTTGGTTGTTTTTTTAGGTTTGGCATTATTAGGCTTAATCGCAACACCGGTGATCCTATAAGACATTCAACCAAGCTAAGCATGCTCTCCTGAGCTTGCTTTTTGCGTTCCGCTTTGCGTTCCGCATGTCATATAATCATGATTCTCAATTTGGAGTGGTTGGCTGGGTTTTAGTTTCTTAATTGATCTATGAGGTGCACTAAGTGAAGAGTCAGAACTTGTTTCATCCTCACTTAGTGACGTGCTAGAACTTGTTTCATCCTCACTTAGTGATGTGCTAGAACTTGTTTCATTTTCTGACTTTCTTTCGATATTTACCCATGCGACGAGATCAAATTTTCTTTTGGGCTTTTGTACTCTGTGTTGCACATATGGGTTTTATGGTTTGTATGGTGGCCTTTGATGTGGATGCTTTTGCATCATGTGTAGCTTTTGGCTCTATTGGGTTTATGTCCCCTTTTGGGTTTATGTCCTCCACAGGCTCCTTTTCCATGTCCTTTACTTGAACCTTAGTTTTGATAGTTTGTTGTCCCTTGTTTTTCTTGGGTTTAGAAGGTTTTGCTTTTTCTTTTGGGTTCTACTTTAAAGCATGCTCTTCTACACATGTTGAGGTATTATCTTTTGCATTCTTTTTTACTGTTTCTCATGCCTTGGCTTGTAAGCGTGTAAGCACATTCAAGGGTACTGTGGACAATTGTCCGTTTTGTACACTTAAGTTGTTAAGAGTTGTATTTTGTGAGACAAGTTGCATTATTATGCAGTTTGCCACTTTGTGAGGTCCACGACAATAGAAACACTAAAGTGTTCGATTAACTGCATCCAAAGCAGTTTCTACCCTTTAGACTATTGGTGTTTGGTGCACAAGAGATGGAGATTTTGAGTTAATTGTTGATGAATTAGGACACTTTTTAGGATCATGATCAAAGGATTTACAATATATGTAGTATAGAAAAACAGGTGCCTTGTATGCACAATGGGGATTGGGATGGTCATAGTGATTGCACTAAACACAAGGCATTTCACTCCTCACTTGTAGAGGCATTAAGGATGGTTGATTTTGAAGGATCTCATCCTCTCTTAGAGATGTTGGTTGTAAGCTTTTAAGCACGGTTGCATAGAATTCAGGGAATGACAATTCCGAGATCAATCTTTTTTTTGCCATTGCTTCGATTGGTTTAGATGAGGAACATCTCGTAGCTTGATCATCTCCCAACATGTTGTCATCTAAACGTACTGCTTCTTTATAACATTGATCAAATGTTTCCGGGTTGGATACAATGATCAAGTTATGTAAGCTATTTTTCTTTAAGCCCATCATGAAACATCTCTTTAATTGAGAATCGTTTAATTTCTCCCATGACTCACATCGTGAGTCCAAGAGTTTTATCTGAAGGATAAAATCTCTAATGGTTTCATTTGGTTTATGCTTAATTAAATAGAGTTCTTTTGCTGCACTCCACCGATTACCTTGTCTTGAAAAATCATGGATAAAGGCTATTTTCAAGGTTCTGAAGTTGGTTTTGATCGGTGGCATCAATGTGATGAACCATCAACTAGCCTTGCCCTCTAAGCATGAGTTCAATGCATGTACCTTGGTGGGGCAATTGGGACTTCCAAAGGCTTTACATCTCTGTTCAAACATTTGAATAAATTGAACAGGGTTTGTTGTTCCATCGTATTTACCCATGATTTTGAAAATTTGTATGGCCGTATTTCTATATAAGTCACTGAGGCCGTATGTGAGTGCTCTTGTTGGGAGAGACTCACTAAGTCCTTGGGCAATCCCCCTTCCTAGACTAGTTAGTATATCTAAGGCGTGGGCATCCAGGGGTTAAAAAGGGTTGGTACCTATAAGATTGGTGGGAATGTTAGGTAAGGAACCAAAGCTCGGTGGGATCGAAGTGACAGGCGTTGTAAAACCCGATAACATGCTTGTTATAGGCATGGCCAATGGTATTGGGAAGTGCATTTGGAGCATAGATCTCAATGGTTCGAAGATGTCAGCCATTGGGATCAGTCCTTGTGTGATCCCAATGGGCAATCCCTCTATCGTTGCCATGTCTGATTGCCTAAATGCTCCTTAATGAGCAATCACACATTCTTTTTTCTTTTTATATTGAGTGTCCATGCCCTAATTAGCTTAGGCACTATATGCACGTGAACGACCTATTAGAGATATTTTCTAGAAAAAGTGTATGCTAGCAACTTTCTAGATGGAAGAGGAGGTCCTAAAACTTGTTTTCCATCACTGTCTCAAGATGAAAATTTTTTCTAGAAATTTTTTTCTGTTTCGTGTAGCACATTTTTGAGGGTGTTCCAAAAGGAATTTTAAAAAACTCTATATGAGAGAGTTGTAGTCTTTTTGGAGTACTACAACTTTGTTTCCATGAGTCGTTCGCGATTTTGTCGTTTAGACCCTCAAAAAGTAGCCCGACATCGTTTTCACGTTTTTTTACGATTTTCCGTGCTTTTCGGGCTGTTTTTTGCCTCAATTTTTGGGTCGAATTTTGAGACTACTAGTAGTCAGAGGCCAAAATGATCGATTTTGACTTTGGACAGCCACACAAGACCAAAGTTGAAGAGATTGATGTCAGCTTTTCAATGAGCCCTACAGCGCCTTCATCGGATATATGGTTTAGGAGATACGAGCCTCCAAACAAGGGTGTGTTTTTTTTTCTTTCTTTTAAATATAAAAATGGCGTGAGGTCTTAAGGCGTGAGACCCTTAATCGATGAAAGGCTTGGCCGTGAAATGCTTTCCGTGAAATATGTTGGTTCCATGAAATGGAATTTTGTGAGAAGGGTAATTCTGTGAAATGGAATACCGTGAAGAGTAATTCCGTGAATTGGAATTCTGTGAAATGTAATTCTGTGAAAAGTAATTCCGTGAAATGAAATTTCGTGAAGGGAAATTTTGTGAAATGGCTTAGAACCGTGAAACTCTTGGCTGAAAGGCTTGTCTCACATAAATTTTTTTATTTTTTTATTTTTATTTTTTGATTTTTGATTTTTTTTATATTTGTATTTGTATTTTTAAAATTTTTGATTTATTTTTAGTCTAGTGGGAAATACGAGTTTCCTTGTTTGGGGTGGATATTTTTTGAATTTAAATTTAAGAAGATATTGGCATTTTCCTAAAAAAGTAAGTGGGAATAAAAAAAATCAACCTTTTTATGACACCCCTTACACCCTTCATAAATGACTTGACAACTCATGAGCATCTACTCATTGAATTCTCATTAGTCTTAATGAGTTATGTAAAAAAGTGATTAACCTTTCACTAATCTTTCTCTCTTTTATACTAATCAAGGACTCTAATTAACCAACTAATTAATTCACACAATTGAGCACATCATCGGATAGAGCAAAGGAATGCTAATCTATGTGTATCAACAAATGTGTAAATTAATCTAAAATAAGATATAATTAGACTCTTAATTTTGGTCTTCTCTTTGAAGGTAAAATTAAGCAAAGAGAGTCAAATTCCTCCAATTGATGAAAAAATTGATGTAATTAGGTGTTTTGATGCATCTAGATGCTCTCAAAACACTAAAAAACACTAATTTTGACTACTCACATGATCAATTTAGACCCCAAGTAACACATTTTCTAATTTTTAAGCCTCTTGAACAAGATTAATCACCCTTAATGACAAAAACCAGTCCCCAAGTAACACATTTTCTAATTTTTAAGCCTCTTGAACAAGATTAATCACCCTTAATGACAAAAACCAGTCCATTAAGAGAAATTAGTCGAATTCAAGGATTTTTTATGGTTTTAATTTTTTTTGAAAGGATTAAGCTACTCCTAATGCTTGCTAACACTCTAATGCAAGCAATTCAAACAAACAACACACAATTAAGCTAAAATTAATGATTTTAGTTCTACGTTTAATACTAAAGAGAGCTAACATTCACTAAAAATTACATTCTATTGCATTGTTTGACGCAATGGATGTAAACTAAGCCTAATACAAACTATGTGCAAGCCCTAAGAATATGAGAAACTACAATAACAATAACAAAAAACAACAAATTAAGCTAAAAATTAAGCAAAAATTATTCTTTACAAAAATAAAAAAGAGAGCTATTCTACACCAAATCTCACACAAATCACCATCAAATCCACATCATTTTCATGGGAAACCATTAATCAAGATAATGGGAAATGGGTAATGCATAGATTAGAGGAAAAACGATGGAAAAAGCCAAGGGATGGCTCCTCGGCAAGGCGACACCAAAAATGTTATGGCTCACCCTAGCTCTCCTTGAAACACATCCAAAAGTAGATTACCTGGTGAACTGCAACTGTTTTGAGGATCTTTCCAATTGCCGAGCTCATAACCCTTGAGGTCTCCAAGCTCTAGAACTCCTTGAGAAGCAATTACACTGTGCCTCTTTGCAAGCGTTGTCACACCATCGCGTTGCACTACGGGTACTTGTCCCTCCTCTCACCTCACTTCACTCACACACACTCACTAGCATGTATTAGAAAGAGATATTAGCAAGAGGATTAGCAAGAGAAAGACTCAATTGCACAATGGGAGAGTATGTTATATTATGAGAGATATTCACTTATATACATGGCCATAAGTGTTCACACTCACTTAAACTATGGCCGGCCAGGCACTTTAGGCTCATAAGAGGCCTAATGCTATTACAATGACTACTCTCATAATATATCCATAAAGTACATCACTTAGGACTTCATTCTAACTTGCTATACCAGATGCTCTTGTTAAAGCGAGAATCACCCATAAAATACTCCGTCACACCATTATGAGCACTTGTCCAAGTTGTAGCTTTGGACACCATTGCTTCATATCTTGAATGTGTGACCCTTTGGTGTATCTATATGGTGACTCCTTGATATAAGATAATGGCAGTCTATCTTGTTAACCCTAGGAATGGGTTAACACCTCTCCACGTCTTTACACCAGAGAGACAAACTCTCCTTCCCTCCATGTTTTCACACCTTTAACGCTTTCGATCTTCTTTCCTATATCTACAGCATTCAGCGCGCTTGAGGATGTAAGCTCTGATACCAATATAAAGGCACCCAATAGCTGTGACCTTCTTCTCTAATCAAGAGTGATGAGAGTCCTTCGTTTCACCTCCCAACAACAACCAAAATAAAACACACAATAACTATCCATGGACTCCACTCTTTTATTAGCTAGTAAGCTCCACATGTGCTCGGCCACTCTTGAGTCCTACCGGTCATTTTGGCTCCCGGACAGTTAAGCTCTCTAGGTTCCCAATAATTCCATTGTCTTGACATGCTGGTTCACGTCGTGAAAGGGAGTCCATCAACAAAAAAAAAAAGGAAAAAAAGTATGTAAAACAACTCTAGTTGGAGGTTCATATCTCCTAAACTGTGAATCCGATGAACGTGCTCTAGTGCTCATTGGAAAGTTGGCATCGAGCTCTTTGAAAATGTTCTTGAGCATCCGAGGGCAAAATCCATCATTTTGGCCTTTCAACTAGCAGCTTCAAAATTTGACCCGAAAATCAAGGCAAAAAGGGCCCTTAGAGTACTAAAAATCGCCCAAAATAGCCCGAAACGATTGCAAACCATATTCGGGCTACTTTTTGAGTGTTTAAACAAGGAAATCATGAAAAACTCAGAGACAAAGTTGTAGTACTCTAAAAATACTACAACTCTCTCATACAGAGTTTCTCTAAATTGCTTTTGGAACACATCCAAAAATGGGTTGCAGATAAATCTTTTTGGAAAAAAAAAATCATCTTGAGATAGTGATTGAAAATAGGTTTTGAGACCTCCTCTTTCATATGGGATGCTAATGGTATGCACTTTTTTTGGAAAAATATCTCAGGTCCACATGCGTGTAGCACCTAGCTAATTAGGGAAAACGGACACCCGTTTGACCCAATGAAAGGTACACAAGGCCTCCTGAGGCTATAACAGATTGTAAGAAAACCTAAAAAGAAAAAAAAAAACTTTGCATGCTCATTAAGAAGCTATTGACAACATCAAAATATGGCAACGATAGAGGGATTACATGGGTTCACACCCAGACTGACCCAATGGTTGATATCTTCGACCCATTGAGGTCCATGCCCCAAATGCATCTCCGAATACCATTTGCCATGCCTAAAACAAGTGTGTCATTGGTTTTTACACTCCCTATCACATCAATCCCTTGATGATTTGGCCCCTTGCCTAGCACTATCGCAAGTCCTAAGCCTTTAGACATGCTAGGTACCAACCCTTTGCAACCCCTAGATATCCTCACCTTAAACACATTGACAAATCTAGGAAGGGGGGTTTCCCGAGGACTAAGTAATTCCTTACCCACATTAGCACTCACACGCATTCTTAGTGACTCATAGAAAAACATGCCCATACAAATTTCCAAAATCATGGGTAAATGTGATAGATTAACTGATCCTGGGCAATTCATACGAATGTTTGAACAAAGCTGTGAAGCCTTTGGAAATCTAGACTGCCCCACCAAGGTACATGCGTTGAATGCTTAGCGGGAAAGGCTAGTCGATGGTTCATCACATTGATGCCAATGACTAAAATGAATTTCAGGACCTTGAGAACAACCTTTATCCATGGTTTTTTAAGACAAGGTGATTGGTGGAGTGCAACGAAAGAACTCTATTCAATTGAGCGGAAACAAAACGAAACCATTAGAGATTTTATCCTTCGGATAAAAATCTTGGACTTATGATGTGAGCCATGGGAGAAACTAAATAATGCTCAATCAAAGAGATATTTCATGATGGGTTTAAAGAATAGCATCTTACACAACTTGATCATTGTATCCAATCTGGAAACATTCGATCAATGTTGTAAAGAAGCAATATGTTTAGATGACAACATGATGGAGGATGATCACGATACGAGATGTTCTTCATCTAGACTAAGTGAAGCAAATGCTAAAAAAAATTGATCTCGGAATTGTCATTCTCTGAATTCTATGTAGCCTTGCTTAAAAGGCTTGAACCAGAATCTCCAAGAGAGGATAAGCTCCTTCAAAACCAAACATCCTTAATGTCTCTCCAACAAGTGATGGGCGAGATGCCTTGTATTCATTGCAATCACTACGTCCATCCCAATCCCCATTGTCCATTTGAGGCACCTATTATTCTGTACTGCATTTATTGCAAAACCTTTGGTCATGACACGTCCCAATGTCCCAATTCACCTACAATTAACTCAAAACCTCCATCTCCCATGCCCCAGGCAAAAACAGTCCACAAATGGTAGAAACTGCTCAAGAAGTTGTTAAGCAAACACTTTAGTGTTTCTATTATCGTGGACTGCACAAAGTAGCAGACTACACAGCTTGGAATACTTCCATGCCCACAGTCACTGACGCTTTGGAACTCATATGTGAACGATGTGGAATCGATCACATATTCCAAGATTACCCAAGGCGAGTTGCTTCCCTGCAACCCGTCTCATAGAATACAACTTTTAACATCTTGATTGTACAAAATGGGCAATTGTCCATGGTACCCTTTGAATGTGCTTACATGCTTACAAGCCAAGGCATGGGATATAGTAAAAAATAATGCAAAAGAAAATACTTCAAAATGGGTAGAAGAGCATGTTTTAACAGAAGCCAAAAGAGGAAACAAAACCTTCTAAACCCAAGAAAAACAAGGGCAACCAAACTGTTAAAACCAAGGTTGAAATAAAGGACAAGGGAAAAGAACCTGTAGAGAGGACCTAACCCCAATAGAGCAAAAAGCTACACATGATGCAAAAGCATCCACCTTAAAGGCTGCCACTCAAACCACAAAACCCATGGGTAAGACAGAGAACAAAAAAATAAAAAAGAAAGTTCGTTCTCGTCGCATGGACAAACATAATGAAAACTTGATGATCCAAACAAAGTTAGAAGATGATACAAGTTTTAGTACGTTAATTAGTGTGGATGAACCAAGTTTTGTTTCGTCACTAGGTGCACATCATCGACCAATCAAGAAACTAGAATCTGCTCAACCACCCCGACTTGAAAATCATGGTCACATGACAGAAAAAACAAGCTCAGGAGCGCATGCTGAGCATTGTTGACTGTCATACAGGATCACCAGTTCTGATTGAACCTTATAATGCTAATACTAAAAAGCAACCAAAATACAAGAACTAGAGGAGTATCACTTCCCCTTTTAATAAGAGGAAGACTCTCTATAGAAGAGTTATTAGAGGTAGATTACACGAATTATGCAGTTGAAAAAGCACGTGAGGAATTCAATGAATCCCTTATGAAATTAAAGCAGTCTCTCAGATCCTCATTTGGAGGAGTGCTCTTCTCTCGTGTGGTGAAGCCAGCATTGCATCAACACTTGTACCTTTATAGGCTACCAAGACATCAAGAGCTACATAGAACAGGACTGTAAAGGATTCCCAAGTTTCCAAAAAGACCTCAATCAAAGTTGTCAGAGGACCAAGTGCCATTGTACACATTGGGCACTCTAGAAAACTGAAAGCCAAGAAGAGGATGAAAGTGAATGGGAATATGAAATCGAAACAGGATATCTGAAGATGAAATAAAAATTGAAACATGGTTCCTCTTGAAGATTCTATCATGGTATGGTTGGATTTCCCTACGGGTAATAATGTTAACCGTAAATGCACATTGATTAGCCCTCAAGCTAGTCATAACATCATAACAATAGACACTTGGGTGTCATTTGGGAGGACAACCTCAAATCATCCCTAAAGATAATGGTCTTGCAAGAGGTGCCAATGGACAAAACATTGAAGTTCTAGGTTACTTTAGCTATGCTACTCAAACAATTGGTGGACAAAACATTTATGTTCCAGGTTACTTTAGCTATGCTACTCAAAAAATTGGTGGAAATGTGGAATTTAGATTCCGTGTTATCCCAGATCCCCTTGAGTATGATGTCATCCTTGGTGGAACTTGGGTAAGTGACTCGTATTCAATTGATGAATCCATGCAAACAGTCACCTTGAACACTCCTGCAAGCATTGTGAAATTGCTATTATTTTACGAGAGGAAGAGACCTTGGAGGAGCTGGAACTTCCAACAAATCTTACTGAGAATATCCCAAGAATTATGGTTGGATTAGAACTTTTCACTAAACTTACCACAATTTAAGTACATCTTTATCCACAATGAGAGCACAATCTCATGACCCTCGAGTTATGGGATTTGTTAGGTCAACCAACACTCATGACTCATCTTGATAGAATTCCATTCACTTAAGACTTGAACATGCCATGTTTGGGGTACTTTGAACATACAATGTATATTGAAACTAACCCCCTTACTTGCAGGTTTTTTGTGGTTAAGTATATGTTGGAAGCAGATTTGATCTTGGGGCGGCATAAATGGACTATTGCTACCTAAGCACCATTGTGCTTTGCTAGTGATAGGGTCATCATGATGGTCAATGACACAAAGTTGAAAATACCACACTGTCAAGAAGAGGATCCAACCCTAATGGATTTCTATGATACTGAACGCAAAAAGTTACAAGCCTCTTCCACGGCTTCCACGGAAGCCCCTCTACATGACCTTCCATCTGCATCAATAACCGACTCCAATAAAACATCTACCCCTTCAGCTCCATCCTCACTACAACAAAGTCCAATGCCACAACCTCGCAATTACACGCGCAACCATCTATCTCTAACAAGGAACTCAAAGGAAAAGCCCTGGAGCCAACACCTCTTCATTGACAAACCTCACTAAAGGAGACGACATTATGCTCAAAAGCAACATCTTTGAAAGCCACTCTGCAAGAGACTCAAGCCAACAACAATCCCCATGAGTCTCAAACCCATAATCTCATTGCCAACCAATGTGAAGGAGTTCCAAAAACCTTCCACTTCAACCAAAAAGAAAACTCCAACAAGACATGCAAGATCAAGATATCTTAAAGGTATAAAAATGTGGATGGAGAAGAAGCTACTTGTATCCCAAGGCTACTATGAAGGTACCAATCTAATTTGTGTGCCTTGGTTATCAAAGCCTCTTCCTCAACACAACACTTAGAGGCCAAGGAAGAATAAAAGTACTCCACAACATCGTCCACAAAGGCCTATGCGAGCTCATCAAAGAGCTCCGACAACTCAACAAGTGTGGGTACCAAAAACATTACTACAAGCACAAGGGTACTACCAAGGTAATACCAAATCTTGGATTCCCAAGCACATCAAGAAGTCACCCGAGCTAGCATAAAGAAAGAAACCTTAGCACCAAAAGCATCAACCATTAACTCCTAATGTTATCAGAGATGGATGCCTTTGACAACAAAGGTATTATGATGTTAATACCTTCATATGGTTGCTAAGATTGAAGAAAGCATCACCATCAACTTCAAACTCAGTAGCTTTGCCTGAATTTTGACAAGAATGGGTGCCTTTGACAACAAAGGTATTATGATGTTAATACCTTCATATGGTTGCTAAGATTGAAGAAAGCATCACCATCAACTTCAAACTCAGCAGCTTTGCCTAAATTTTGACAAGAATGGAAACCCAAGCAACACCAAGCAAGCCACTCAATAAATACACAAGAGCTTGTGTGTTCATTCAAACCCAATGGTGGCAACCAACCAACCGGAAGCTGTACCTAACGCCTCGAAAACACTTGAGCCAAAAATTCAAGATTTAATTCCCATGCCAATGGAGACTTATGAATGCATTAAAGACAAACTCATAATGCTCTTTTCACCCCTCTGTATGAGAAGCATAAGTGCAGAAGTTATGCGGCAGACATAGGAACCCATTCTCTAAAATAGGGAGTAGACACAAGAACTTGTTGCTCACAAGGTGGTAGCAAAAAAGAAAACAAAGAAAAGAAAGAAAAGAAGAAGAAGAAGAAAAAAAACACAAACACAAGGGATTCACACATATGGCGTACGTAAAAATGGTAGAACACCACAAGTAACTCCCAAAAATGCTAGAACACCACAAGTAACTCCCAAAACGATCTTCAATAGAATTACATTTTTGCTAAGCTTATAGCTTACTATTATTTTGGCTAAGTTAATGTAGCAGCTGCTCTATGAGTACATAGATCCATACTCATGCATTGGAGGATATATGCACTAGAGCCTCATTATTGACAAACTTTCAGGTACATCTTTGGTTGGGGGGTTATGGTGGGCGAAAGCCTGGTTAATGGTACAACCATTTCCTGGAACTTTCCTTCAAATTACAAACCTCTCCAAACATAAATCTTCCCAACTCATGATCTCTAATCTTTAGTGAAGATATCTATATTAGCCTTGCAATTGGACGTAATTCTTTTATGCCTCGCCAAAATAAGTGGCTATGTCCAACAAAGCAGTAGTCAATAAAGAGTCCAATTGACTCTTTTAATGTACTTCTTCATGTTTATCTGCTTCATAAGAGTGCTTCAATATATATAAAAGCATAAAAAGCCCATGGGAAGAAGAATATGGGAATATGTTCTACTCAACAACATTTGGCAAGAATCTTGCCACAAAAAGGGACTTCATCAAAGGCTAATTTATTCAAATGATGAATGTCACTTCAATGAATTAGATGAGAAAACTGAGCAACACAATCTGGTTCTGATGATTATGTCTACGTTTCTCATGATCCTTCCTTCTCTTCTCCCCCATAATTAACATCTCTTGGTTTCCCAACTAACACAAATCAAATGTAACACTGCTTATGATTACTAAAAAACAACGTGAGCAAAAAATATCCTTAAAAAAGCTCACAAAAATATAATCACTCACAAAAACCCCCCCACCTCCCCACCCCATTAGGAATTTATGCTAACCTCTAACCTTTTCATTTACTAACTAGCCTTTCTTCTTATTCCTTCCAAAGAAACAAAAACCATTGAACGTCACTCAACATCAAAAGCCATCAACAAAGCTTGCCAATTCTCCCTACACAAAGGTCTTCAACGCGATCATAAAGGGCGCGATAAGGATCAGGAAGGGAGGAATGCTAATCCATTCCTAGGGTTAACAAGATCTACTACCATTATCTTATATCAAGGAGTTAAGGTAGATGCACCAAAAGGACATACATTCAAGATATGAAGCAATGGTGTCTAAATCTACAAATTGGACAGGTGCCTATAATGGTCCGATAGAATATTTATGGCAATTCCCACTTCAAGAGCATGTAGTATTAAGTTAGGATGAAGTCCCAAGTGATGTACTTCATGGATATATTATGAGGGTAGTCATTGTAATAGAATTAGGCCTCTTTTGAGCCTAAAGTGCTCGGTTGGCCACAATTTAAGTGAGTGTGAACACTTATGGGGCCATGTATGTATATAAGTGAATATCTCTCATAATATAAAAAACTCTCCCATTGTGCAATAGAGTCTTGCTCTTGCTAATCCTCTTGCTAATCCCTCTCTCTAATGCATGTTAGTGAGTGTGTGTGAGTGAAGCGAGGTGAGGTGTGACAATGCTCATGGGAGACGCGGTGGAGTTGCTTCTCAAGGAGTTGTAGAGCTTGGAGACCTTAAGGGTTACGAGCTCGGCCATTGGAAAGATCCTCATGACAGTTGCGGTTCATCAGGTAATCTTTATCGGTGTTTCAAGGGGGGTTAGGGTGAGCCATAACAACCATGGCAAACCTTTCACGCTCAGCACTTGGTGGTGTAGTTTATCTCTACATCATTCAGTTGGCAAAGCAAACTGGGTAATCCAATTTGAATTCCCCGGGTCGCGCCAATACACATCCTATAGCAAAGTTTGATGTATCGATGTGCACATGGAATACTCGGATGGGATTCCAGAATCCCAAAACTCCCAGCACTTCAAAACATAAGAGTCCTTGATGTAAAGTTTGAGTGGAAAAAACTAGAAGTTGGAAACTAGTAGCCAAAATTTGGAATCTGAAATCCCATATCTAGATTTTGGAAACCTAATCTTGGATTCCAAAATCCTAATCTTGGATTTCAAGATTCCAAAATTACCCAACACACTCAATGACATCAGAAGCAAACTTTTTTGTAAAGCATTTTAAAAATTTGAGTCTCTAACTTGGCAAATGGATTCTAGAATCCAAACTAGAGACTCGCACCTCTAATTTTTTGAAAAGCTATTTTTAAAACCAAAATTTTGAATATTTTTTATAAAATCTTAAATTCACCCAATTTTAACAAGTTTTTCTTCTTAAAAAACATCAAAATTTACAAACTATACATTTTCTTCCTGTTTTCAGTTGGAAATTTTTTATGAAAAGATGAAAATTTTTTAATTTAAGAAATAATCAATTTTTCAAATGCATTGCAACTGGAATCCAGTTGTGCCTATAACAACTTTTATGCTTAATCCTTGCAAAAGATTACTTTTAACAAACTAAAGAAAACATTGAAATTTTTAAAAGAATTAATTGTACCAATGCAACCAATTACTGAGAAAAGGAAATGTGAAGCTAACCTTAAAAGGAGAAATCTACACAAAATTGCCCGAAATATGGATGGTAGCGCAAAGCTAGCAAGCGAGTGCTCAAGAGCTCCAAACTCCACTTGTGAGTGTGGATAATGGACCACCCCTCTCCCTTTTAAATCCCTCAATTTTATTTTTTATAATTAATGTTTAAATTCTTTAAAATAATATTTTTTTAATGATATTTCTCAAAAATAGGTTACCTCCCTTTTCACAAGGTCTAACCTTGCCATTTTTGCTAAAAAAATTTTGCAAAGTGGATCTCCTAAGTAGTCCAAGCCAATCACAACCTTTTTCTTTTTCATTTTCTCAATAAACCTCCTTGGGCATGGATTTTGAAGCTCTTTACCAAATTCCAAGGTCTAAAAGGGTTTCTTTTGAGGTGCCATGTGTGATGCTACCTATGACATAAAGCATCTATATGCGTGATGCTGTCTATGACAATATTCTTTTCATCTAAGTGTAGATTTTCATTGTTAATTGCTTTGAGTCTTAGCTTGTGCAATACGTGATGTAAGTGTAAACCAAAATCTACAAAGATTTGCGCCTCAATTAAAATGCTTAGTAATAAAAGACAAGGTGAAGGACATAATTACCTTCACTACAAGGGATAAGGGCTGTGGGGCGGCAATGCCACTCTTATAACAAAGAAAAAAGGGAAATAAAAACTTTGGTATACGCATAGCCCTAGTAATGTGACTAGATGCATACCTTCCACCATGAGCGTGGCCATGCATGCAATAAAAAAATAGAGAGCTCTCCTTTGAGGAGGTTGCACCATGTAGCCTACAAGGAGAGCTCTGTGGTTTTTTATTTTTTACTATCCTAGCAAGCACAAAATTTCTAAAAAGTTGGCTAGTCTCCAAAAAGTACGTAACATAACTAAAGTAGAGACATACTTGCAAATAAACAAGACACTTGAAACAAAATAACCTGTATTTATGAAAAGGTTTAGTACAAAAAGTCATTGCATGCACAAAATATACATGGCAAAATGTAAAGGGGTTGGGCCTAGGCTAGGTCATCCTCCTTGTCGTCCTTGCATTGCTCTTCCTCGTCTTCTAGAATCCCATCATCTTCTTGGTCTCCCTACATATCCATGCATCAAAAATGAATACACATCTTGCATCAATGTAAATACAATTCCACTAATATGATTTAGTCACTCACCTCTTTGTTGGCAAAGGCCCCCATTGCTGGAGTCCCACTAATCCTATGTGATGACCCCGATATCTAAAAAATGATTCCAAGCACCTATATCACATTGGTTCCTATGCTTTATGTGGTCTGACGACCCACAATTTTCTCCTACATATAAGAGACAAGAGAAATTTAGCCACAAAACTTAGATAAAAGATAGTTTTGTAGTGAAGTGTGCTTACGAATATATCTTTCCATGCATCCTTCCTAGTTGACTTCCCTAATGTCTTGCTCCCTGTGTTGTTGTTTGAGTTGCACTTAATGCGGCTTGTTGGGGGAATATGATCCCATCACTCACTTCCTACAACGCATGGAGTCACTCCCTTTCATGTACCCCCCTTGGAGGCCACGTATTTTGGCATTCGGTGTCCTTACATTCTTGTGAGTACTAGACGTCTTGTTGCTGTTTAGACCCAATCAAGTGAGAAACAATGATTCTCTGGATTGGGGAAGCACTCATGTAGCATTTGCCAGATGTACTCGGGGTCCATCTACCTTTGGTCTCATCAAACTCAATGAAGCAATTTTTGTACGTTAACTACCTCTACTGGGTATCCACAAGGGTAGCCTTTCCATCCAAAATTTCCCCCCTTGTGTATTGTGAGAAATGATAGTAAAGGCCTTCCTCACTAGCCTTGGAATTGGACTATGGCTCACGAACATGGCCAAAGCATGGGAGAGGCAGCCTACCACCATGAGACCCGCTACCACTATGTCGATAGCATCCATAGTCCCTCAAGCCTATAGACCCGCCACTGTGTTAATGGTATCAAGTGGAGGTTGACTCACGACACTCCTGTGATGGTGTGTGTGTGATGAGGAGGTGAAAAAGTGCTTGAACGATTGGACGACTGCGGAGTGTGCACTGTTGTTTATGGCATTGTGGGTGCCACACACGTAAACTATGGTGATGGATAATAAGACCTAGGTGGGGTGTAAATACTCAAATGTGCCATCTCCTCATTAGGAGTGTACCTCATGGTGGTAATGCCTTGCGAGAGGCGGGCCATCTCCCCCTACATTTGATATAATGCAGCAGTACCAAGGGAGTCTATCAGGAATAGGGTTTTGTGAAGAGGAGAGTACCTGTTGGGGATCCTATGAGAAAGAAAAAAAAATAGATGGACATGAAAAACTAAAAAACGAAAGACAAATAATAAAGTATGAATCTCTTAGAGAGGAGCTTTATGTACCGTAAAGAAGCCCATAAAGCTATTTAGTGTTGGGGTGCTAACACCACTAGAACCGTAAATAAGCCTATATAGTTATTTGGGGTTAGGGTTCCAGCACCACTAGTACCTAGTGAGGTGTAAGGCCATGGCTATTTTTGCAACTCCAAAATCTGCTTCCATATGGAGGTGGGGCCGATAAATTTTCCATTACTCTCCAAGATTGTTACGACACTACGGGGAGCATATGTAAGTGAAGGGGAGAATATATGAGGGGAAGTGTATGTGAGTGGGGGCCATTTATGTCCAAGCGTAGGTGAGTGAAGGGGCATGTGTTTGAGAGTGTATGTGAGTGGGAAGGCATGTATGTGAAACTATATGTGAGTGAGGGGGAGCGTATGTGAGTAGGGGATGTGTATGTGAGTAGGGGATGTGTATGTGTGAGGCAACATGTGTTTAAGAGTGTATGCAAGTGGGGCAATGTATGTGAGAGCATATGTAAGTCAAGGGGCGTGTATGTGCAAGTGCATGTGAGTGAGAGGGCATGTATGGCAACCATAATATCAAATCATGCATACCCACTGGCACATCACACACGGATGTCCAAGATATAAAATAAGACACATAATTTCCAATAACAGAAGAAAAGTTCTCATAGCATTCCCACTTGCTTGGGTTGCAACTATCCTCAGTTGTGTAAATGCATGAGAGGATGGCTTTATGGTTGGTGTGAGAAACTCAATCAAATGCATATCTAATCAAATAAACATGTGTGACGAAACAAGTCTAAATGTACCATACCACAGAGGGGAATTCCACATAGACACATAAAATGGTACAAGATAGACGACATTAATTTATCCAGTGTATCTATATGAAATTAATCTAGTGTCCCATACCACCATATTAACTCCATATATCACTCCTTCAGAATAGAAGTTTGGGATGGAGTGGCAAGTTCCCCCTGAAACTTGAATTTCAATACAAAGTTTACTTATCTTAAAAGTAATTAATAATGTTTAATTTAAAAGTAATTAATAATGTTTAATTTAAATTCTTACTTGAAGGTCATAAATCAATATCTATGGTGTGAAAGGATTTAGAAAGTGTGCTAAAGTCTACAAGACTTGTTAAATCTTCTTCTAAAGATGAAGATGATCTTGACTCAAATTTAAATTGTTGGGATTCTTAAGATAGATGTCTGTAATTCTTGAATTATTTCTCTTTTAGTGTTTATAGATCTTGAATTATTAATCTCTTGGTATAGTTACTAGAATAAAATCTAATGTTGCAATAAAATCTAATGTTATAATCTTATGCTTGACCTTGAAGAAACTTTTACTAGTAATAGTAATTATTTGATATTCTTTGGTATTCTCTAAATCTAAGGATTATTATTTTTTTCTTTTATAAAACTAATATTGTTAATAGGCTCATTCCTTGGGAATACTTTTTTCTTAATGAGAGAAAATAATTTCGACACTTGAATATAGTCTTGAAGATATTCTTGATCATAATTGAGAATCTATCTAGGTTTATAAAGTTGGTACTAGTCTTGTATATTCTTGTTTTGCTAAATTTCTGGTTTTAAGAGTCTAACAATTCTAAATGTTTCTTCACTTACTTAATTAGACTAAGTCCTAGCCTTCGAACTATGGCTTGCTAAGATTTATTATCTATGTCTTTATGATCTATAAATGATTTAAAAATGTAGAAACAAATGTGAATTGTTTACAAAAAGAAGTGAATACATACCTCTACCGTTTAATATTATATCGGGATGGTGATAATATACCTCTTGCTTGAGATATTTACCATCGGTTGTGCATGCAAGAAATAACTTATTCGTCTTTTTCGTAAAAAATTCTCTAGCATAATGTCCTTCTTGATGACATCTGTAATGACACATTTCTTAGAATCTATGTTGTTAGGGGTCATAGTTTTCTAAGATTTGTTAACATTTCTTACTTGATTCTTATTGCTTCTGCTCAATGGTTTTAAAGCTTTCCTCTAGAATTCCTCTGGAAGTTCCCATTCCGTATATAAGAACACGTGAAGAGAGTTGATTTGTTCTTGGATTATGAGACACTATGTTAAGTCTTCCATAACTTAAGAAAGAACAAATATTTATAATGAAATGAGTGTCAGAAAATACATATCTCATTTGTGTTGTCAATATCGTTGACATATTATGGCAAAACAATTTGATACTCCAAAAAATATTTATTAAGCATGAGTCTATATACTTTCTATGAATATGCAATATAAAGTTTTGTTAAAATTAAATATTTATGAAAGAGAGAAAAATAATGTTCATCTAGATTTGATTTTAAGTATACAGTCGCAATGGATTTGAAAAACAACAATTCAAATAAAACTTGGTATTATAAATAAAATCTAAATTAATATTTGATATTAAAATAGGAGAGTATTACCTTAAATTGATGAGTTGGTTGCTATAAAATGAAATTTTGAAATTGATGATAATTTGAACAATATTAAATATAATTGTAAATTTTATGCTCTTCTAATAATACCAGTATAATTTGATACAAATACTTTTACAGATGGTAACTTAGATTTACGGTACTAGAAACAAGTAAGTAATTCTTCAATCAATTGGATCATCTTCTACACTGTACCCCCAAATGATATCCTAATATTCCATGATTTGACGAAAACGAATGTTAGGAGTGAAAACTCTGGTGTTGCTACTAATAGACATCATGATGGAGCACTCTTCGTGATCCCGTGACCAAAATTTGACCATTCATCGAGACTATTGTTGAAGATTCATAGTAGCTTCTAGAATAGATTAGCATTTCATTATAATATTAAACAAGCTAGTCAGATACACTCTAACATAAATAGTAGAAGTTCTGAGGGTGGATAAGGATCATGGGAAAATGTTCGAGTCATAGTGCTTCAACTAAATGATTTTTGGTAATTAGAAACTTCCAGATTTTTAAAAATCAAGTATCAATAACAAGTTTGGTCTCAATGGTGAGTTGAATAGGAAGATTTTTTAATTTATCTCTCTTAAAAGAAAATACAGTATAGCTAAGACTTAAATACAAACTTCTAATAGTACTTTTACAAAACAAAATAATTTTAGATCCTATAACGTAGTTAAGAATCATTTCTAATCAATTTTTTCAATTGATACAAATGACTATACTTAAAATAATCTTAGCCACTATGGGATGCAAAATTTTTCACTAATTTTTCAGTTAATCTAATTCTAAACATGGTCTTATTTTGTTGGGTCAGTATTATCAATTTTTGGACTTAAAACATTTATTGAAAGTTATCCAAAAATTATCTTATTTTTTTGAAATTTTTATGATCCCTAAAATCTCTCAAGAAAAATTTCAAAATTGATATGGATTTATTTGGGATTTTTAAATATATTTTTTAAAGGCTATTTTGACCTTTTATGTGCAAAATAGGGCAAAAATTGAGTTTTGGGTCTCGAAAAGTTACTAAAAATTCACAAAAAATTCTGCAAATTGTGAGATGGCTAGCTAAACCTTGAAAACACTCACAAAAATTTCCAACAATCAATGAAAACCCTAAAAATTAAGTTTTTAAGTCTTTTTAAGCTTTATAAGCTTTAAAGCTTATCTTTCATCCAATTGACACTAATAGCTTTGTAGAATAGGTTGAAAGAATTGCCATGAGCTGTTGGTGGAGTGAGGAGCTTGATCTTGATGATTTTGATGAAGTTTCATTTGTTTTAAAGCCTTCCATGTTTGCTAATTGACATTCCTACGTTCTAATTAAGAAGAGGATTAAGCATGAGAAGGATGTTTTTGAGATTTGGTTTTGAGTGGACCACTTATGGTTTTCCACCTAGTTTGGACCTTTGGACAATATCCAATGGGTAAAATTAGCTCTTAAACCTATGTGAAGGATTTTACTCTTTTTTTTCTTTTCCCTCCAAGAGTCCACAACCCTTGACAAAGATGTTGTACTCTTTATGGATGGGTTTGTAGCATTTTTTTTTCTTTCAATTTTTACATCTTTAGTAAATTAAACCAACAAGAGTCAAGAGTTTTAGGTTAACCTTGTTGTTTTGTTTTGAACTTTCAAAAATAATTTGAATTCAAGCTTTCACGGATTATACTTGGCCCATGCTCTGATACCACTAAAACATGAATCTTTTCTCCAAATATTTACGTGTGCTTGTAATTTAAATATACAAAAGTTGCATACCTTAAATTAACACATAATAGTATAACTTAACATAAGAAAAGACTCAACAACACAAGAACAAGAGCATTGGGTGAAATCTCCCCCCCTCATGGCTCCTTCTATCACATCCGATATTTATATCATATTCATATTTTTAGCCCTTGGAGACATTAATAGTACCTATTTCACTTTTGGGCTTTTGCTTTACATATAAATAACCTTGTCCCAAGTTTCTTAGGTTTAGACATGATAAAACCTTTGCCCAATAATAAATTAAATGGGCTTATACATATACTACTACTTATGGACACATGCTCATAAAATAACATTATGCACATACACACATATAAAATAACCTTGTGAACTTACGCACATAAACTCTAGCCACATGATAAGCTATAAATAATCAATTAAATGCTAATCATAATAAACAATGATCTTCCTCTTCAAACCACCGCTCATTCCACCATCCGTACGACACCTCCATTGGTACCCTCATACAGCGCGACACCTCCATCGATACCCTCACACATCTCACTATGTATACTTATAGGCATAATCCACATTAGTTAAACAATCAATTGAAATCACATCAACAATCCCAACATTGTCATGAGTAATAGGCAACCATAATATCAAATCACGCATACCCACTTACACGACACACACATCGACGTTCCCGATATACAATAAGAAATATAACTCTCATAATACGAGTAATTATCATAACAGTGAGTGAGGGGGCATGTATGTGCGAGCATTTGTAAGTGAGGGGGCATGTATGTGCGAGCATTTGTGAGTGAGGGGGCGTGTGTTTGAGAGCGTATGTGTGGGACGTGTATGTGAGAGCATATGTGAGTGGGAGGCATGTATGTGCAAGCATATGTGAGTGGGAGGCATGTATGTGCAAGCATATGTGAGTGAGGGGGCATGTGTTTGAGAGTGTATGTGAGTAAGGGGGAGCATATGTGACTTGGTGTAGCATGTATGTAGTATGAGCATATGTGAGTGCATGTGTTTGAGAGCGTATGTGAGTGGGGGGCATGCATATGAGAGTGTATGTGAGTGAGAGGGCATGTATGTGCGCACATATGTGAGTGAGGGGACATGTATATGCGAGTGTATGCAAATGGGGGGCATGTATGTGAGAAAGTATGTGCGCACATATGTGAGTGAGGGGACATGTATATGCGAGTGTATGCAAATGGGGGGCATGTATGTGAGAAAGTATGTGAGTAAGGGGAAGCGTATGTGAGTGGGGGCGTATATGTGTGAGAGTATGTGAGTGACTTGGCATGTGTTTGAGAGCATCTATGAGTGTGGGCCATGTATGTGAGAGCATATGTGAGCAAGAGGGAGCGTGAGTGGGGGGCATGTATGTTTGTGCGTACGTGAGTGAGGAGGTATGTGTTTGAGAGCATATATGAGTGGGGACATGTATGTGAGAGTGTATGTGAGTGAAGGGGAGCGTATGTGAGTGGGGAACGTGTATGTGCGAGCGTATGTGAATGAGAGAGCGTGTGCTTTTAGAGCAAATGTGAGTAGGGGGCATGTATGTGAGAGCATATGTGAGCGAGGGGCATGTATGTTGAGCATATGTGAGTGAGAGAGCATGTATATGCAAGCATATGTGAGAGGGGACCATGTATGTGAGAGCGTATGTTAAAGAGAATGCAGAGGAGACGGAGAGCTTGAGTTCCTTTGCAAGCAAACACACACACACAAGAGAGTGCAAGACACAAGAGAGAGATGGATGGCTGAATTTTCTTCTTTCTTCTTCTCTTCTCTACAACCATATAACTAAAAGATAAGAATAAAGGAAAAGTACTCTCCTAGAACAATATACAATGGTCGGTCTATAGTGTGAACCCGACTATATGAGCTTGTGCTATAACTATGCCATAACTCTAGTACTCCAAAGTGGCTGTCACACAGCCTGCCATCCCTTGGCGGCATATCAACCATAATCTCACCAACCATGCTAGTGGAATAAGTGCGAAGGCTATCACGTAGGCGGGTTATCAATGTCCGTCGTAGCACTAGTCGAGCTCGATATCTCAACACTCCCCCTCGAGCTCAACTCCACACATTACACTCCAAGTAAGCGACTAAACCTGTGGACCTTCTCTGTGCCCAATGCCTTCGTGATGAACATGTCAGCCACCTGATCCTCTCAAAGCTGACATATACCACATCTACATCACCTGTTAGAATCTTCTCCCTTATAAAGTGTTAGTGCACCTCAATGTGCTTTGTTCTAGCATGGTATACTGGGTAATTACTAGCCAACTATTTGCTACTCATATTATCACAATAAGTGAAAACGAGCTCAACCATATCACCAAAAGTAACTTCAGAAACCAATCTACCTCATAAGCTACCATAGCAGCACCCCTGTACTCTACCTCTGTACTCGATAAGGCAACTATTGGCTTCTTCTTACTTCTCCAACTCATAGTAGCACTCCCAAATAAAAACATAAAACCATTGGTAGATCTCATGTCTACAACACTACCAGCCCAATCAGCATCTGTGTACCCATGTAGCTATATCTCTATACCAGCCTCATAGAAAAGTCCATAATCAACTGTGCACTTTATGTACCTGAGAATCCGTCTAGCTGCATCCAAGTGTGGCTTCCTAGGGGATTGCATAAACTGACTCACAAGTCCGACAACATAGCTCAAGTCTAGCTTAGTAATGGTCATGTAGATCAAGCTACTTACTATGTGCCTGTACGTAGTGGGGTCCTCCAAAAGCTCACCTGTATCTGTGGAAAGCTTTGTATTCTTCTCCAATAGCATTGAAATAGGCTTACAGTCTGTCATACCATACTTGGACAACATGTCCAAGCCATACTGCCATGAGGTGATCTCACCACCTCTATGCCTAAGAAATACCGTAGCTCACCCAAATTCTTCATCTCAAACTTCTGCTTCAAAAGTCTCCTGACATCATATATGTCAGCATCACTATCAGTGTTAATCAAGTCATCCACATAGATAACTAATAGCATGATCCCTCTATCTTTCTTTTTCACATAAAGTGAAAAATCTGCATTGGATATCTGGTAAGAAAATACTCTCCGATCTTATTTGACCATGCTGTAGGTGCCTGCTTTTCACGCCATACAAGGCTTTGTGTAACTTACACACAAAATCCGTGTGTGTATCACTCTCATAACCTAGTGGTTGCATCATGTATACCATTTTTCTTGTAAATCACCATAAAAGAAGGCGATGTAAAGACCAAACCTTTGCTACAGCCATGCAAGTAATGATAACTCTCACGGTTGCCATTCTTGTAACCAGGCTGAATGTCTCATCATCATAGTCAATGCCATGAGTCTGAGCAGCATAGCCCTTGGCAACCAATCTTGCCTTATATCTTCTCACTGAACCATCAGCTTTATGCTTAACTTTATACACCCACTTACATCCAATCGCCTTCTTTTCCTTAGAGGCAAAGACACTAACTCGCATATGTTGCATTTTTATCCAATGTTGCCATCTCCTCATTCATGGCATCTTCTCATTTCTTATTTCCAAGTGCCTACTCAAAACAAGTGAGCTCCAACTCCTATATTTCTTTAACCATGTAAGCATAATGATGGGCTATATATTCGTCATATCTCAACCTATCGCATTTTTTGCATGTCTCTAAACCACTCACCCCATGACCGATCATGTGGTTAGAGGTGCTAGAATCCACATATCATATACCTTGAGATATTGACACATCTCTTGTTATGGAACTGAGCATGTGCTGCATCACAAATAGCTGCTCACTTATGTTATCACCACCCTATTTACTAGATGATAAACATTTGTCTTACTACAACTTTTCACTTTTAATATCATTCTATTTACTAGATGATAAGCAGTTGTCTTGCATCACAAATAGCTGCTCACTTATGTAATCACCACCCTATTTACTAGATGATAAACATTTGTCTTGCTATAACTTTTAATATCCACTAACCACTTTTAATATCATTCTACTTTTTATAGTAGTAGTCCTTTTTTATGTGTCCTGGTTTACCACAATAATAGCACTCTATACTATTTTCACTTTAATTTCTTTGCCAACTACCTTGGCCTCTTTGGCTCCCCTTGCCTCTAGATTGGCCTCTTTCACTTGTGTATGATTGTTGCTGTACAAATCATTGGACTGTTGTTATCTAGAATTCTGGTTTCCTTGTTGGTCACCACCTTTGGCCTTGACATCCTGCTCCTCCGTATCCACATTAACTGGTCTAAAACCAGGTGCTGGAGTCTGGGCTGCACCTCTAGCCAGGGTGGCAACCTCTATCTCTGCCTGTATCTGAACTAAAGTAGAAGGTCTGATGTGTTCTTGTTTTGTGAAGAAGAGTCTTCACCTAGAGACTTTTCTTCTATGATCATCAACATAGACACCAACTCCCAAAGGTTGAGAATATTCTCTCTGACTATAATGGAGGTCTTGAATGGATTATACTCTTTGCCAAGCCCATTCAAATAGACAATCACTAAATCATCGTCTTCCACTACCGATACATTGATAGAACCAAGGGATTCAATAATGCACTTGATTTTTAAAGCATACGAGTTCATCGACATGCTTTTCTTTTCCATTGTATGCAACTCTTGTTTTAGCTACAAGTTTCTTACTTTTGTATTAGTTTGAAACATCTGCACCAGGTTCTGCCATGCAATTGCTGGAGTGTTGCTATCTTGTATGTGTCCTATCGTTTTATCTGTAACGCTATCTTGTATGTGTCCTATCGTTTTATCTGTAACGCTATCTTGTATGTGTCTCTGTAACGGTATGAATCGAAAGCCAATACATGACTGTTCTTGCACCCTGATTTTAATCCTTGAACGCCTTTATATCTATTGAAGTGGTATTCTCTTCAGACAGCTTTAGAGGTTCCTCATTCTCTCCTTCAACATAGTCCCAAAATCCTTTACCGATAAGGAAATTGGTCATTCTAAACTTCCAGACTAGAAGTTGTTCTTTTCTTGATTCTCATTAATAATCTGATTGAGTCCATCATACATTTTTCTTTAATAATCAAAAACCTACAAATAGACAATTTTTGCTGTTTTTATGAGAGAAAACGCTAAGAGAGGGAGATGTAAGGTGGCTTTCCTGCTTGAGCTAAGTCTACTTCCAAAGAATCCTAACATAAATTGGCTTCTCATGATGAGATGTCAAGGGTGGACAATGAAGGGAAGGAGGTCACGATGAAGGGAGGAGGTCACAATGAATGAGTGGGAGTATGCAAGAGGATGTCTTCCTATGGTATGTGTTTAAATTCTTTTGCTTACTTTTCTTGATGTAGCTAATCTTTTTCATATGCACTCTTGTCTTCATTATAGTGTACTTTGTGTAATGCCATTTGGTCGGAGGCATTTTTGCACTCACCGCATTCATTCAAGGAAAAATACCCAAGATTATGGAGTCATGGAGACTTTCGTGGCTTCGTCACACAGATATCCTTAAATTTGGATTATGAACTTTTGAGGTATTTGCTTTTGATATCAAGTGGTTTACTCTTTTGAAGCTCGGACAATATGTTTCAAGGGCGAAGAAATGGCTAATTGGGCCACAATGTTACATCAAAAGTTACGAGAGATCCTATACAAACATAGGCAAAATGTAACAAGGGCGAAGAAATAACTAACACAATGTTAATATCAAAGCTGGTGGAGACAATACATATTCTCTTGCTATTTATCATTGTATGGGCTCCAATGTCAAAGGGAAAATATGTGGCCGTCCGTAGTATGTAACTACATATGAACACTCCTTATGAGTGTACTAGTGTGTATCTGCGTGAATAACCTCTTAAGCTTGGATTTGATATTGTGCAAGTGTGTAGGAAGTTTCCTTAGGGAGACTTGGTCTAGATTTGATTGACTCAAAAAGATAAGAATGAAAGCCTATAAAATCATGTATTTGATGGAGGTTTTATAAATGAATCAAACACTCATTGGGTTGGGAAAATCATGTCTTGAACATCATTAACTCTTTCTCTCTCAGTATGTACCTCCCTCCACAAACACAGAAATAAAGCTTTTCGAGCCACCATAGCTCCGTTGCACATGCATCCATGCCCCTAAAATGCCCATATAGTATCAGAGCCTTTTGAACTTCCAGACAGCTGTCACCAACTAACCTTTTGTGCTACTCTTGGCCTGAATCATTTAGGTTACTCTTGCTTCCAAGGATTTCTTGGCCGGTAGTCAAAGAGATAAGGATAAAAAGCCAACAAAAGCATGTATTTGATGGAGGTTTTATTTTATCAATGATAAATCACATCTTTGAGCATCATTTTCTCTATCATTATGCACCTTCCTAACCCCCATACACTCGTTTACATCTAGAGTCAAATAAGACTATAAAGCCAATAAAAGCATGTATTTGGTGGAGATTTTATCAATGAATTAATCACTCAAAAGCCAATAAACACATGTATTTGATGGAGGTTTTATCAACGTATCAATCTCTCATTACATCATGCTAAGATAAAAAATCATGTCTTGAGGATCATTCTCTCTCTCATTATGCACACCTCGCTACCACCATAGCCACGTTGCACATGCATGCATGTATCTAACCTTAAAACACCCATAACAGTTCCGAGGGATCCCATATTTACATGGGAAAATGTAACAAGGAGTAACTAGTCTACAATGGGAAAATGTAGCAAGGACTAACTAGGCTACAATGCCACATTAAGTGTTGTTAGTGTGGGAGACCCCACACTAACAAGGCAAAACATTTCATGGGTCATGTAATGATCAGCTGCAAAGACAAGTGAGAACTCCTGTGCTAGGGAAGAATGGGCTTGGGGGAGAACATTCCTGGGTCATGTAATGAACAGTTGCAGAGACAAGTGAGTCACAACAAGAGAACTCCTCTGCTAGGGAAGAATGGTCTTGGGGGAGACCATTCCTCTTTTCTGGGCGGCCATTCCCCTGCAAAGACAAGTGAGTCACAACAAGAGAACTCCTGTGCTAGGGAAGAATGGTCTTGGAGACCATTCCTCTTTTCGGGGGCGGCCATTCCCCTACGTCAAGGCTGATAGGGACAAAGTAACGTTAAGGAAGGGAACATCCAAGATGGCTAGGATACCGAGGTATCTACGTACATGCCAACCACTCAGATTACAGCGACTGGCTATACTCATATATTACAATAACAATGGCTGTAATTGTTGTTGTTGGGAGGGACGTCAGTTGCAACTTGTCACTCTGTTAGTCGTAAAATTTATGGAAAAAAAATGACAATTGAATTTAGAGTGGTATTAAATTAGAGAGAGTTTACAAGCTAACAACTCAAATTATTATGATAACGGCATAAAAATTCACTGAAAATTGCAATGATCTCTCAACACACGCACACACACGTATATATATATGTTTATGGGCTTGAAATTGAAGCGCAAATTTCAGCCCTGCTGTACGTTCACATTTATTCGAAGGAAACCACAATATAGCGACACATTAACGATTAGACGATTACAGGGATTTTAATCCGTCTGGAGCAGTAGCATCAGTCCTGCAAACTGTAGAGGATGTAGTGTTTAAGCACTATGAATGCAAAAACTACACTATGAAAGCTAAAAAAAGGCTAAATCACACTTTCACATTAACGATTTAAGGGATTTAAATCCATCTGCAGCAGTTGAATCAGTTATGCAACCTGAAGGGGTTGTAGATTGTATGAAATGTAATATGAATGCTGCACTATTACTTCTTGAAAATGTACCAGACAGTGCTCAGAAACTAGACAATCCATTGGTTTTAGTTACAGTCATTATGACAGCGATCTAGGCTGAAATTTGAAGCCTTCAGAGGGCATTTCGCCCAGGATGCCACAATTTAGAAAAGAATCTGAATTTTTTATGTCATTTGATAAAATAGGTATATATTTTTTGTGAAGGCTTAATTTTATTTTGGCCTTCTACATGAATGTTAGGATAGGCCTTCAAATTTCCAGCCTGACTGCGATGATCAATGTAATGTAGCTATGACAGAAATCGTGGGTCTATGATGTGAATTATATGGAGTGACAATCCACCTTTGCCATGTAAAAAAATCCAATCACATTTAAAAATCCCTTACACCAACGTTAATCTTCTCAAAGCATGCGCAGGGGACCATAGTTAATCTGACGACTGTACAGGCCTGATCTCCTAACGATATGGCCGGTCGAAGCGTATGAGAACGGCTTCAACAAACGAAGGGAAGCGCATTATCACGACAAACCTACGCCATTAACTGGAAGAGAATGAGAGAATTCACAAACGTCGTTAGTTTCTGAGATATCAGCAATGGAACGCACCTTTAGACGACCGTTGTAGCAGGATCCCTGCGTTGTCTTCTGAACTGTAAAAGCCAGTGTGCTATGTGGCAGCACCCGCGTCTGCACCCGTCGATGACTCGATCTCAGTCGACACCAGGCAATGCATCATGGGTGCAGGTGCAGATGCTGACATGTAGCAAAGTGGCCATCGTTTGGGACTCCCCGATAACTGGCGCTGATTAATCCCCGCTGATCACACCCGAATCCCGATCGCAGTCACCGGACAGTAAACCTCAACAACAACTACCGCTAATCGAGTATTAAAAGCCAATCGGCGATCATAACATGCATGCATGGGGCACTACTATCTAGGGGGAGGGTGTGAAGAGAGAATACTCAGAATAGCATTCCTACCTATAGAGAGAGAGAGAGGAGAGAGAGAGACTGAAGAACAGCTATCGGCAGCAACAGCCAATATATATAAGGAGAGAGATTATATTTTAAGTGTGTCTAGATACACTCGAGATCTATGAGAGAGAACCTAATATAACCCTACAGGAAGGCCTGAACAGAGAGATCCTACAAAATTATTAGCTACTCCCCAGCCGCATCGATCATTCAGCACTTCTCTACGGGGCGAGAGAATTTTGTGAGCATGAATGGGAGCGGGGTTGTCAGCCGATAGGTTAACTGGAGCGGGACAGCGAATCGATCAGGGGGGAGGTCTAATTACACAATCAGGGTTTTGAGGGAGGCAGCAGGCAGGGCCTAGTGATGTGCAGGGGATGGGCAGCTATGGAGGATAGGCAAGGGACGAAGTGGAGGAACGACAAACACGAGAGCCGAGAGTCGACAAGGAGCCCATGCAACCACGTCGAGCCGGGAGCTTTATAAGGGGGCGGAAGGGGCGGGGCGGGGTTCAAACGGAATTCGAAGAGCCCGTCGACAGAGAAACAAGTGATAACGGGCGAGGCCACGTCTACTACAAAACTGCGTGAACTGCAATGCTGCTCTTCTCTCTCAACGTGACAAATCTGTGTCAGGCATACAACCGGAGGGCCCGGCGCTTTTGAACACAGAAAAATAAAAAATCTTTCCAAAGGGCCCTGGCTTCTAATTTAAGCGAAGCTGCTAATTGCGGCCATGGGAATCTCGATGTACATTGGACGGGACCACGTGACCATCACGTGGAGTGAGGTACAGAGCCAATGGGAGCACGGATGCTGATGCCAAGAAACAGCAAGGGACCAAAACCCTAGATGGCGACATGCACGCGCTTTTTTTTTCCCCCCCGCCTCCTCCTCTGTGCGCTTCTCACACCTGCTACGGGAGATCTTGCGTATCGCCCATCATTCTACGAGCCCCCCCGTCGCCACCTGCTGCCTCGGCCGACGTGCACTCCCCATCTGCCGTGCATTTCGCATCCTTGTCGCCGCTCGGTCCTCTAGGTAGTATACACTCCGTCAGTCCACCACCCTCCGTCAGTCCACCCTGGCACACACTCCAAGCAATCTTTACCACCCCCCTAACCTCCCATAATCGAACCTGCTTAACTCTAACCCCCATGCTTAACTCTAACCCCCCATATCTCTTCATAGAAGATTGCCCAAGCGTCTTGTCTCCCTAGTCCTTCCCGCTCTTGTAAAAAGTGGCCCCATCAGTGCGGTATCTCTTTTTGGCCTGCCATGCCTTGAGTTCTTAAGCTTTAGTGCTCACCCCATTTGGATTACGGGTCAAACTCGTATAATTTCTTCATATAACATATACAATATTCACTCCTTTAATGACACTTATCTCCCTTTTTTTTAATCAATAGTATATATTTATATATAACTGCTGAAAAAGGTCCAATACACTTTTAAGGCAAAAACTTCAGAACTTATTTCCTAAGATAATCATTTATGTCAATACAAGCATGAGCTTTACTTGTATTGACCAATCTACAAATATGTATCTGTCTATGATCTCCCTCTACAGTGTCAAAAATTTAAAAAAATTCTAGCTAGTGAAAAAAGGATGACCTTCAAGCTCAGCCGGCGTTTATTCAAAAAAGCATAGGTTAACCAGTTTTATAACTAAAATTTTTAAAAGTTTCAATCTTTAAATTCAATGCTAGATAAAAGTTTCAATCTTCAAATTCAATGCTAGATAAAAGAATTCACAACTAGTTTTTCTCAATTTGTGTCATGAAAATCACACGAAAGGACAACTTCTTTCTCACATTGTCCCTCTTTGTTCTTATCTCATGCCTCTCTCTCTCTCTCTCTCTCTCTCTCTCTCTCTCTCTCTCTCTCTCTCTCTCATCATCCAAAGAAAAATGCAACCTCTTAGAATGGAGAAATCCTTATCTTGTTGGGCTTTTGAATGAAAATCACACTCCCACACATAAAGCACCACAAGGGGTACCATCCAACCACCAATCAAGACAACTTTGCCAAATAAGCCACTTGGCCAAGTTGTAGTGAAGCTTTCTACTACTCTCAAAACCAATTCACCTATTCACAACAATAAGAAAAGAATTATCAAGATTAGTGTATCGAATCAGCACAAAAAGATAGTAGCGACAAGAAGTGACAAGACAAGAGGGGACACTTGCAACATCAAATAAGAGGCAAACTTACTTTAATAGTGTTTCCAAATCTCCCATTACACAAGACATGATGATAGATCTTCATCTTTAACATGATTACTTGTAATGTGGTGGTCACTACAAAGCTCAAAAAGCAGCTAAATCCTTTAAAGTTATTAACAGATGCCCGTAAGCATGGTAGTGTGATGATGCGTTTCCTATATCAATAGGGTGCTAGTCAAACCTTTTGATTGCTGCCCCTTCCATTACCATGGCCAACCGTAGCATTTGTTTACAAAATCTACATGATGAAAGTTAGCATGTGTTTACAAAATCTAGATGAAAGTTAGTAAATCTTCTTTGGCTATGTTGGAGAATGTTGGTTATCATTTAATTTGCGGGATGGAATATTCATATGAATTTTGGCTAAAACATGGTCTGTAAAACATAGCATGGTCACATAGAAAATTATTTGAAGGTTGCAAGGTGTGTAAGGTCACCTAAAGTAGAAGGTTTTAGTAAATATATATTGAAAAAAGGAGAGTCAAATGAGGACCTAAAGGAGAGTGGAAGAGGAAAGAAAAAGGAAAGTTGGGGTAATTTTTAAAAAACTAAAAAATTTATTTGTATCAGAACTCTGCAAAACTACTTCTAAATATACAAAATATAATGTATTTTCACATGCAAATGTACTGTCTCTCTAGGTTCTAACTAGACATATATTGTTGATGGCCTCATTAAGCCACGTGAACTTTTACCCAAAGGACCTATTATTTATTAGAAAATGTGGTGATGGAGTCCTTGAATTTGTTGCATGTGTATAAAGGTCTAAAGGCATAAGCTTATTTAAAGATTGGTGAATTTGAGTTGGGTGAAAAGGTGTAGAGATTCATGATGATGTGATGAATGATATAAAATTGGGTGATGTCATGGGTTACATAGGCTAGACACATGGAGAGCGCTATGGAGAGCGCTAGTCACATACGGGAAGCATTTTGGATCGCATGGATTGTGCAAGTCACATGGAGTATGTGAGTGCAATCAATATTCTTATAGTTATGTAAGCTTGTACTTAGAGCTCTCACTTCGAGAAGATATTTGATGAATTGATTGATTTCAAGGTTTATTCATTCTTCTTTAACTTGAGTCACCATTGTTTAAGATTTTTTTCTTCGACTTAGTTCTTTGGTATGATCCTCCTTAGCTCTTTATATCCAACATGGAGTCCGAGCCTAGACTAGTAGGTTTAGTTAGCTAGGGTATATCTAGAGCCCTCTCCTTATCCACATCTCATCAAAGGTCATTTTCTTGATTTGTTTTTTAGCTAAAATTTTTAGGTGTATTTCAATAAATAATATTTCCTAGAGAGAGAGAGAGAGAGAGAGAGAGAGAGAGAGAGAGAGAGAGAGAGAGAGAGAAAGAGAGAGAGAGAGTCATGACTTTTAAGACACTTGGAGAAGAAATTCTAATGCTCAAGCAAAAAAATTAGAGTATAGTATAGACTTGCACAAATTTAAAGCATAAACCTTAATAAGAAAAATTAAATAAACAAGAGAGATGGAGAAAATAGGAAAGAGATCATCGTCAAACATAAGATTGGGTTGAATCTTAGCTCGATGAGTGTGGCCCTTGTACCACTCACCCATATTTATATGTATTAGAAAGCTTGTTTTTCAAAAAAATAACTCCAAAAACAAAGCACACATGCTTTTGAGATTTTGAGTGTAAAAGCTCTTACAAAAATATAGTAAGCTATAAATATAAAGCCTTGGCCTACTAAAAGAATAAAATACTAATTGGTAGGTACAAAGGTTTGAGGCCTTAGCCTTACAAAAAAAATAATTTAATGCTAAAATACGAAACCATAAAAGGTGTTCACAAGTCTTCCAAAATATCTCATAGTGGCACAACACATGTTCCACCCACGATTAACACACGTTCCACCCACGATTAACACATAATCCGCCACACTCAATTAGCGCCTATATCCAAAATAATATTAGTTAGTACACAGAGGTGATTAAACACATTAATCGTGGTAGATGATATAAATTAAAGGTGAATCCAAAATAAATTAATCCTGGTAGATGATATAAATTAAAGGCGAATCCAAAATAAAATAACCTCGAGATATTCTCAATGAAATAATGGGCGTCCCCATAGAGGTTATGACTAACATTCCCTCTTGCTCGGGTTGCAACTGGCCTCAATTGCATGGAGTGGATGAGATATTGGTAAGAACGAAAAAATTTTATGGAATCCAGTTGACATCTTTAATAGGATGATTCTTGAAAGTCACAAGATACTTAATATAGGTGTTGCATGTGCATATAGTGATGGTCTCATAGTCAATGACAGAATCAGGCACAACATGTTCTTCGTGTATAATCTTGAAAGGTCCATAAAGTCTAGGAGCTAATTTTATCTTATCCTTAATTTGTCCTTTCATTTTTACCATAGGTTACTTCCTTATCCTTAATTTGTCCTTTCATTTTTAGAAGCATATAAGGTGAAACTATATTTTCAATAGGTTTAGGCATACCTGGATCATGTGAAAAGATCTGCATGTTCAGAATTACCCTCTTGCTTGAGAGAGACGTTGGGTCATATGGTTAGTTGCTTCTTGTTCTCTGGGAAATTGGGTGCAATATGACCTTTTTGTTGACAGTTGTAGCATGTCACGTTCCTAGGTACATAATTTTGTTTCTTATTTGTGTCATCACTCTTATTCTTCTTGTTGTTAACACTGTGATTGTTATTGTTGTTGGAAATAACACCTTTGGTATCATTGGTGTACCTATCAAACTTAGCATGAGATTCTTGAGGTGGTTTGTTTTCCCTTGGAACTCCATTCTTTCGCTCACAATTGTAAGCCAAAGAGATTGCCATGGAAAGAGAATGAGGTTATAACATATTGATCTCCGCTCAAAGAGTAGGCTTTAATCCATCAATGAATTTATGTTTTTAATCTTTTGATCTCACTCATTCAATGGCTTGTAATTGAATGAGAACTTGCCAAAATTTATCAACATATAACTGCACGGTCTCTTTGTCAAATTAGTGAAGCATATCCCATTGTGGACAAATACTCTTGAGGTGGCAAGAAATTCTTTTTAATGAGATTTTGAGATTCCTTCAAAATTTTTGGTCTTTCACGTCCTTGCTTGACTGCATTCCACCATAATGATGCTGTTTCGACCAAGTGATTTGCAACACACAACCTTATCTTTCTTCCATAAAAAAATATTCATCAAGTTGGCTAATCCATGATAACACCATTGTGCATCCTTTTTACCACCATCAATATGATGGTCTTACAACCTATTTCCTTTCCTTTTTATTGTTGTTTTTCTCTCACAGAAAGTTTCTTTGATGGTATGTCTAATGTCAAAGTCAGATTCAACACTATGAGATTGTTTCCTATTAGAGATTAGTTCTTCCAATTCTATCCTCTTAGCTCGTTCTTCATTTAATTGAGCTTGAAGAGATAGAAGTTTCTCGAAAATAGAAGATGGTTGTGGGTTTGACATAATGAGGAATTCAGAAAGAAAAATGGAATTATAAAAATTTGATAGTATTTAAGATAAGCAAGAAAACTATATGTGAGGAGTAGTACTTACGACCCTTACTTCAAAATTGTTGAAGTCATGTATGTTGTCGCGATTTTTGTGGAGCAAGAATCGCAACTCTAAGTGGAAATCATAAAGTCCATAAGTGGTGTAAACTTTGAGAAATAGTTGTCGTGAAGAAGCTCGAAGCATGAGAATCCTTGATGGAGTTGATTTAATCCCTTTTGATAAATTTAAACGTTTGAGAGTCCATTTTCACTTGTAGTTCCCAATTATCTCCTCCTCCTCCACTTGTTCCTTTACCTCCTCATCCTCCACCTCTTCTTTCACCTTGGTGATGATTTCTTGTTGGTTTTAAAGGATACAGCTTAGCTTGTTTTCTAAAGTTGCAATGCAAGCTTCAAGCTCACATTTTCACCCTCTTATTATTGTAATTCCATCAATTTGGTAGGATGTCCACTTATTGGATCGAGTGGTAGGGCATTCTTGCGACATGCCACAAAAGTGAGCTTATTTGGCATCATTCTTTGTCCCCAACCAAATTTGGTGTGTTTACACACTCTCATATGAAAAGAAAAGATAAGGTTTTTCAAGCTCACGATTTGTGGCTCTCAAGAGAGGACATGGAGGCTTCATAAGACATCAATGCTAGTGGTAACTATGGAGATGATGGCAAGAGATTGGCAGAGGCATATCTCAACAACAACTTTTAGCATCTACTTTGTTGTTAACGGCCAACCTAGACTTATCATGGGAGCGAGCTCAAAGGTCATGTTTGTTGACGCAGTCAGGTTGCAAGCTTAAACAAAGTCTAATTTGTATAAAATAGAGTGTCCATGCATATGCAAATTATGCAATGATTTCGAGCTAATATATACAATCCAAAATGGGACATAAATGATAAACCAAAAAGAGCTAATACTCCACAAGACACCTCAATGAGTCTTTGCATGCCATTTCACTAATCTTCAACCAAGAAATAATCTCACACTATTCCACCATCATCACCTTTTCTCATCAATACATCACCTTTGCTCATCAAGACATCCAATGTATTAGTTATAACAATCTATCAAAGTCACATCAATCTCAATACGAATTCTTACCCATAAGACCTATCACAAACACACTAACAACACAAGATTCACATTAACATCAATAGTATTAACATGTATATCACCGACCATAATACTAATCTAGCATGGTGCAACAAGAATATATACCAATAACACTAGGTCATAAATATTTACAATGACATATGTATAGTGGCACTAGCTCTACTAGCTAGCACGGTAATAAAAAATGAAGCTATGCATTCCCAACTAAACCAAATATCTATCTAAATGAGTATCCATATCACATAATGCATGAGCATCCATCTCAGACAACTTATTACATCCCTCTTGATTGGGTTCTAATTGATCCCCTTAGTTGCATTGAATAAGAATTGATGAGGTGTGGAAATGCCCAAAATAATCACTCAGGCATCACCGAGCACTTTCTCTTGGATAGTTTTTGAAAGTAAGCAAATACTTAATATCATTACCATGCCATGTCAATGTTTATTGATGATGGCCAATAAAGCATCTAGTTGCAATATTTCTTCTTCATTGGCTATAAAAGAGTTGGTTCCTCATAAGGTGGACGAGATGATAAGGATGAAAAGCGTTCACAATAAGTTGATATGAAAAGAGATGCATTTTCTAATGTGCATGTAATTCCAAATGATAGTAGGCATGATCATTTATCTTCTTGATGATATTGAATTGTCCATAACATCTCAATGCCATTTCAACTACATAGAACATTTTTACACTCTTTAGCCTTCTTTTCTCAATGTGTAACATAACATATCCTCCCTCTTTGAATATCCAAATGATAATTTATCTTCTTGATAATCTTGGATGGTCCATTATGTCTCAGTGCCATTTTAACTACATAGAAATTTTCTACACTCTTTAGCCTTCCTTTCTCAATGCGTAACTTTAACATATTCTCCCTCTTTGAATTTGATTTGGGTAGTAGCATGATAAGTTGGCTACTTCGCAACAATTTGGAAAGAAGTCGGACAATTTTTAGTTTCCCAAATTCGTGTCCAGGGTATCTCGAGCGAGTTAAAAATGACCAATCACACACTACCAAGCTTCCACGGTCACATATCTCGGTCGAGATATGTGGTGGCCACGTAGGTTCGAGAAGATTTGTCACGCTATATCTCGGGTGAGATACATGGCATCATGATTGGGAAATTTAGTCAGCATCTCAATGTATCTCGGGCGAGATAGGGGAGTTGCTGACAAGATTGCTCGGTCATGTTACCATGCCAACTGAGTATGTATATTTATATCTTAGGTAAGATATGAAAATTGAGAAAATGTTTCTCGGACGAGATACATAAAATTATTTAACATGTCTCGGGTAATATTTCAAAAATAAAATTGGATTAATATATGCCCTGAATTGAATTATCATATCTCGGGCAAGATAAGAAAATCAAGAAAACATATCTCAGGCAAGATACCTAAAATGAAATTGGATTAAGATATGCGTTAAATTGAATTACCAGATCTCGGGCGAGATCAGGCGAGATAAGAAAATCAAGAAAACATATCTCAGGCGAGATATCGAAAATGAAATTGGATTAATATATGGGTGAAATTGAATTACCATATCTCGGGCGAGATGAAAATTGAGAAAATGTTTCTCGGGCGAGGTACTGGAAACGAAATTGGATTAACAAATGCTTGAAATTGAATTACCATATCTCGGGCGAGAAATAGAAACTTATTTAACATATCTCACGTGACATACAAAAATTGAAATTGAATTAATATTTATCACGGAAAGAGTGAAAACGAATGTCGGTGGCCATGTATCTCGTCCGATATATTTGTGCCCTAAAATTCCTAAACTTTCCACATCTTTCGTTATTTGCTTACCTTTTTCTCCCCTTTTTCTCTCCTTTTCACGAACTCCTATTGCCGTTCATGGATCTTGATCGAGCTATCGCCTGCTATGTAGATCTCACCCGAGTTGCCCCATCAATCTCGAACGCGGGCCCAACCTATTGCCCAGGTAAGCCCCGCTTCTCAGTTAATACCCACATTCTACTGCAATATGTGGTGTATTATGGTGCCTTGCCCCATCATCATGAGATTTTGATCTACTTTGCACAGCAATTATATGCAAAATTCGTGTTGGGGCTCAAGGTAGATTATCATGATCGTCGACCCGGCGGCGCTGGCCATGGTGTAGGTCGGCTTCAGGACCAGGACAGAAGGCTAGGCATCTCCCACCTGCACTTTAGACACCTTGTGGATTGGAGGTGTTTTCATTCACCACCACAATGCATGAGATAGGTGTGCAGATCGGTCACCAGTTCCAGTTCGACACGCCATGGCTTTCTTCTCTTAGTAGACCACTAGCAGACCACTAGCACAGTATTCTCCCAAACCCTTAGCAATTCTACACGCCGTGGCTTTCTTCTCTTAGCAGACCACTAGCACGGTATTCTCCCAAATCCTTCTAGAGTAATTTTTAATTATGATGTGTATTTCTATGTTGGTAAGTTATCCACCTATATTTTATCTTGTTTGTGTAGGGACCCACACAGTTTCACACCCATGCTTCTACTTCAAGCTAGGCCGAGGAGAGAGTTGGGGCAGCATCACCTTTACCAGCACCCCCTAGCCATGTGAGAACATTGTTTAAATTATTTTCCCATTTCTTAAGTATGCTTTCTTGTATTTGTCTTAATATTGTTCACTTTCACTTTTCAGGATGCCAAGCTAGATGAGCTTTGTTGGGATAATAGGTGTCACAGCTCACTCTAGAGTTGCAGAAGTGGGACCAGGAGGTTGAGCGCTAGAAACAATTAGTTCATGAGGTGCACGTGCAGAAACGGATCACATACTACTATGCGGAGCACTACATGAGGGAGTGGACTAGACTTGGCAAAGATGCAGCTCGCCATCGTATGATGCCGAGCATTGTGATCTATCCCCTTCTGCCAGACTCTTTGGTTGCGAGACCACGTACAGACACCAGTACTACAATTTGTGGAGTTTACCTCAGTGAGTTAGACACTTGGGGGTGGTATACATTAGGGTGCCACCGCTAGTATCATCTTTATTGCCTTGTTTGCTCATTGGTGATTGCTAGGTGTCCGACTTGTTGTTGGTGTGCAGTGTAGAGTTTGGCCTATATCGCCTTTGGGGGATAAACGACTTGTACCCAGGGTCAGCAGTGACTATGGATCTTGTCTCACGGAGGCCCATTGGTAGCACTAATCGGCACGCTATCCTAGATATCATAACTGATGATGGACATGTTGCTGAGGATATGCTAGAGGATTTTGAGATTCCCATAGAGATGGATTTATCACCAGAGGAGAAGAAGGCATAGAGAGTGTGATGGGCATGCATTGATGAGTTTATTTTACATGCCCGCTAGGTTTCTTTACGCACCCTAGTTGGAGTAGGGAGTTTGGTGGAGTGAGGTCTTGAGGCATGTATCAGGTCCATGGAGCAATCTACATGTGGCCGTTTTGCTGCTCGGGTGTACACTCACCTCCGCTTATGGGAGATGAGTCATGAGCATAAAGGCAATGCGATTGACCGCCGGGGGCTTTGTGATGCAGCTTGTTTGCTACACATGGTCAGTCCCCTCAGCCATGGCAAAGGAGTGTCTTACTCAGAGGACCATTGCAGACCGGGTCATATAGGAGCTAAGGAGGAGGCAGCGGGCTGGGCACATCATCCTGGAGCTTACTAGGTCATCTCAGATGAGGAGGCAGCGGGCCGCGCACATCATCCTGGAGCTTACTAGGTCATCTCAGATGAGGATTAGCCATCATGTAGATGTAAATCCCATCATGTTTTTGTATTGATCAGTCTACATACCATTTGTATCTGAGACCTCATGTTTTTGTATTGATCAGTCTACATACCATTTGTATCTGAGACCTCATGTTTTTGTATTGATCAGTCTACATACCATTTGTATCTGAGACCTCATGTTTCTATGTATGACATCCACTAGTTGTATTACATTTTGTTTTATATATTGGACTATGTCTTTTGTGATTTTATATTTTTATAAAGCTTTTATATGTAAGGTGCCATGCTATTTTTTGCATAGGGGACCCCTTGGGCAGTACGCAAAAAATGGCGAGTGACTACACACCGTCCCGCCCATCCGGTGTCTGCTGGTGGTTAAACTTTATGAGTGGAGGGGTAGCAGACCCATGGACCCACTCGAAAAGTTTCACCTACATCGAATGCTATACAAGCGTGACGCCTCACCCAAACCCGCTATTTTGTGCATAAGGGACCTCTTGGGCACACTATGCAAACATAGCAGGTGGCAACACATCGTCCCGCCCATCTGATGTCCAATGGTGGTTGGTGAAACTTTGCAAGTGGAGGGGTAGCAGCGCCATGGATCCACTCGCAAAGTTTCACCTTCATCGGACGCCATACAAACATGATGCCCCACCAAACTTGCTATTTTTTGTATAGGGGACCCCTTGGGCACTTTGCAAAAAATAGCAGGTGGCAACACACCGTCCCACCCATCCGGCGTCTAATGGTGGTGAAACTTTGCGAGTGGATGGGTAGCAACCCCATGGACCCACTCAAAATGTTTCACTTGCACCCAACGCCATATGAGCGTGATGCCCTACCCGAACCCACTATTTTTTGCATAGTGGATCCCTTGAACACTTTGCAAAAAATAGTGGGTGGAAACACACCGTCCCGCCCATCTGACGTCCGATGGTGATGAAAATTTGTGAGTGGAGGGGTAACATCCCCATGGACCCACTCACAAAGTTTCACTTGCATCGAATGTCATACGAGTGTGATGCCCCACCCAAACCCGCTATTTTTTGCATAGGGAACCCCTTGGGCACTATGCAAAAAATAGTGGGTGGCAACACACCCTCCCGCCCATCTAGCCTCCAATGGTGGTGAAACTTTGTGAGCGGAGAGGTAGAAATCCCATGGACTCGCTCGCAAAGTTTATCCTACTACATAGAACACCATACGAGCGTGATGCCCCACCCAAACCTGCGATTTTTTGCATAGGGGACTCCTTGGGCACTATGCAAAAAATAGCAGGTGGCAACATACCATGCCACCCATTCGGCATTCTCGATGGTGGTGAAACTTTGCAAGTGGAGGGGTAGGAGTCCCATGGACCCACTTGCAAAGTTTCACCCACATCATACGCCATACAAGCATGATGCCCCACCCAAACCCACTATTTTTTACATAGGCAATCCCTTGGGCACTATACAAAACATTTGCGGCAGGTGGCAACACACTGTCCCGCCCATCCAGAATCCGATGGTGGTGAGCCTTTTCGAGTGGAGGGATAGCAGCCCCATGGACCCAAGACACCAGTGGTGAAACTTTGCGAGACTGGAGAGGTAGCAGCCCCATGGACCCACTCGCAATGTGTCACCTGCATTGGACGCCATACAAGCATGATGCCCCACCCAAACTTGCTATTTTTTGTATAGGGGTCCCTTGGGCACTATGAAAAAATACATGGTTTGGGTGGGGCATCACGCTTGTACGGCGTTCGATGCAGGTGAAACTTTGCAAGTGGGTCTATGGGGGTGCTACCCATCCACTCGCAAAGTTTCACTACCACTGTTGATGCAGGATGGGCGCGGGATGGTGCATTGCCACCCGCTATTTTTTGCATAATTTCCAAGGGGTCCCCTATGCAAAAAATAGCGGGTTAGGGTGGGGCATCACACTCGTATGGTGTCTGAGGATCCCTTGGGCACTATGCAAAAAATAGTGGGGGTGGCAAGATATCGTCCTGCCCATCCAGCATGGTGGTGAAACTTTGCGAGTGGAGGGGTAGTAGCCCCATGTACCCACTCGTAAAGTTTCACTCATATCGGCGGGTGCCATATAAGCGTGATGCCCCACCCAAACCCACTATTTTTTCCATAGGGGATCCCTTGGGCACTTTAGAAGAAATAGTGGGTGGCAATACACTGTCCCACTAATCTGGCATCTGACGGTGGTGAAACTTTTCGGGTGGAGGGGTAGCAGCCCTATGGACTCACTTGCAAAGTTTTACCCGCATTGGACACCATACGAGCGTGATGCCCCACCAAACCCGCTATTTTTTACATAGGGGACTATGCAAAAAATAGTGGGTGACAACACACCGTCCCCAAGGTAGCAGCCCCATGGACCCACTCACAAAGTTTTACCCACATCAGATGCCATACGACCATGGTCCCCCACCCAAACCCGCTATTTTTTGTATAGGGGACCCCTTGCACACTATGCGAAAAATAGCAGATGGCAACACACTATCTCGCAAATCTAGCATCATTTTATAGTGGTGAAACTTTGCAAGTGGAGGGGTAGCAGCCCCATGGACCCGCTCACAAAGTTTCACCTTCATCGGATGCCACACGAGCGTGATGCCCCACCCAAACTCGCTATTTTTTGCATAGGGGACCCCTTAGATGCTATGCACAAAAAAGCGGGTGGCAACACACTCTCCCGCCCCTCTGGCGTCCGATGGTGGTGAAGCTTTGAAAGTGGAGGGGTTGTAGCCCCATGGACTAACTTGCATAGTTTCACCCGCATTCGGACGCCATAATACGAGTGTGATGCCCCACCCAAGCCCGGTATTTTTTTGCATACGGGACCCCTTGGGAACTATGTAAACAAATAGCAGGTGGCAACACATCGTCCCACCCATCTGGCAGCCGATGGTGGTGAAACTTTACGATGGAGGGATAGGATCCCCATGGAACCACTCACAAAGGTTCACTTGCATCGGACGCCATACGAGCGTAATGCTCCACCCAAACCCGCTTTTTTTTGCATAGGGGATCCCTTAGGCACTATCCAAAAAATAGTGGGTGGCAACACACCATCCCGCCCATCTGATGTCCGTGGTGGCAAAACTTTGTGTGGAGGGGTAGAACCCCATGGGCCCACTCAAAAAGTTTCACCCACATCAGACGCCATATGAGCGTGATGCTCCACCCAAACCCACTATTTTTTGCATAGGGAATGCCTTGGGCACTATGAGCGTGATGCCCCACCCAAACCCACTATTTTTTGCATAGGGGACGCCTTGGGCACTATGCAAAAAATAGTGGGTGTGGCAGCACACTGTCTTGGCCATCCGATGTCCCTGATGGTGGTGAAAATTTTCGAGCAGAGTGGTAGCAGCGCCATGGATCCACTCACAAAGTTACACCTGCATCAGACGCCATACGAGTGTGATGTAGTACCACCCAAACCCGCTATTTGTTGCATAGGGGACCCCTTAGGCACTATGCAAAAAATAGTGGTTGGCAACACACCATCTCACCCATCTGGCATACGATGGTGGTGAAACTTTGTGAGTGGAGAGGTAGTAGCCCCATGGACCCAATCTCAAAGTTTCACCCCCATCGGTGAGCATGATGTCCCACCCACTCACAAAGTTTCACCCCCAAATCATTAATAGAAAGATACAAAATATATGGGCACAATTGAAAAGCCAATTCAATATATATATGGGTAGAAGATAAAAAGTGAGAGAAAGATAAAAAGTGAGATAAAGATAAAAAATAAAGGGCATTAGATACAACAAATAAGAGGGCGGAGGCTCCAATATCAACCCCCATACACTCTCACTTTGAGGGTCTCGAAGATGCTCACATGCTCGTGATGGGCTAAGGACCACGGTCCCTTCTTGCTGTTAACTCGCCGAAGCATGAGTTTCACAACAAGAACTAGATAAGAGTATATAATTGCCTCCTTGCTCCACTCATACTGCACAAACTCATACTACACAAACTCACAACAAGAACTAGATAAGAGTATATAACTGCCTCCTTGCTCCACTCATACTACACAAACTCACAACAAGAACTAGATAAGAGTATATAACTGCCTCCTTGCTCCACTCATACTGCACAAACTCAATGTAACCCTTGTGCATCTGACCTTGCGCATTGTAGTGACTTGCAACTATCATGCTATGGGCATCAACAAATGAGAATCCATAATCATCTGACCTTGCGCATTGTAGTGACTTGCAACTATCATGCTATGGGCATCAACAAATGAGAATCCATAATCATCAGTCACATCACACTCAAGGGTGCACTTAGGCCTAGTGCACCTCAGAATGTAGTAGTCCACCTCCTCCTCATTTCCCTCCTCGGTAATGGACTACAAAAATATCCCCCACTGTCAAAATATATGTCAAATAATCATGATCTTCCCCGTCAGGTAGTGTGAGAGGATCAAAAGTGGTGGGGGGGGTAATGCTCCTCGCTCTGGCCTCAACACCTGCTTGCAACCAAGGATCAGCCCACTCTCCCATATCAACACCTGCTTACAACCAAGGATCAGCCCACTCTCCCATCCCAACACCTACTTGCAACCAAAGATCAACCCACTCTCCCATCTCACACAGTGAGTAGACACCATTGATGCATGGCCTGCAAAAGCATGAACGGCACCGTGTGAATATGGTGGGGTCATCATAGGATGTGTTCCTAATGGAGTGTAGCCTAAGTGTGCCATCCAATCTAGAGAAGCACCATCAAGGACACTATTGTCAACACACCCCCAAAGAACCTCTTGACAATCTTGGCATCTCGATGAGGGAAGGAAGAGGCAGCACTAGTGGTCAAATGCATATTGCACCAATCCACTACATGTGCATCTTGAAAGCGCTCGCTGTCATGGTAGAGCTAGTGACTTATGAGGGCTCGTTTGACACATGCACCCGCACCAATGTGCTCCCCCTTTCCATGCCCTATCTCGAAGAAGCTCCAAATCACCTGGTTGGCTGTCATGCAATGCCAAGAATATAGCCAATAAAACTGACAACAAGCACTCTTGAACTATGCCCCACATCCATCAAACCATATCCACAACCCTATCCATGTGCCTCCATGCTCTCTCAAAAAGTCATCGATGGAAGCAATGCTCACAAAGTGGGCATTGTGGGAGCGATCATTACTAATGTAAAAGTGATAATCTCTAATGATGACTCGCTCCTCTGGGTGCTCGCTATGCCATCCACTACCACCTCTGCATGCCGATAACTAATATGCACCATGATGGCCACCTAGTCAAGCACAACATAAGAATGGGAATTGTTAGATTCATAGACAACATCAATATAAAATATCTTGAAGACCTTAAATTGAAAATGAGAAAATGTCTCATGCAATACCTACTCAGAAAAGTAGTACTTTGACTGAATCTCCTATTGTGGTGCGTATGTGTAATTCTCTACGAAGTCAACCATAGAGACAACTACACCAATAAGAAACTTTTTGCAGGCTGGCATCATGAAACTGACGGTCCTACCACTTGGCACCGTGAGCATGATGTATGTAGGCATAGATGGAAGCTAAATGTGCTCATGAACTTGCCACGTGTCGAATGGTGCTCCATTAGCTATAATCTCCTCAATTGCTGTTACATTCCCGTAATGCCGCTACAGGCGTTACCACAGGAGGGGACGGCCTCTGGCTCACCACCCAGCCATAGAGGAAGAATGAGGATTGCCCCTCATCCCCCAGGCTATATAGTGTGTGGCCTGCCGTCCACACTAGCCTGGCCGCCCATGACTCCGCATGGGCGTCCTCTCCCACTGAACCCCAGCGGAAATGGCCATCCGGTCTGCCGTTGATCTCTCACAGGCATTACAGCCTACGTGACAATTTCCCATGTGTTAATTACTCATACTATCGCCATGTCACCACCTTAGCCACCGAGGAATCCTCCTCGCACAAGTGAAGCATGGCCAAGCTACCGCACGAGGTACGTCCCCATGACACAAGCCATCCGATGGTAGATGGCATCCTCCACCCGCGGGCATAATAGCAAGTGAACAAAATCCCTTGGGTTATAAGACACCACCCCCCACAATGGCCACGAAAAGACATCATACAAAAGATGAAATCCAACGTGGTACCTACAAAGACATGTGTCATGTTGCCTGGAGTAGCGCACAAACTAAGGCTTGCAAGCCTCAAATGAATGCTGGTGTGGCTGATGGTGATCTTAGGGTGTGTAGACATGAACTCAAAGTATAACTCTATCTATGTCATCTCAAGAAAGCAAGCCTCATGCACTATGTACTCCCCATGACCAGTCCTATGTCACTATGCCTTCTTGTACTCTAGTGATGCACGACAATGCTCCTCCCAAAACCTCTCTATCATCGCCCCCTCATCTCTAAGGGACCAATAAACAACTGCATCTAGGTGCACAACCACTACTAGCCCATAGAGCACCCTCAATTCGTTTGTCCAAGCTTTGTCTCCTCTCAAACCCTGCATGAAGTACTGACGACGAGTCTGAAGTATGTGAGAAGTGGTGCGATGCGTACCTGGTAGGACATTGCTAGAAACAAATGCTGTAAGGGCACGTCTTGCAATCCATCTGAATGCATCTTACACTTGACTGTGCTGTAGGACTGCCTCAAACTAAGTAGAACACCACCACCAGCCCTCCTCAAATGTGGGCTGCAAATTGTGAAAACGACAGTACACTGTGCCATGCGCGAGTATCATATAGTAGGCATCACACTAGACTGTGATGCCACATCAAGGTCAACAAAGTACTTGTTGATGATAGCATTGACATGGTTTCATGCACTAGACTTGGAAAGGGATTTCCCATGAGAAGATGCATCACGAGAAACACATCGGCGGATGGTGGAGGGCAGGCACATGGTCAACAGTGTCATCGGCATCGCTGAAGTGAGGAGTGCCGACAGGAAGAGCATGTGCACCACAACAAGGATTGGCACCAAGTAGAGGAGTGGCAAGCTCATGGGAGGCGCTTGACAAAAAGGAGTGGCAAGCTTGGATGGTGCACCCAAAGATGGAAAGGCGCCCAATGGAGGAGTGGCTACCTCATGGTGGGAAACACCCAAGAGAGAGAAGTATCCACCTCATGGGCGGTGCCTGACAGCAGTGGAGTGACAACCACATGGGCAAGGAGTAAGGGAGGAGTAGAAAAGGGCTCAAAATAGTGTGGAGAAAGAATGGTGGGAGAATGAGGAAGAGAAGGAGGTGGAGTGGGGTCATGTGGGGAAGAGATGGAGAATGGGTGGGGGGAGAAGATGATGCCTCATCAATCGAACCCGTCGTGTGTTGTAATGCTCAAGCCCTTGTTTTGTGCTCATGATCTCTTCTTCTCCTATCTTCCACCTCATGAATAAGGTGGATCAGGGAATCCCTGCCTATTACTTTTTCTACTCCTACGATTTTATGAACCCATGCTAAGATGTAGGAAAAAAAAGTTGGGGAAGCTCTATGAATGAGGGGGACTCAAAAAATTGAGCTATATATACCAACCTAGTTAGCATTTCATTATAAATAAAATCTGGATTTTTGCCAATTTATCTAATCTTTTTATAGATAACAATTATTTTTTGTAAAATCTTAAAAGATAATTACAATTTTTAGAAATGATGAATGAATTAATTATTTTAAGTAATAAATATTATTTTTTATTTAATACATAAAATTTATTTTATTAATAAATAATATTAAAATTTCTTTAGACATATTTCAAGTTTTCTCCCAGAACTTATTTTTAAAAATATGCATTCTATCGATGGACACTATGATCTTGGGTAACCTATTATGTATGTGTGTATAAAGATTTGCTTAATAAACATACTTCTTGTTTAGCTATCGATGTCTTCTTCTTGAAAGAAATTAAATATGCTTGCTTTTTAGAGCGTTCCACTATTGTTCAAATTATATCATTATGACTAACTTTAGTAGGCATGCCAGTAGTGAAGTCCATTGACATTTGATCCCATGGTTCATTATGAATTGATAGAGGCATTAATAAAACGAAGTCCATTGATATGTGTTCCAATGGTTCACTAAAAATGGTAGAGGCATTAGTAGTCGTAGATTCTTCCCTTTATAACTCTTTACTTTTTGCACAAGCCATGCATTCTGTAAAAAAATTAGCTATGCCATTTTTCATTGACATGGAAGACCCATATATGAAGGCTGATGCATCTCTTTCATCACTGGTTATCTAAAGAGTTTTAGACACAACTTTTCACCATCTTTCTCTACCCATATATCACATGTGCCATAATCAATCTCAAGGTTGTATTGATGCCTCCATGACATTCCTGAGATGATGTTTACCGCCGCTTGCAAAGGTGCTACTAGAAAGTCTCATTTATCCACATATGGTTTAATGGAAATATCTCGCCCATGACTTCCCAAGTGCAATTATATTTAGTCCTTGTGAAGTAGCTTTTACTTTATAGTGAGAATAACTATAGATGCATGCTCTTTTGAAAATGAGATCATATGTGTGATATGTAATATAGTGACTTTTTTACCATTAATAAATCCTTTAATTTTAAGAAGAGAGTGAGTATTAGTTTTACTTCCGCCATCTGATGATTTGTTCTCAAAATTACCCTCTACTTGGATGATGGTTCGTACTACACATCATCCTTGTCGTCGCCATCAGACATGTAGAGTTTCACCTCTTAGTTTCCTTTTATTACATTTGTTGGCATATAGTGACCTTCTTTGTTCCACCTATAACACTTGATAGATTTCTTTTGGATTCATCTTTATTAGGGTTACTATTAGGCTCAAACTTCTTGTTATTATTATCCACACCAGTTTCAATTTACCAATTTATTTTTGGATTCATCTTTATCAAGTTTAATGTCAAGCTTAAACTTCTTATTATTATTATCCACACAAATGTAAATTTACCAAATGGTTTATGGAAGCTATAGTTATATCTAAACTAAGAGAATATGGCTGAAACATAATTATTTTTGCTCCAATGGTCAACCTCAACCCTGCTATATACTTCTGCTTTTGATCTTTCTCATGAACCTTCTCTAAAGTCTAAAGCTGAAGTAAAATCTACCAAAATCTATCAAAAATAGACTCTTCATCCAATTTTCTAAAGATATCCCACTACTGCCTACCTATAACTTTGAATTATAGCTGCCTTTGAATTGTGATGGTAAAAACTTCCTTTTTATCATCTTTTTGAAAGATTTCTAAGTGTCGGTTTATGATGACTATGGTTCGTCACATGCCACAAAAGTGAAGCAACATGCATTGAAATGAATAGCCCCACACTTGATTTTATCCCTCAAGGAATTTCTTCCCTGGAAAAGTAGTCATCAATCTAGTTTAAATTGAAGCACCATCTATTGAAATGAATAGCCCCACACTTGATTTTATCCCTCTCAAGGAATTTCTTCCTTAAAAAGTAGTCATGAAGTTGTTCATGCATATTTCCTACCATCATAGACTTTATGACTAATTTTGAATCTTTTCTACACTCTTGAGCTTGAATAATGGCTTTAAATTTCCTATGACTTTGATCTTCTCCACTATCAAACTCTTTGGTGGATCTAGTTCTCCTCTTTCTACGAGAAATTTTTATTTCTAAACTAGCTTTACGATCCTGCTCATTGAGATGGTCTTAAAAGTAGGTGGTTTGCAGCAGATTTTCCATACTTGAAATTGAATTAAGAATTGAAGAACAAATAGATTAAGATAAAGTAACTTTTAACTCGCTCGAATGATGAAAAAGAGAGATGAGTATGCCTTTTCTTGAGCTATTAATTCCTCACTTTCTTTATGAATTGTTAACTTTTCCGAAGGGTGATAATTAAATGTTTTAGTCCAATGAATTCAAGTGATAGTCCAAGTTTTCTCTACAAACGATTACCAAGAATGTGATAATGGTTGTGTGAACAACTAACATCCCATGAGTCCACATGTAAAAATTTACAAGTTTGTAGATATTTTATCCGTGACATTTATACATAGAAATAACCACTTGCTAGGTTTTTAAGACCTTCATGATTTAAGGTTTAAGCCATTTTCATTTTTATAACTAGAAAGCCTTTTTTTTGTATCTTCACAACTTTTTCTATGATTTACAAATGACTAACATCATGCTATGTGTGCCCATCATTGTTGAAAAGTGAGTTTTTTTGTAGGTCTCCTCAAATTTTTTTAAAAAGTCTCTTAAAGTTTATTTAACTAATGACAACCCTCGTGCATGTAAACAATTAAAAAGCTTCTTTATTTCATTGGAAATTGTTTTTAATCAAGAGGCTTTCGATAAAAATGTGAGACCAAAAAATGTATTATCCTTTGTACATAACCTATAAGCATACATGCAATCAAATAATACACCCGTATTATATAAGCAAACATATTAGGGTGGATGCATGGTAAGGTGGTACACTTTGGATCAGTAGAAATAGTGGTTTTTGGGTTGTGGTTTGCAACTTGGAAATGAACTTTGAATTGAAAAATAAATGAAAATATTTTGAAAACTAAGAAAAGAAAATGTACATAACTGAAAAGATAGTGGGGGGGATAATTACTATTTTTTGTATGCATTCTCTACGTGCACTGTCTCACTCGAAAAACTCACAGTCAGCAGATCTCATCTCTCTTCCTCTCCCCCCCACTGATAGTTGCTTGAGAACATGTCTGCATCTTTGGCAATGGCTAACTCAAAAGGTAGCAAAGACACAAAGGTGGCCCTTCTCTCTCTCTCTCTCTCTCTCTCTCTCTCTCTCTCTCTCTCTCTCTCTCTCTCTCTCTCTCTCTCTCTCTCTCTCACACACACACACACACACACACACACACATCGTTCATCAACCTGCTAATCAAGCTCCACAGATGTTGGTGGTCTTGAGCTCAATATATGAGAGACAAGGATTGTGTTTTTTCTTGTCTAACCAATGTTTTCTACATGCCAGAAGCGGGCACCCACCAAGTTTCGTCACCCGAAGTTAGAGACAGAGCCATTGAAAGAATTCTGTAGGACTTTAGAGGATTTTCCTAGAGTGTACGATCTCAATCTTGAGGAGGAGGATGCAAGGAGTATGACTCCCAATGAGGTGCCACCAAAGCATTGGCTAAGAGTGTTTTTAGCGCTCCCTGAGAAAGACAAGAAGGTGATGTTGTGAACGCCAAAGCAGAAGCAATACCTACCCTTGTACACATTATATAAACAGGTTTACCAAACTACACCCTCAAACTATTCTGTGGGCCTTCGATTTGCCCAAGGCTACGTCTACCAGGGCTGCACACCGGTCCTGTGAAGTGGGCCTTATTTGCTAAGTAGGTTGTTAAGAAGACAAGTGTCTATGGTAATTACACAAAAAAAAGAACTCAGTGGATGTACAAGGCAGGTGTACAGTCGATGTGACCTATATGAGGTGTGGTGTAACACTATCTCAGGACGCATGCACTCTGTTGGCACAAGGTAGCCTATATGAGGAAAGGTGGAGGTCTCAGGTCAGTGCAGACATTGGTGGATGACATTCTACTAAATACCAAGTGCAGCAAAGGAGCTACATTGCTGGCTATTCGTACAACGAACGAATACCAAGTGCAGCAAAGGAGCTACATTGCTGGCTATTCGTACAATGAACGAAGGTAGAGGAGGCAAAGTGAATCTTGCATCGCATTGAAGGTACAATTGAATACCACACCATGGTGTGTCCATTAAATAACATGCCCCTTGATGCACAAGAACAAGCAGAGCGACAGCTTCAAGATAAACTTTGCGTCACTAGAGAAGCTCTAGAAAAAGCAAAGGTATGTATATGTGTTTTCTACATATGAAGAAAGTCCATACCATGTTCATTGCCTCTTTGTCTGTGTTTATAGGCCGATTTAGACCACAAGAATAAGGCTATGGGAGAAAGCAGGCGCTAGTAGAGCTTTCATGTGATGGGTGTGAAGTTAGAGAATTCTAGCACGATGATCATTCCACAACCGCCAAAGATTTTTGTGCATGAGGATAGTATGCTTATTGTGATGGAAAGTAGCCCATGGTGTGGCCACCAGTCTATTGTTGGTCTATTTTATATTACTTTGCAAGCATGCGTACCATGCGTTTTGCTACTCTTATGTATGTGTCAAAGGTAAGGGCATTGCAGTTGGTTGTAGCCAGCAGGCCATACCCAAAGAAGCCAAAAACAATGGTGGTAAGGAAACCATTTGGCCATGCCATGCTTGAAAACAAAGGTAGGAACCTATACTCTTTAACTAGTTTTATTTTATTAGCACTGCTGGCATTTGTTAATACCACCTTTAAGCACTTGCTATATGCCAGCCCATTTGAAACCCATTTGCAGTGCTTCTAAGCTATTACAGTGGGTGTCAATTTAGTGATTGAAAACCTATTGTTATGCTCCAAACATATAATCTGGTTATCAACGGACTCAAACCAATAGTCCAAAACCCTTTCAAGTGCCCCTTCTCTTATAAACTTGTCTTCAACCAGTTGCCATTTGTCATACTCTCAATCTATAAACCGGTTGTCAAAAATTTGGCAGCCAGAGCTACCATTTGTCATGCTCTCAATTTATACACTAGTTGTCAACCAATGGTGGTTATAAACCCTTTCAACCCATAAACTGGTTTCAAAGGGGTTGGAAAACAAGGGTTAAAAACCATTAAAGTGGCCCAATTTATAATCTGGTTTTAAACTAGTTTTTAAGTTAAATACCGATGTTTACACCAAATTTTCAATATTGTAGGTAGTATATTATTAATGCTAGGTCTCTTACTCAAAGCATCAACAACACATTCTCATGACTAGGTGTATATTGAATAGCTAGTTAAAAAATTTGAATAAAAGATGCCCACTTAATATGTCTATATGATATTAAAGGTTAAGAAAGTAAATGTTTAATACTTTGTTAATTAGTTTTAATGATAAACTCAAAACTCATAAGATAATGCTTCCAAATTTTTAATGCATGAACAATAACAATCAATTCTTTATCATAAGTAATATACTTAATCTCATATGGTTTCAATTTTCTACTTTCAAAAGCAATTGGATGATTATCTTGCATAAGCACGGCACTAATACTATGTCCACTCCACTACCACTACAAAGAATGGTCTAAGGAAATCAGGTAAGGTTAATACAAGTGCATGGATACTTAAGAGCATTGAAATATTTTTTGTGCATGTTATTCCAATAAAAAAACTTTAGCCTTTTTCAATAATCCAGTCAAGTAATGCGCTTTGTAAGCAAAGTTTTTCATAAATCTTCTATAATAAGAATATAGACCAAGAAAAGATCTTAGCTCATGAATTTTCTTTAGTAGAAGGCCATGTTTTAATAGTCTCTATCTTTTTAGGATCTACAAAAATTCCATCAATAGCCATAATATGCCTAAGGTATTCAATTTCTTTTTGAAAGAAATCACTCTTAATAGTGAGTCATAAAAAACAACAACAAAATCATGTAAATGACAACTCAACTCCATTTTTAGAAAAATACCCAAAAATATACATTTTTTAAAACTTATGGAGACAAAAGACACACTTTCATATCAAACATTTAAAAAAACACTACTTTTGTGAAAAAAGAATGCATAAAACATTACTTACATTTTACTCTAAACCCAAAAACGTCTAAATTGCTTGCATTAGAGTGTTAGCAAGCATTAGGAGTAGCTTAATCCTTCCAAAAAAAATTAAAACCATAAAAAATCCTTGAATTCGACTAATTTCTCTTAATGGACTGGTTTTTGTCATTAAGGGTGATTAATCTTGTTCAAGAGGCTTAAAAATTAGAAAATGTGTTACTTGGGGTCTAAATTGATCATGTGAGTAGTCAAAATTAGTGTTTTTTAGTGTTTTGAGAGCATCTAGATGCATCAAAACACCTAATTACATCAATTTCTTCATCAATTGGAGGAATTTGACTCTCTTTGCTTAATTTTGCCTTAAAAGAGAAGACCAAAATTAAGAGTCTAATTATATCTTATTTTAGATTAATTTACACATTTGTTGATGCACATAGATTAGCATTCCTTTGCGCTATTCAATGATGTGCTCAATTGTGTGAATTAATTAGTTGGTTAATTAGAGTCCTTGATTAGTGTAAAAGAGAGAAAGATTAGTGAAAGGATTAATCTTTGATTAATTCTTAATCACTTTTTTATATAACTAGTTAAGACTAATGAGAATTCAATGAGTAGATGCTCATGAGTTGTCAAGTCATTTATGAAGGGTGTAAGAGGTGTCATAACAAGGTTGATTTTTTTTATTCCCACTTACTTTTTTAGGAAAATGCCAATATCTTCTTAAATTTAAATTCAAAAAATATCCACCCCAAACAAGGAAACTCGTATTTTTCACTAGACTAAAAATAAATCAAAAATTTTAAAAATACAAATACAAATATATAAAAAATCAAAAATCAAAAAATAAAAATAAAAAAACAAAAAAAATTTATGTGAGACAAGCCTTTCAGCCAAGAGTTTCACAGTTCTAAGCCATTTCACAAAATTTCCCTTCACGAAATTCCATTTTACGGAATTACTTTTCACAGAATTACATTTCACAGAATTCCAATTCACGGAATTACTCTTCACGGTATTCCATTTCACAGAATTACCCTTCTCACAAAATTTCATTTCATGGAACTAACCCATTTCACGGTCGGAAAGCATTTCACAGCCAAGCCTTTCATGGATTAAGGGTCTCACGCCTTAAGACCTCACGCCATTTTTATATTAAAAAAAAGAAAAAAAACACACCCTTGTTTGGAGGCTCGTATCTCCTAAACCATATATCCGATGAAGGCGCTCTAGGGCTCATCGAAAAGCTGACATCAATCTCTTCAACTTTGGTCTTGAGGCTGTCCAAAGTCAAAATCGATCGTTTTGGCCTCTGACTGGCAGTCTCAAAATTCGACCCACAAATTGAGGCAAAAAACAGCCCGAAAAGCACAAAAAATCATTAAAAAAACAACGTGAAACGACGTTGGGCTACTTTTTGAGGGTCTAAACGACAAAATCACGAACGACTCACGAAAACAAAGTTGTAGTACTCCAAAAAGACTACAACTCTCTCATACAGAGTTTTTTAAAATTCCTTTTGGAACACCCTCAAAAATGTGCTACAAACAGAAAAAAATTTTGGAAAAAATTTTCATCTTGAGACAGTGATGGAAAACAGGTTTTAGGACCTCCTCTTCCATCTAGAAAGTTGCTAGCATACACTTTTTCTAGAAAATATCTCTAATAGGTCGTTCACGTGCATATAGCGCCTAAGCTAATTAAGGCATGGACACTCATGAGAAAATATTTAAAAAAAAAGAACGTGTGCTTGCTCATTAAGGAGCATTTAGGCAATCAGACATGGCAACGATAGAGGGATTGCCCAGGGATCACACAAGGACTGAACCCAATGGCTGACATCTTTGAACCATTGAGATCTATGCTCCAAATGCACTTCCCAATACCATTGGCCATGGCTATAACAAGCGTGTTATCGGGTTTTACAACCCCTGTCACTTCGATCCCACCGAGCTTTGGTTCCTTACCTAGCATTCCCACCAATCTTATAGGTACCAACTCTTTTCAACCCCTGTCACTTCGATCCCACCGAGCTTTGGTTCCTTACCTAGCATTCCCACCAATCTTATAGGTACCAACCCTTTTCAACCCATGGATGCCCACACCTTAGATATACTAACTAGTCTAGGAAGGGGGGTTGCCCAAGGACTTAGTGAGTCTCTCCCAACAAGAGCACTCACATACGGCCTCAGTGACTCATATAGAACTACGGCCGTACAAATTTCCAAAATCATGGGTAAATACGATGGAACAACAAACCCTATTCAATTTATTCAAATGTTTGAACAGAGATGTGAAGCCTTTGGAAATCCCAATTGCCCCACCAAGGTACATGCGTTGAACTTATGCTTAGAGGGCAAGGCTAGTTGATGGTTCATCACATTGATGCCACCAATCAAAACCAACTTCAGAACCTTGAAAATAGCCTTTATCCACGGTTTTTCAAGACAAGGTGATCGGTGGAGTGCAGCAAAAGAACTCTATTCAATTAAGCATAAACCAAATGAAACCATTAGAGATTTTATCCTTCAGATAAAACTCTTGGACTCACGATGTGAGTCATGGGAGAAATTAAACGATTCTCAATTAAAGAGATGTTTCATGATGGGCTTAAAGAAAAATAGCTTACATAACTTGATCATTGTATCCAACCCGGAAACATTTGATCAATGTTGTAAAGAAGCAGTACGTTTAGATGACAACATGTTGGGAGATGATCAAGCTACGAGATGTTCCTCATCTAAACCAATGATGTGATGTGATGTGAACAAATATGATGTGATGAGATGTGGATATGGGTAGATGCGAGTGGATATGGGTAGATGTGAGTGGATGAGATCTAATGCGGATAAATGAGAAAAGATGTGATGAGATGGAAAATGATATGATGAGAATGGGAATACATATGAAATTAATGAGAATTGATGTGGAACAATATGGAAAGACGAGAGTTCATTATAGAAACTGTATTTATGACATGTTTTTAAATGACTATTTTATGTCAAGAATACTAGGGAAGCATTTTGACCGTCTTGTGAATGAGGTCGTGGAGACCTAATCTGATAAAGTTGCAACAGCTGACAGAGAGTCAATGGAGGATGTCTCACATAGCAGGGTTGTGGGGCTGAGGTCTTGACCAACCTCGGTTCGATTTAAATGGTGAGCTTCCGGTACGGTGGATGAGGGGCCAAGGAAGCGGCCTATGAGTGAAGCGCTAGGTGACCTGTTGTGCGAAGGATCCTAGAGGGTGCTGACCATACGCGGTGCTCGGGCTCTGGGTCACTGAAGGTACCCACACATGTGTCAGGGAAGATATTGGAACAAGGAGGAAGAATTGTTTTTTAAATTCAGGCATGGATTTGGTTGATTGACCTTGATGGTCCTCAACGGATGAGTCCATGGCTCTTTTATATGGATGTGTTAGTTGATCTTGCTGATCTTCAATAAAGATTCCATTTTGATTTTTATAAGTGAAAATATTGCCGGTTACTATAAGCTAGGAACTATCGAAAAGGCCCCTCAATGTACAGGTGGTGAGCGTTCTGGTTGCCAATGATGCCATAGGTACACCGATGAAGGAAAAATTAGAAATTAGGATTCAACCAGAGGATTATGATCAATGACACTATGGTTTCATTAAATGAATGTCTTAAAGATAGCTGATTCTGTGAAAAAGGTAATTTCATATTGGGTGTGGGGTGTGTAAGTGGTGTGACTAGTTTTAAGTTTGCATGAATATCTGATTAGGGGGCCTGGGAACTCTTTTCCCTGGTACCCGAGACAAAACCTATCCAAATTCCTAAAGGGATCCCATCACTACAGTGGTTGGCGGTTGGCTAACCCACGGGATGGGGTTAGGCTGGATTGATGGGTCCCTAAAATGAGACTCAATTCTGTTACGATACGATAGATGAAGTAAATCCCGGATAAAAATTGTTATATGGAAAAGAATCAACGGATGTGCCTCTCAATGAGAAAAAAAGCATTGGTCTCTATGATCCAAGTGCAATCGTTTCCTTGATCTGACTATGGGGCTTACGGGCTCGGTCAGATCAGTTCAGTTAGTTAAGGCTTTTGACTTTGTTAGTGTAAAATTATCCTGGAGGAATCGCCCGTGCTTTCCGGGCAAGGGAAGTTTTTCTGGGTTCGATTTTGGAAGAACCGAGGGATTAGTCTCTTGTCCGGATACCCGTGGGCGAGGCCCCGAGTGAGGGACCCTGCCCCACGCAAGAAGTGCTACTTTCTCTACTAGCACCCCTGAATTCATTGCGCGGTGGGAACAGGGAACTTTCAGCTAGTATCAGAGCAAATTGGCTAATGTGGATCAACCGAGAAGCCAAAAATGTCAAAAATTTATGTAGCAGTAAAAGGTTGTAATTGTGTGATGAAATTCATACAAATTGATATTCAGACGGAAATTCATAAATTAGTAATTGGGTCTTCAGATGTGGAAGTACCGCAATTGCATGGAATCCCTGACTTGCTTGAGGCTTAGACATGATGGTATTTACCTTATAATTCCAAGGACCATGACTACCCGTATATACCGAGGGTATAACTGCAGCTCTTTACTGGCAATATATACGAGTAAATCAAAGACTTAAAATTATAAGCATAAATGCTATCTAGATGATGAATTCGAATGTGGTTGATATGATTTTAAAAACTCTGGTTCAGAACTGATGAGTTGATTTGGATTCTGATTGAAAAATGATGATTCTTGAATTTTGGTTGACAAGCGATAAGCTAAGCAAAACCGCAATGAGGATGAATGGGACGAGTCCCTGTGATGATGTTCATAACTGGAATGATGATAATGACTTCAGAAAATCACTTTGAGATTAGTGAATTGTGCTAAGACAGATTGCTACTATTAACACGACCTAGTGGATCAAGTTAAGGGATGTCAAATTAAAAATCTGTGTAATTGAAAATTCCCATGGAGGACTGTTTAGATGGAAATTCGATCTAATGGATCATTATTGTGTTAAAGATATAAATGATATGATCTGAAAGAATTGTTATCTACTAATGATGAGTTCTATATAAGGGATCTTTTTCCCAGGATTCTGTTGGGTTCTCCAGACTATAAGGAACCCCAGAATCAGTTGGATCTTAAGGGAAAGAGTTGTCCTCTAGTTTGCGAGATGAGGACATCTCGCATTTTTTAAGTGGGGTAGGATGTAAGATTCCTCCCTCCAGCTTTTGAGATGTGTAGGTGTAAGAACCTCCCCTTTTGATCTTATAATTATTTTCCTCTCATAAATAAAAGAAAGATCTTGTTTTACCCTGTTTTGGCTTAGAGAGAGAAAATGTCTAGAGGGAGGTAATCCAAAATTGAGATATTTTTGGATATAAAAATCCTCCTAGTGTCTAAAATGGTTTCCCTTGAAATAGAAATTCAAAAAGAACTTTCCAATGTGCAATTGAAATTAATTGAAAAAAGGTAAAAAGGACTTTAGCCTAAGGATCCAAATTTTCAAAAATTTTTAGATTATGGTCCAATTAAGGTTCCTATGGAACAATAAGATTAATCCAAATGTAGGGAGGAGATAAATTGAAGAATAAAAGAAAAACCTCCAAACATTAGTAAATGCTCACATAAGATGAAGAGTTGACTAAGTACAAGGTTTATTAGTTAAAAATTAGGAGATATTTAGAGGAAATGATGCATTTTTGACACTTGTGTGGGAATCTCCCCTCATGAGGGAGGCGCCTATTTCACATGTGTGGAGGATTTTTAAACTAAAAAATAATGAGATATTTTCATCTCTCCTCTCTCCTATTTCATTAGATCCAAAAAGTAAGCTAAACTGACCCAAAAATGGTCGAAATTTGACCAAGCTGATCTGGTTAGAGGCTCACTTTTTCCTATAAATAGAAGCCTCCCCTTTGTAAAAGCTTAATGGTATTTATACATTGTTACTCTGCTCCCGTCCTGAGCCATTTACATTGAATTTTTTTAATAATTCAATTGTTTTTGGCCTAATCCTCTCCAAAAAGAATTGGTGGCCACTCTTGCTTCAAACAAGAGTAGAACCCTCAATCCCTCAAGCCAAAGGAAAGCTTACAATTCCATAAAAGCTAAATTTTCTTACTTTTTTAATTTTAAATCTATGGTTTTCTTGATTTTCTTGTTTTACAGTTTCTTGAATTAAATTCAAATGCTATGCCTTTGAGGAGAAGGCCACCCCCTTCTCTTCTTCACAATTCAGCCTTTCTTAATCTTAGAAAGATTAGTTAAATGATTAATTAAACTTTTCTTATTGTTCTCTCTTGAATTTTGAAAATTGAGTAGATTAGAGTCCTATACATCTAGATTGGGTTTAAGTTGAAATTAGAATGATAAAAATGAGAAATGGTCAGCCATACAAAGGAGGTTATGGCAAAATTTTCCAGAATTTTGTGGAAAAGAAAGTTGTTTTTTATGTTATTCCGAAAGAAAAATTTCCACCATTTGTGCATTCTAAAATAAATATTCTAATTACTCCATGTACATATTCACCTATGAATATGCATGGATATCACTGATATTAATTATTAAAATTGATTTTATGTGCATAGAAAGATGCATAAAGAATTTATTTTTATTTCAAAAGTGTTATTCTCATTAAAATTTATTTTATGCATAGAAAGATGCATAAAGGATTTATTTTTATTTCAAAAGTGTTATTATCATTAAAATTAATTTTATGCATAGAAAGATGCATAAAAGATTTATTTTTATTTCAAAACATTCTCATTAAAGTTGATTTTTATGCATAAATAGATGCGTAAAGAATCTTTATATCAAAATTAGAAACCTCTTAAATTCTATGTTTAAATTCTATGAATAGATGCAATGAGATGTGATGAGAATCAGATAGGTGGAATGAATGGATGGATGGATGTGAAGTGAATAGAGGTGATGAGATGTGAGGTGAATAGATGTAATGGGATGTGATGAGAATCAGATAGGTGTGAATGAATGGATGGATGGATGTGATGTGAATAGAGGTGATGAGATGTGAGGTGAATAGATATAATGAGATATGAGAATCAGATAGGTGTGAATGAATGGATGGATGGATGTGATGTGAATAGAGGTGAGATGAGATGTGAGGTGAATAGATGTGATGAGATGTGATGTGAATCACATAGATGTGAATGAAAGGATGAGATATGATGTCATGTGAATCAGGATGTAAATGAATGATATGGGATATGAGTGGATGATATGTGATATGAGTGGATGATATGTGATGAAAATGGATGTGAATGTATATGTGAAGAATGGATGTGAATGTATATGTGAAGAATGGATGCGAATGTGTATGTGAAAGAATGGATGTGGTTATGTATGTGAAGAATGGATGTGAATGTATATGTGAAGAATGGATGCGAATGTGTATGTGAAAGAATGGATGTGGCTATGTATGTGAAGAATGGATGTGAATGTATATGTGAAGAAAGGATGCGAATGTGTATGTGAAAGAATGGATGTGGTTATTTATGTGAAGAATGGATGTGGATGTATGTGAAAGAATGGATGTGAATGTATGTGAGAGAATGGATGTGGATATGTACGTGAAAGAATGGAGATGTGGATATATATATGTGAAAGAATGGAGATGTGGATATATATATGTGAAAGAATGGATGTGGATGTGTATGTGAAAGAATGTGATGTGATATAAAGAGATGTGATGTGACATGAATATATGTGGATGTGAAGTGATAGATATGAATGTATGAATAGATGTGGGTAGTCGTACATGTGAACGATTGGATGGATGTGGATGAATGAGATGAGATGTGGGTAGTCGTACATGTGAACGATTGGATGGATGAATGAGATGAGATGTGTATGGAATGAGATATGATGTGGATAGAAGTGATGTGATATAATGTGGATAGAATGTATGTGATGGGATGGTTATGAGAATGTATGTGGTGGATATGAGCAAATGAATGTGATGGATATAAATGTATGTGGTGGATATGAGCGAATGAATGTGATGGATATAAATGAATGTGATGTGATGAAAATGGAATTAGATGTGATGTGTGATGTGAAGGATTATGATGTGATGAGATGTGGATATGGGTAGATGCGAGTGGATGAGATCTGATGCGGATAAATGAGAAAAGATGTGATGAGATGGAAAATGATGTTATTAGAATGGGAATACATATGAAATAAATGAGAATTGATGTGGAGCAATATGGAAAGACGAGAGTTCATTATAGAAACTGTATTTATGACATGTTTTTAAATGACTATTTTATGTCAAGAATGCTGGGGAAGCATTTTGACCCTCTTGTGAATGAGGTCGTGGGAGACCTAATCTGATAAAGTTGCAACAGCTAACGGAGAGTCAATGGAGGAAGTCTCGCATAGCAAGGTCAGCTGAGGTCTTGACCAGCCTTGGTTTGACTTAAATGGTGAGCTTCTGGTACGATGGATGAGGGACCAACGAAGCGGCCTATGAGTGAAGCACTAGGTGACCTGTGAAGGATCCTAGAGGGTGCTGACCATACGGTGCTCGGGCTTTGGGTCGCCGAAGATACCCACACGTGCGTCGAGAAAGATATTGGAACAAGGAGTAAGAATTGTTTTCTGAATTCGGGCATGGATCTGGTTGATTGACCTTGCTGGTCCTCAATGGATGAGTCCATGGCTCTTTTATATGGATCTATTGGTTGATCTTGCCGATCTTCAACAGAGATTCCATTTTGATTTTTATAAGTGAAAATATTGCTGGCTACTACGAGCTAGGAACTATCGAAAAGGCCCTTGAGTGGATAGGTGGTGAGCGTTGTTCTGGTTGCCAGTAATGCCATAGGTACACCGATGCAGGAAAGTTTGGAAATTAGGATTCAACCAGATATTTTGGAGGATCATGATCAGTGACGCTATGGTTTCATTAAATGATTGTTTTAAAGATAGTTGATTCTGTGAAAAAGGCAATTTCATATTGGGTGTGACTAGTTTTAAGTTTACATAAATATCCGGCTAGGGGGCTTGGGAACTCTTTTCCCTGGTACCCGGGACAAAACCTAAATGATTGTTTTAAAGATAGTTGATTCTGTGAAAAAGGCAATTTCATATTGGGTGTGTAAGTGGTGTGACTAGTTTTAAGTTTGCATAAATATCCGGCTAGGGGGCTTGGGAACTCTTTTCCCTGGTACCTGGGACAAAACCTAACCAAATTCTTAAATGAATCCCATCACTACAGTGCTTGGGCGGTTGGCTAACCCACGGGACTAGATGGGGTTAGGCTGGTTTGATGGGTCCCTAAAATGAGACTCAATTCTATTATGGTACGATAGATGAAGTAAATCCCGGATAAAAATTGTTCTATGGAAAAGAATCAACCGTTGTACCTCTCAATTTGGAAAAAAGCGTTGGTCTCTATGATCCAAGTGCAATCTTTTCCTTTATCTGACTATGGGGCTTATGGGTTTGGTCAGATCAGTTCAATTAGTTAAGGCTTTTGACTTCGTTAGAGTAAAATTATCGTGGAGGAATCGCCCGTGCTTTCCGAGCAAGGAAAGTTTTTTCGGGTTCAGTTTTGGAAGAACCGAGGGATTAGTCTCTTGTCTGGATATCCGTGCGAGGCCCCGAGTGAGGGACCCTGCCCCACGCAAGAAGTGCTACTTCCGCTGCTAGCACCCCTAAATTTGTTGTGCGGTGGGGACATGGATCTTTCAGCTGGTATCAGAGCAAATTGGCTAATGTGGATCAACCGAGAAGCCAAAAATGGATCTTTCAGCTGGTATCAGAGCAAATTGGCTAATGTGGATCAACCGAGAAGCCAAAAATGTCAAAAATTTATGATGTAGTAGTAAAAGGTTGTAATTGTGTGATGAAATTCATACAAATTGATATTCAAACTGAAATTCATACAAATTGATATTCAGACTGAAATTCATAAATTAGTAATTGGGTCTTCACATGGAAGTACCGCAATTGCATGGAATCCTTGACTTGCTTGAGGCCTAGACATGATGGTATTCACCTTATAATTCCAAGGACCGTGACTACCCATATATACCGAGGGTATAACTGCAGCTCTTACTGGCAGTATATACGAGTAAATCTAAGACTTAAAATTATAAGCATAAATGCTATCCAAATGATGAATTCGAATGTGGTTGATATGATTTTAAAAACTCTAGTTGAGAACTGATGAGTTGATTTGGATTCTGATTGAAAAATGATGATTTCTGAATTTTGGTTGAAAAGCGATAAGCTAAGCAAAACCACAATGAGGATGAATAGGACGAGTCCCTGGTGATGATGCTCGTAAGTGGAATGATGATAATGACTTCAGCAAATCACTTTGAGATTAGTGGATTGTGCTGGACAGATTGCTACTGTTAACACTTGACCCAGTGGATCCAGTTAAGGGATGTCAAATTAAAAATCTATATAATTGAAAATTTCCATGGAGGACTGTTCAGATGGAAATTCGGTCTAATGGATCATTATTGTGTTAAAGATATGAATGATATGATCTGAAAGAATTGTTATCTAATGATGAGTTCTATATAAGGGATCTTTTTCCCAGGATTCTATTGGGTTCTCCACACTATAAGGAACCCCAGAATCAATTGGATCTTAAGGGAAAGAGTTGTCCTCTAGTTGCGAGATGAGGACATCTCGCATTTTTTAAGTGGGGTAGGATGTAAGATTCCTCCCTCCAGCTTTTGAGGTGTGCAGGTGTAAGAAACTCCCCTTCTGATCTTATAATTATTCCCCTCTCAAAAATAAAAGAAAGATCCGATTTTACCCTATTTTGGCTTAGAGAGAGAAAATATCTAGAGGGAGGTAATCCAAAATTGAGATATTTTTGGATATAAAAATCCTCCTAGTGTCTAAAATGGTTTCCCTTGAAACATAAATTCAAATAGAACTTTCCAATGTGCAATTGGAATGAATTGAAAATAGATTTTTAAAAAAAGGACCTTAGCCTAAGGATCCAGATTTTCAAAAAATTTTGGATTATGGTCCAATTAAGGTTCCTATGGACCAATAAGATTAATCCAAATGTAGGGAGGAGATAAATTGAAGAATAAAAGAAAAATCCCCAAAAATTAGTAAATGCTCACATAAGATGAAGAGTTATGACTGAGTACAAGGTTTATTAGTTAAAAATTAAGAGATATTTAAAGGAAATGATGCATTTTTGACACCTCAGTGTTGTAAGATCCCTATCCCCACCGTGCAACGGCTTCACGGTGCTAGTAGCGGCGGAAGTAGCACATCTTGCATGGGGTAGGGGTCCCACACTCAGGGCCTCGCCCACGGATATCTGGACAGGTGACTAATTCCTTGATTCTTCCAACCGAACTCGAGAAACTTCTCTTGCCCAGAAAGCACGGGCGATTCCACCAGGATAACTTTTCCCTAACGTAGTCAAAAGCCTTACTTAACTGAACTGATCTGACCGAACTCGTAAGTTCCATAGTCAGACCAAGGGACATATTGCACTTGGATCATAAAGACCAACGCTTTTTTCCTCATCCAGAGGCACAGCTGTTGATCCTTTTTCCATAGAACAGTTTTTGTCCGGGATTTGCTTCATCTATCAAACTAAACAGAAATTGAGTCTCGATTTACGGATCCATCAGTCCAGCCTACAGTCCCATGGGTTAGCCAGCCGCCCAACCACTGTAGTGATGGGATCCAATTAGGAATTTGGTTAGGTTTTGTCCCGGGTACCAGGGAAAAGAGTTCCCAGGCCCCCTAGCCGAAATTTCAAGCAAATTTAACGCCAGTCACACCACTTACACACCCAATATGAAATTGCCTTTTTCTCAGCATCAGCTATCTTTAAAACAATTCTTTAATGAAACCATTGTGTCATTGATCATAATCCTCAAAATCTCTGGTTGAATCCTTATTTCCAATCATTCCTTCATCGACGTACTTATGGCATCATTGGCAGCCAGAACGCTCACCACCTGTTCACTCAGGGGCCTTTTCAATAGTTCCTAGCTCATAGTAACCGGCAATATAATCACTTATAAAAATCAAGATGGAATCTTCGTTGAAGATCAGCAAGATCAACCAACAGATCCATATAAAAGAGCCATGGACTCATCCGTTGTTTGAGGACCAGCAAGGTCAATCAACCAGATCCATGCCCGGTTTCAGAAAACAACTCTTACTCCTTGTTCCAATATCTTCCTCGACGCACGTGTGGGTATCTTCGGTGACCCAGAGCCCGAGCACCGTATGGTCAGCACCCTCTAGGATCCTTCGGATCGCAGGTCACCTAGCGCTTCACTCATAGGCCGCTTCCTTGGTCCCTCATCCATCGTACCGGAAGCTCACCATTTAAATCGAACCGAGGCTGGTCAAGACCTCGGTCAACCTTGCTACGCGAGACGTCCTCCGTTGACTCTCCGCCGTCAGCTGTTGCAACTTTATCAGGTAGGTCTCCACGACCACATACTCAAGACAGTCAAAATGCTTCCCCAGCATCTTTGACATAAAACAGTCATTTGCAAACAGTTCACAAATACAGTTTCAATAATGAACTCACATCTTTCCAGATTGTTCCACATCAATCCATATTACTTCATCCAAATCCAAATCATATGTGTATCCATTCTTGACCAGATACATCATTTTCCATCCCATCAGATCAAATTCATTCACTTCGCATAACATCCATTCCTATCTTTCTTAATTTACATCACGTCTCATCACTTCCATTTCTCATTGCATCTCATTCGTTCAGATCTTATATTATTCATTCACATTCTGATTCACTTGACATCTCATCTCATCCATTCGCTCAATCGACTTCATATCCATTCACATTCATTTTTGCATTCATTATTCCACATACACATCCATTCACATTCGTACATCTACATTCACATCTACATCCATACATCCATTTTCACATCCACATTCATACATCCACATCCACATCCACATCCACATTCATACATCCATTCACATTCACATCCATGCATCCATACCCACATTCCACATTCATACATCCATATCCACATTCCACATTCATACATCTACATCCACATTCACATACATCCACATTTCTTGCATCCATATCCACATCCATATCCACATTTGCACATCCACATTCACATTCACATACATCCACATCCACATTCCATATCCACATTCACATTCACATACATCCATATCCATATCCATATCCACATTCACACATCCACATTCACATTCATACATCCACATCCACATTCACACATCCACATTCACATTCACATACATACATCCATTCACATTCACATTCACATCCATACATCCATTCACATTCACACATCCACATTCACACATTCACATTCACATACATACATCCATTCACATTCACATCCATACATTCATATCCTTATTCCACATTCATACATCCATATCCACATTCCACATACATCTTTCCTTTTCCATACATATAACTACGTCCATTCTTTCACATACATATATCTCCATCTATTCCTCGTTCATTATCATCTATCTGATTCGTTTCACATCCTCGTATCTATTTATAGAATACAAGAGAATTCTTATTTTTGATATAAGATTTCTTTACGCATCTATTTATGCATAAATTCCATTTCAAGGAGAATAACACTTTCGAAATAAAAATCAATCTTTTATGCATCTTCCTATGCATAAATTCATTTTAAATGAAAATGACACTTTTGAATTAAAATTCAATCTTTTATGCTTCTTCTTATGCATAAAATCAAAATGGATGGAAATAACTCTTTTGAACTAAAAATAGATTTCTTTATGCGTCTTTCTATGCATAAAATCAAAATTGATGAGAATAACACTTTTGGATTAAAATAAATTCTTTATGCATCTTTCCATGCATAAATCTAATTTAGTAGGAATTACACTTTTAGAATAAAAGAATTTTTCTTATGCATAAAATCATTTATGATGAAAATTACACTTTTAATATAAAAAAATATCTTTTATGCACCCATTTATGCATAAAAATCATCTATGATTGTATATAAAAAAATAATAATCTTTTGTGCATACTTTTATGCATGAAAATCAAATATGATAAAAGTAACACTTTTATAAAAAAATAATCTTTTATGCATACTTCTATGCATAAATATCAAATATGATAAAAGTAACACTTATAATAAAAATAATAATCTTTTATGCATACTTTTATGCATAAAAATCAAATATGATAGAAATAATCTTTTATGCCTAAAAATCTATTTTGATGAAAGTAACACTTTCATAATAAAAGAAAATTATTCCTTTATGCATGAAAATCTATTTTGATAAAAGTAACACTTTCATAATAAAAGAAAATTATTCCTTTATGCATAAAAATAATAATAATCAATATGCATCTTCTATGTAGGAAAATGACACTTTTAGAGTATAGAATTGATAGGAATTACTCTTTTAGCATAATAAAAGATAATTCTTATTTCTAAAAATTTTGCCATAACCTCCTTTGTATGGCTGACCATTTTTTAAATTTTTCTACTTAATTTTGTCTTAAAAATTAACTCTAATTGATTTAAAGTAATCTATACTAATCAAATTTCACTTATAAAAGAGAAAACATTATAAAAAGTTTAATTCCAACAATTTTCACTTAACTAGGATAAAGAAGGGTTGATTCTAAGAAGAGAGATGGTAAAAGCCTTTCGATCAAGGCATAACATCCATTTATCACTTCAAACAATCATAAACATTAGAAAAACATAGAATCAATAAAGAAAATTACAAGAATCTCTACTCACATAATTTCTTGGAGCTTTCCTTTGGCTTGATGGTTTGAGGGTTCAACTCTTGTTTGTAACAAGAGTGGCCACCAATCTTTGGAAGAGGGAAATGTCAAAAACTAGTGAATTATTAATAAATTCACAGTTCTTGGCTTGGGAGGAGCAGAGTAATAGTGCATAAAACACTATTAAGTTTCAACAAAGGGGAGGGCTTCTATTTATAGGAAAAAGTGAGCCTCTAACCAAGCAAACTGATTCTGGAATTTTTCAGATCAGTTTGGTTAATTTTTGACCATTTTTAGGTCAGTTTGGTTAATTTTTGACCATTTTTAGGTCAATTTTGCTCACTTTTTGGATCTAGTTGAAACAGGAGAGAGGAGAGATAAAATATCTCATTATTTGGGAGTTTAAAACTCATTCAAGCATGTGAAATAGGCGCCCTCTTCATGAGGAGAATTCCCCCATGCAGAGGTGTCAAAAATGCATCATTTCACCTAAATATCTCTCTTTTTTAACTATTAACCTTGTCCTTAGTCAACTCTTCATCTTATGTGAGTATTTACTCATTTTTGGGGGATTTTTCTTTTATTCTTCTATTTATCTCCTCCCTACATTTGGATGAATCTTATGCCTCCTCTTGAACAGATTACACTTAATTTCTAATGTACCTTCTGAAAATCTTTTTGAACTTCTGTTTCAGGGGAACTTATTTTAATAAGATGAGGTATTTTTCTATCCAAAAATATTTAAAATCTGAATAACCACCCTCTAGAAGATTTTCTCTCTCTAGGTCAAAACTGATAGAAACAAGATCTTTATATTTCCGAAGAGGAAAGTGATTACAGGGGAAGATACTGGACATCATGTGGGGCTAGGGGAGGAATCTTACATTCTACTCCACTTAAAAAACGCGAGATGTCCTCATCTCGCAGGTGGAGTATGATCTCTTTCATCTTCTTCTTCTTCTTCAATCACTTCCAGTGTTGCTGCCTTGGAAGTGGACGGCCGATTTGGGAACAACTCTCTTTGACTTCCCCTATTCTGAGGTGGAGGTCTTGCATTACTTTGGATTGAAACTGCAAGTTGGATAGAGGGTCTACCTCTGGGATTTCCCTGATTTTGGTGGATACAACCCTGATTACTCTGGAAGGAAGGGGCTGGAGTCTGGAATCTTGACCCCTGATTTTCCTACCCTGAAAACATTGATCCAAAAGGAGTTGGGCAATCCATACTGCGATGTCCAAACCCTTGACAGTTATAGCATTTCACTCTCTTGTTCAAGGGTGGAACTTCTGAAGTTGAATTCCAGGGGATTAAGTTTCGGGAAAAGGACATTTCTTCCATTCTGGAACTTCCCATATCCTGGGTTTGACCCTGATATCTCTTAGGCGGAGGAAGGTTGGAATCACCTTCTGGGAATAAAAACCTTTTGAAAGGTGATGGTGCTAGCTTTGACGAGACTTTGACATCAAAGGCTTTGGCGAAATCCTTCGCCATTCTTACTGCTTCGGCCATTGAGATAGGTTTGGCATTCTTGACTAAAGTATCCAATGGCTCGTTCATTCCCCGAATGAACCTGGCCATCAGCTGCTCTTTATCCAATTGAGGGGAATATTTAAGGAGAAGGGCAAAAGCCTGATAGTATGCTTCAATTGTCCGGTTTTCCTACTTTAGTTCTAGGAACTCATTCATCTTAGTTTCAAGAAAGCCTGGGGGACAAAATCTCTTTCTGAGGTAAGCCTTGAGATCCGTCCATGTTTGGATATTTCGGTCGAGACGGTTTGTCTCGCAGTGATTCCTCCATGCAACCCTGGCTGTTTCCACAATCTTTAACCTAGCGAGAGCCATCTTGCTTCTCTCATTGTAGCCAATTACATCAAAATATTCCTCCATGGCTTCAATCCACTTTTCTACAATTTCACCTAACTGTTCCCCTTCACCCTTGAAGGGTCCAGGCTATGAACTATGAAGAGTTTTATGAACATCCAGGTTGAGCTCTTCTTCATCGAGTTGGTGGTTATCATTTCTACCACGATGACCTCGATCCATGTTCCTATCAATACAAAAATTCTTGTTAAGTTTCTTTATTTATGATTCAATCCGATTTTTTATTCAACTGATTCTGGGGTTCTCTAAATAGGTCGGCTTCCCACAGAATCAAGGGATAAAGATATTCATATAGAATGCATTATCAGATAACAATTCATTTAGAATATCTCATTCATATCTTTAACACAATAATGGTCCATCAGACTGAATTTTTCTATCTGAACAATCCTCCATGGGGATTTCAATTTTTCATATTTTTAATTTATCAACCCTTAACTTGATCCACTGATCAAAAGTTAACAGTAGCAATCTGCCAGCACAATTCATTAATCTCATAGTGATTGGCTGACGTCATTAACGTCATTCCAGTTAAGAACATCATCATAGGGACTCGTCCCATTCATTCTCATTGCGGTTTTGCTCAACTTATTACATTTCAACCAAATTTCAGGGATCATCATTTTTCAATCAAAATCCAAATCAACTCATCAGTTCTCAATCAGAATTTAAAAAACATATCAACCACATTCGAATTCATCATCTGGATAGCATTAATGCTTATAATTTCAAGTCTTAGATTTACTCATATATACTGCCAGTAATAAAAAGCTGCAGTTATACCCTCGGTATATACGGGTAGTCATGGTTCTTGGAACTATAAGGTAAATACCATCATGTCTAGGCCTCAAGCAAGTCAGGGATTCTATACAATTGTGGTACTTCCATCTGAAGACCCAATTACCAATTTACGAATTTCAGTTTGAATATCAAATTGTATGAATTTTTGTCACACAATTACAACCTTTTAGTGCTTCTTGATAAAATTTTGACATATTTGGCTTCTCGGTTGATCCTCATTAACCAAATTGCTCTGATACCAACTGTAAGATCCCTGTCCCCACCGCGCAACGGTTTCGTGGTGCTAGCAACGGAAGTAGCACATCTTGCACGGGGCAGGGGTCCCGGACCCTTAATTTTCTTGAAGAGAATAATCAAAAGACTCATAAATTATATCAAATATTAAAAAAACTACTTGAATTAAATTGAAAATTAAAGCATATAACAAAACATAAGGCAAGAGAAAGAAAAACATCACCATCAACCATGCTGGGTGCAATCTTCCCCCCCCCCCTTGTGTGTGGCCTTCCCCCACACAAGAGTATTTTTATTATTAGCTTTCCATCAAAAATAGGCCATAGCCCCCAAAAATATACAAAGTGTGCTTTTAGAGAGCACGACACTCTTCCACACTCTTCCATAATAAAAATAGAGTGTCCTAAAAATTGGGGCTAGGGTAAAGCCTTTGGGCTTTAATAAATTCAACACTATAAATGTATTTTTTCCAATGTATTAAAATGGAAAAATCAACTACTAAGGTTACAAGCTACGCTTATAAAAATAAATGTGATGCACATAAGAAACATTCTCCTCAACATTATTTATCAATCCTCGTAATCTTCTTCACCTGAAAATATAAGCCGGCATGACGCAAGAGTAACCTAGGCATCCAAAACTGTTATGATCCATGTTAATTAAATATCTTTTGACATTCAAAAACCATCCTCAAGAAAATTAAATTACACCAAAGCTCTGATACCACTGCAATCAGACCCTTAATTTTCTTGAAGAGAATAATCAAAAGACTCATAAATTATATCAAATATAAAAATAACTACTTGAATTTATTAAAAATTAAAGCATATAACAAAACATAAGGCAAGAGAAAGAAAAACATCACCATCAATGCTGGGTGCAATCTTCCTCCCCCTTGTGTGTGGCCTTCCCCCACACAAGAGTATTTTTATTATTAGCTTTACATCAAAAATAGACCATAGCCCCCAAAAATATACAAAGTGTGCTTTTAGAGAGCACGACACTCTTCCACACTCTTCCACAATAAAAATAGAGTGTCCTAAAAATTGGGGCTAGGGTAAAGCCTTTGGGTTTTAATAAATTCAACACTATAAATGTATTTTTTCCAATGTATCAAAATGGAAAAATCAACTACTAAGGTTACAAGCTATGCTTGTAAAAATAAATGTGATGCACATAAGAAACATTCTCCTCGACATTATTTATCAATCCTCGTAATCTTCTTCACCTGAAAATATAAGCCGGCATGACGCAAGAGTAACCTAGGTGTCCAAAACTGTTATGATCCATGTTAATTAAATATCTTTTGACATTCAAAAACCATCCTCAAGAAGATGCAAAATGGATGCTGAGAAATTTTTCCGAGCTTATCCTGAGATCCTTCATTCTTTTCAAACCCAGCAAACCTGTAATTGAGGACAATTGCAAACTCAAGCAAGAGGGATGTTATGAGAATATATTTTAAGTCCTCTTTAAGAATATTATTTTTCCCTCTTGAGTAATTTGGGGACGCCTAGGTTACTCTTGCATTATACCAGCTAGGTTAATATCGTGGGTGACACCACTATAAATATTAATACGTGCGGTATATATGACGTATGCTTGGGGCCATCTATGATTATTTCAGTTAGGTTTGTATTGGCAGGGTGATCCCTGGAAGTACTTACGCCTGGTAGTCATGAGTTGGTTATGGTTTGTGCTTGTTTAATATTTGTGGGATTAATTTAATTATTAATTGGGCTTATATTTTCAGGTGAAGAAGATTACGAGGATTGATAAATAATGTCGAGGAGAATGTTTCTTATGTGCATCACATTTATTTTTACAAGCGTAGCTTGTAACCTTAGTAGTTGATTTTTCCATTTTGATACATTGGGAAAAATACATTTATAGTGTTGAATTTATTAAAGCCCAAAGGCTTTACCCTAGCCCCAATTTTTAGGACACTCTATTTTTATTGTGGAAGAGTGTCGTGCTCTCTAAAAGCACACTTTGTATATTTTTGGGGGCTATGGCCTATTTTTGATGGAAAGCTAATAATAAAAATACTCTTGTGTGGGGGAAGGCCACACACAAGGGGGGGGAAGATTGCACCTAGCATGGTGTTGATGGTGATGTTTTTCTTTCTCTTGCCTTATGTTTTGTTATATGCTTTAATTTTTAAATTAATTCAAGTAGTTGTTTTAATATTTGATATAATTTATGAGTCTTTTGATTATTCTCTTCAAGAAAATTAAGGGTCCGGTTGCACGGGGCCTCGCCCACGGATATCCGGACAGGTGACTAATTCCTCGATTCTTCCAACCGAGCTCAGAAAACTTCTCTCGCCTGGAAAGCACGGGCAATTCCACCAGGATAACTTTTCCCTAACGTAGTCAAAAGCCTTACTTAACTGAACTGATCTGACCAAACTCGTAAGTTCCATAGTCAGACCAAGGGACAGATTGCACTTGGATCATAGAGACCAACGCTTTTTTCCTCATCCAGAGGCACAGCCGTTGATCCTTTTTCCATAGAACAGTTTTTGTCGGGATTTGCTTCATCTATCGAACTAAACAAAAATTGAGTCTCGATTTACGGATCCATCAGTCCAGCCTACAGTCCCATGGGTTAGCCAACCGCCCAACCACTGTAGTGATGGGATCCAATTAGGAATTTGGTTAGGTTTTGTTCCGGGTACCAGGGAAAAGAGTTCCCAGGCCCCCTAGCCGGAATTTCAAGCAAATTTAACGCCAGTCACACCACTTACACACCCAATATGAAATTGGCTTTTTCTCAGCATCAGCTATCTTTAAAACAATTCTTTAATGAAACCATTGTGTCATTGATCATAATCCTCAAAATCTCTGGTTGAATCCTTATTTCCAATCATTCCTTCATCGACGTACTTATGGCATCATTGGCAGCCAGAACGCTCACCACCTGTTCACTCAGGGGCCTTTTCAATAGTTCTTAGCTCATAGTAACCGGCAATATAATCACTTATAAAAATCAAGATGGAATCTTCGTTGAAGATCAGCAAGATCAACCAACAGATCCATATAAAAGAGCCATGGACTCATCCGTTGTTTGAGGACCAACAAGGTCAATCAACCAGATCCATGCCCGGTTTCAAAAAACAACTCTTACTCCTTGTTCCAATATCTTCCTCGACGCACGTGTGGGTATCTTCGGTGACCCAGAGCCCGAGCACCGTATGGTCAGCACCCTCTAGGATCCTTCGCAGGTCACCTAGGTACTCATAGGCCGCTTCCTTGGTCCCTCATCCACCGTACCGGAAGCTCACCATTTAAATCGAACCGAGGCTGGTCAAGACCTCGGTCAACCTTGCTACACGAGACGTCCTCCGTTGACTCTCCGCCGTCAGCTGTTGCAACTTTATCAGGTAGGTCTCCACGACCACATACTCAAGACAGTCAAAATGCTTCCCCAGCATCTTTGACATAAAACAGTCATTTGCAAACAGTTTACAAATACAGTTTCAATAATGAACTCACATCTTTCCAGATTGTTCCACATCAATCCATATTACTTCATCCAAATCCAAATCATATGTGTATCCATTCTTGACCAGATACATCATTTTCCATCCCATCAGATCAAATTCATTCACTTCGCATAACATCCATTCCTATCTTTCTTAATTTACATTACGTCTCATCACTTCCATTTCTCATTACATCTCATTCGTTCAGATCTTATATTATTCATTCACATTCTGATTCACTTGACATCTCATCTCATCCATTCGCTCAATCGACTTCATATCCATTCACATTCAGTTTTGCATTCATTATTCCACATACACATCCACATTCGTACATCTACATTCACATCTACATCCATACATCCATTTTCACATCCACATCCACATCCACATCCACATTCATACATCCATTCACATTCACATCCATACATCCATACCCACATTCCACATTCATACATCCATATCCACATTCCACATTCATACATCTACATCCACATTCATATACATCCACATTTCTTGCATCCATATCCACATCCAAATCCACATTTGCACATCCACATTCACATTCACATACATCCACATCCACATTCCATATCCACATTCACATTCACATACATCCATATCCATATCCATATCCACATTCACACATCCACATTCACATTCATACATCCACATCCACATTCCATATCCACATTCACACATCCACATTCACATTCACATACATACATCCATTCACATTCACATCCATACATCCATATCCTTATTCCACATTCATACATCCATATCCACATTCCACATACATCTTTCCTTTCCCATACATATAACTACGTCCATTCTTTCACATACATATGTCTCCATCTATTCCTCGTTCATTATCATCTATCTGATTCATTTCACATCCTCGTATCTATTTATAGAATACAAGAGAATTCTTATTTTTGATATAAGATTTCTTTACGCATCTATTTATGCATAAATTCCATTTTAAGGAGAATAACACTTTCGAAATAAAAATCAATCTTTTATGCATCTTCCTATGCATAAATTCATTTTAAATGAAAATGACACTTTTGAATTAAAATTCAATCTTTTATGCTTCTTCTTATGCATAAAATCAAAATGGATGGAAATAACTCTTTTGAACTAAAAATAGATTTCTTTATGCATCTTTCTATGCATAAAATCAAAATTGATGAGAATAACACTTTTGGATTAAAATAAATTCTTTATGCATCTTTCCATGCATAAATCTAATTTAGTAGGAATTACACTTTTAGAATAAAAGAATTTTTCTTATGCATCCTATTTATGCATAAAATCATTTATGATGAAAATCACACTTTTAATATAAAAAAATATCTTTTATGCACCCATTTATGCATAAAAATCATCTATGATAAAAGTAACACTTTTATATAAAAATAATAATAATCTTTTGTGCATACTTTTATGCATGAAAATCAAATATGATAAAAGTAACACTTTTATAAAAAAATAATCTTTTATGCATACTTCTATGCATAAATATCAAATATGATAAAAGTAACACTTTTATAATAAAAATAATAATCTTTTATGCATACTTTTATGCATAAAAATCAAATATGATAGAAATAATCTTTTATGCCTAAAAATCTATTTTGATGAAAGTAACACTTTCATAATAAAAGAAAATTATTCCTTTATGCATGAAAATCTATTTTGATGAAAGTAACACTTTCATAATAAAAGAAAATTATTCCTTTATGCATAAAAATAATAATAATCAATATGCATCTTCTATGCAGGAAAATGACACTTTTAGAGTATAGAATTGATAGGAATTACTCTTTTAGCATAATAAAAGATAATTCTTATTTCCAAAAATTTTGCCATAACCTCCTTTGTATGGCTAACCATTTTTTAAATTTTCTTACTTAATTTTGTCTTAAAAATTAACTCTAATTGATTTAAAGTAATCTATACTAATCAAATTTCACTTATAAAAGAGAAAACATTATAAAAAGTTTAATTCCAACAATTTTCACTTAACTAGGATAAAGAAGGATTGATTCTAAGAAGAGAGAGGGAAAAAGCCTTTCGATCAAGGCATAACATCCATTTATCACTTCAAACAATCATAAACATTAGAAAAACATAGAATCAATAAAGAAAATTACAAGAATCTCTACTTACATAATTTCTTGGAGCTTTCCTTTGGCTTGATGGTTTGAGGGTTCAACTCTTGTTTGTAACAAGAGTGGCCACCAATCTTTGGAAGAGGGAAATGTCAAAAACTAGTGAATTATTAATAAATTCACAGTTCTTGGCTTGGGAGGAGTAGAGTAACAGTGCATAAAACACTATTAAGTTTCAACAAAGGAGAGGGATTCTATTTATAGGAAAAAGTGAGCCTCTAACCAAGCAAACTGATTCTAGAATTTTCCAGATCAGTTTGATCAATTTTTTACCATTTTTAGGTCAGTTTTGCTCACTTTTTGGATCTAGTTGAAACAGGAGAAAGGAGAGATAAAATATCTCATTATTTGGGAGTTTAAAATCCATTTTAGTATGTGAAATAGGCGCCCTCTTCATGAGGGAAATTTCCCCATGCAGAGGTGTCAAAAATGCATCATTTCACCTAAATATCTCTCTTTTTCAACTATTAACCTTGTCCTTAGTCAACTCTTCATCTTATGTGAGTATTTACTCATTTTTGGGGGATTTTTCTTTTATTCTTCTATTTATCTCCTCCCTACATTTGGATGAATCTTATTGGTCCATAGGAACCTTAATTTAAAATTTTAAAAAAATCTTCACCCCCAGGATAATGCCTCTTGAACAGATTATACTTAATTCCTAATGCACCTTCTGAAAATCTATTTGAACTTCTGTTTCAGGGGAACTTATTTTAATCAGATGAGGCATTTTTCTATCCAAAAATATTTAAAATCTGAATAACCACCCTCTAGAAGATTTTCTCTCTCTAGGTCAACAAGATCTTTTATATTTCTGAAGAGGAAATTGATTACAAGGGAAGATACTGGACATCATGAGGGGCTAGGGGAGGAATCTTACAATCTCCCCTCATGAAGGAGGTGCCTATTTCACATGTGTGGAGGAGTTTTAAACTAAAAAATAATGAGATATTTTTATCTCTCCTCTCTCCTATTTCAACTAGATCCAAAAAGTAAGCTAAACTGACCCGAAAATGGTCATAAATTGACCAAACTGATCTGGAAAATTCTAGAATCTGTTTGCTTAGTTAGAGGCTCACTTTTTTCTATAAATAGAAGCCTCCCCCTTTGTAAAAGCTTAATGGTGTTTATGCACTACTACTCTGCTCCCGTCCTGAGCCATTTACATTGAATTTTTTTAATAATTCAATTGTTTTTTGCCTAATCCTCTCCGAAGTGAATTGGTGGCCACTCTTGCTTCAAACAAGAGTAAAACCCTCAATCCCTCAAGCCAAAGGAAAGCTTACAACTCCATGTAAGCTAAATTTTCTTACTTTTTTAATTTTAAATCTATGGTTTTCTTGATTTTCTTGTTTTACAGTTGCTATGCCTTTGAGGAGAAGGCCACTCCCTTCTCTTCTTTACAATTCAGCCTTTCTTAATCCTAGAAAGATTAGTTAAATGATTAATTAAACTTTTCTTATTGTTTACTCTCTTGAATTCTGAAAATTGAGTAGATTAGAGTCCTATACATCTAGATTGGGTTAATTTAAGTTGAAATTAGAATGATAAAAATGAGAAATGGTCAGCCATACAAAGGAGGTTATGTAAAAATTTTACAGAATTTTATGGAAAAGAAAGTTATTTTTATGTTATTCCAAAAGAGTAATTCCCACCATTTGTGCATTCTAAAAGAAATATTCTAATTACTCCATGTACATATTCACCTATGAATATGCATGGATATCACTGATATTAATTATTAAAATTGATTTTATGCATAGAAAGATGCATAAAGAACTTATTTTTATTCAAAAGTGTTATTCTCATTAAAATTGCTTTTATGCATAGAAAGATGCATAAAGGATTTATTTTTATTTCAAAAGTGTTATTCTCATTGAAACTGATTTTATGCATAGAAAGATGCATAAAGGATTTATTTTTATTTCAAAAGTGTTATTCTCATTAAAATTGATTTTATGCATAGAAAGATGCATAAAGGATTTATTTTTATTTCAAAAGTGTTATTCTCATTAAAGTTGATTTTTATGCATAAATAGATACGTAAAGAATCTTTACATCAAAATTAGAATTCGCTCAAATTCTATGTTTAAATTCTATGAATAGATGTAATGGGATGTGATGAGAATCAGATAGGTGTGAATGAATGGATGGATGGATGTGATGTGAATAGAGGTGATGAGATGTGAGGTGAATAGATGTAATGAAATGTGATGAGAGTCAGATAGGTGTGAATGAATGGATGGATGGATGTGATGTGAATAGAGGTGATGAGATGTGAGGTGAATAGATGTAATGAGATTTGATGAGGATCAGATAGGTTTGAATGAATGGATAGATGGATGTGATGTGAATAGAGGTGATGAGATGTGAGGTGAATAGATGTGATGAGATGTGATGTGAATGAATGGATGATATGTGATGTCATGTGAATCAGGAAGATAGATGTGAATGAATGGATGATATGTGATGTCATGTGAATCAGGATATAAATGAATGATATGGGATATGAGTGGATGATATGTGATGAAAATATGGATGTGAATGTATATGTGAAGAATGGATGCGAATGTGTATGTGAAAGAATGGATGTGGTTATGTATGTGAAGAATGGATGTGAATGTATATGTGAAGAATGGATGTGAATGTGTATGTGAAAGAATGGATGTGGCTATGTATGTATGTGAAGAATGGATGTGAATGTATATGTAAAGAATTGATGCGAATGTGTATGTGAAAGAATGGATGTGGTTATTTATGTGAAGAATGGATGTGGATGTATGTGAAAGAATGGATGTGGATGTATGTGAGAGAATGGATGTGGATATGTACGTGAAAGACTGGATGTAGATATGTATGTGTAAGAATGGATGTGGATGTGTATGTGAAAGAATGTGATGTGGATGTGTAGGTGTATGTGAAAGATTGGGATGTGATGTAAAGAGATGTGATGTGACATGAATATATGTGGATGTGAAGTGATAGATATGAATGTATGAATAGATGTGGGTAGTCGTACATATGAACTATTATTGGATGGATGTGGATGAATGAGATGAGATGTGTATGGAATGAGATATGATGTGGATAGAAGTGATGTGATATAATGTGGATAGAATGTATGTGATGGGATGGTTATGAGAATGTATGTGGAAGATATGAGCGAATGAATGTGATGGATATAAATGAATGTGATGTGATGAAAATGGAGTTAGATGTGATGTGTGATGTGAACGAATATGATGTGATGAGATGTGGATATGGGTAGATGCAAGTGGATGAGATCTGATGCGGATAAATGAGAAAAGATGTGATGAGATGAAAAATGATGTGATGAGAATGGGAATACATATGAAATAAATAAGAATTGATGTGGAACAATATGGAAAGACGAGAGTTCGTTATAGAAACTGTATTTATGACATGTTTTTAAATGAGTGTTTTATGTCAAGAATGTTGGGGAAGCATTTTGACCGTGAATTGGTGGCCACTCTTGCTTCAAACAAGAGTAGAACCCTCAATCCCTCAAGCCAAAGGAAAGCTTACAACTCCATGTAAGCTAAATTTTCTTACTTTTTTAATTTTAAATCTATAGTTTTTTTTATTTTCTTGTTTTACAGTTGCTTGAATTAAATTCAAATGTTATGCCTTTGAGGAAAAGGCCACCCCCTTCTCTTCTTTACAATTCAGCCTTTCTTAATCCTAGAAAGATTAGTTAAATGATTAATTAAACTTTTCTTATTGTTTACTCTCTTGAATTCTGAAAATTGAGTAGATTAGAGTCCTATACATCTAGATTGGGTTAATATTGAAGTTAAAATTAGAATGATAAAAATGAGAAATGGTCAGCCATACAAAGGAGGTTATATTAAAATTTTCCAAAATTTTGTGGAAAAGAAAGTTATTTTTTATGTTAAGAGTATTTTCCACCATTTGTGCATTCTAAAAGAAATATTCTAATTACTCCATGTACATATTCACCTATGAATATGCATGGATATCACTGATATTAATTATTAAAATTGATTTTATGCATAGAAAGATGGATAAAGGATTTATTTTTATTTCACAAGTGTTATTTTCAATAAAATTGATTTTATGCTTAGAAAGATGCATAAAGGATTTATTTATTTCAAAAGTGTTATTCTCATTAAAATTGATTTTATGCATAGAAAGATGCATAAAGGATTTATTTTTATTTCAAAAGTGTTATTCTCATTAAAATTGATTTTATGCATAGAAAGATGCATAAAGGATTTATTTTTATTTCAAAAGTGTTATTCTCATTAAAATTGATTTTATGCATAGAAATATGCATAAAGTATTTATTTATTTCAAAAGTGTTATTCTCATTAAAATTGATTTTATGCATAGAAAGATGCATAAAGGATTTATATTTATTTCAAAAGTGTTATTCGCATTAAAATTGATTTTATGCATAGAAAGATGCATAAAGGATTTATTTTTTTTTAAGTGTTATTCTCAATAAAATTTATTTTTATGCGTAGATGTTACTCTCATTAAAATTGATTTTATGCACAGAAAGATGCATAAAGGATTTATTTTTATTTCAAAAGTGTTATTCTCATTAAAGTTGATTTTTATGCATAAATAGATGCGTAAAGAATCTTTATATCAAAATTAGAATTCTCTTAAATTCTATGTTTAAATTCTATGAATAGATGTAATGAGATGTGATGAGAATCAGATAGGCGTGAATGAATGGATGGATGGATGTGAAGTTAATAGAGGTGATGAGATGTGAGGTGAATAGATGTAATGAGGAGGTGATGAGAATCAGATAGGTGTGAATGGATGGATGGATGAATGTGAAGTCAATAGAGGTGATGAGATGTGAGGTGAATAGATGTAATGAGATGTGATGTGAATCAGATAGGTGTGAATGAATGGATGGATGGATGTGATGTGAATAGAGGTGATGAGATGTGAGGTGAATAGATGTGATGAGATGTGATGTGAATCAGACAGATGTGAATGAATGGATGAGATGTGATGTCATGTCATGTGAATTAGGATGTAAATGAATGATATGGGATATGAGTGGATGATATGTGATAGATGTAAATGAATGATATGAGATATGAGTGGATGATATGTGATGAAAATGGATGTGAATATATATGTGAAGAATGGATGTGAATGTATATATGAAGAATGGATGCGAATGTGTATGTGAAAGAATAGATTTGGTTATGTATGTGAAGAATGGATGTGAATATATATGTGAAGAATGGATGCGAATGTGTATGTGAAAGAATGGATGTGGTTATGTATGTGAAGAATGGATGTGAATGTATATGTGAAGAATGGATGTGGATGTATGTGAAAGAATGGATGTGGATGTATGTGAGAGAATGGATGTGGATATATACGTGAAAGAATGGATGTGGATATGTATGTGAAAGAATGTGATGTGATGTAAAGAGATGTGATGTGACATGAATATATGTGGATGTGAAGTGATAGATATGAATGTATGAATAGATGTGGGTAGTCGTACATGTGAACGATTGGATGGATGTGGATGAATGAGATGAGATGTGTATGAATGAGATATGATGTGGATAAAAGTGATGTGATATAATGTGGATAGAATGTATGTGATGCGATGGTTATGAGAATGTATGTGGTGGATATGAGCGAATGAATGTAATGGATATGAATGAATGTGATGTGATGAAAATGGAGTTAGATGTGATGTGTGATGTGAACGAATATGATGTGAGGAGATGTGATGTGATGAAAATGGAGTTAGATGTGATGTGTGATGTGAACGAATATAATGTGATGAGATGTGTCCCCCCACTCCCTACTGAGGGTAGAATTAGTATAACTGGGATTGTTTTTCTCAATCTCATGAAAAACTTTAGTTTTTCTTAGTGCCTAAGTTAAGCTTATTTGGGGATTCTTTAAGCACATTATGAAGTTAGATAGCCTGCAGCATGTAGCATGGTGGTTTTTTGGGTGACCCTTTCGATCTTGAAAAATCTAGTTGAGTTTTTCATGGACCATGAAAAACCAGTGGCTAAGTTAAGCTTATTTGAGCTTCTTTGAACACATTATAAAGTTATATAGCCTCTTCGATGAAGCATGGTGATCTTTTGGGTGACCCATTGTGGCATGAAAAACAAGTTGAGTTTTAGGTTTTCACAGTGGCTAAGTTAAGCTTATTTGGTCCTTTTGGCACCCTTGATAAAGTTGGATAGCCATGTAGATGCACTTTTGATGCTTAATGTATACCACCTTGTGACAAGAAAAACTAAAGTTTAGTTTTTCATGGTGGTGTACCAACTCCCTTATTTTGGTGGAATTTGTGTGAACACTCCCCACCAAGAAAAAACATGAGTTTTTCACGGTGAACCAACACCCTTTTTTTGGTGATATTTGCATGATCCCACTGAGTGGGTAGGGCACACCCCACTAATGGTAGAATTGGTACAACTAGGATTGTTTTGTAGGTACATCACTCGAAAAGTCCAAATGTAAAATAATTAAAGAGTCTAAAAGCAAATCCCCCTAAGTTCAACTAAGCTTAAATCATTGGCACTTATACCTATAGACCACCCGATATCACTTAAGCCATCTATGACCATTTGGCCTCAATAGGCTATCATGTCGTGTACATAAAATATCCAATATGCGACCATGCCGTGTACATACAAGAGTGTGGGGTGTCTCGTTTTCTCAATCTTTAACACAATTCATGGTGCATCATAGCCTAGGATTAAGAGTGTAAGATTCCTCCCTAGCCTCTCAAGATGTCCAGCATTGTAATCAAATCCCTCTTCAGAAATATAAAAGATCTTGTTTCTACCTGTTTTGGCCTAGAGAGAGAAAATGTTCTAGAGAGAGGTTATTCAGATTTTGAATATTTTTGGATGGAAAAATATCTCTTCTTATTAAAATAAGTTCCCCCGATACAAAAGTTTAAAAAGATTTTCAGAAGCTGAATTAGAAATCAAGTATAATCTGTTCAAGAGGCCTTATCCTAGGGGTCCAGATTTTTTGCAAATTTTAAATTAAGGTTTTGAGGGACCAATCAGAATCATCCAAATGTGTGGAGAAGATAAATAGAAGAAATAAAGAAAATTCTCCCAAAAATGAGTAAATACTACTCACATAAGATGAAGAAAGGAAATACTAAAAAAATCGATTTTTGACACCTCACAATGGGAGTTCCCCCTCATGAAGGAGGCACCTATTTCACATGTGTGGTGGAGTTTTAAATTATCAAAAATTGAGATATTTCATCTCTCCTCTCTCCTATTCAAGACTAGTTCCAAAAAGTAAGCTAAACTGACCTAAAAATGGTCAAAATTGACCAAACTGATCTGAAAAATTCTAGAATCAGTTTGCTTGGTTAGGAGCTCACTTTTTCCTATAAATAGAAACCTCCCCCTTTGTTGAAGCTTAATAGTGTTTTATGCACTGTTACTCTACTCCTCCCAAGAGCCAAGAACTTTGAATTTCTTAATAATTCACTAGTTTTTGACCATTCCCTCTTCTAAAGATTTGGTGGCCACTCTTGTTGCAAACAAGAGTAGATCCCTCAAACCATCAAGCCAAAGGAAAGCTCCCAGAATCCATGTAAGTTAGAAATCTTATATTTTTCTTTACTCTTTTAATGGTTTTCTAATTTCTGTTTTGTTGAAATGATAAATCGATGCTATGCCTTGCTGGAAAGGCTTTCCCCCTCTCTCATTCTTGAATACAGCCCTTCTTTATCCTAGTTAAGTAATCAAATTATTTGAATTAAACTTTTCATATTGTTTCTCTTTTAAAAGTGAAAATTGATTAGTTTAATTTTTAAGTAAATTAAAGTAGAAAATTTTGAAAAATGGTCAGCCATACAAAGGAGGTTATGGCAAAATGGTCAGCCATACAAAAATGGTCAGCCATACAAAGGAGGTTATGGCAAAATTTTCTAAAATTTTGTGAAATAAAAGTTTCATCTTTATTCTAAAAGAATAATCCCTATCGTTTGTGTATTCTAAAAGTGTCATTTTCATTCTATGCATAGAAAAATGCATAGTAGAAATATATTTATTCTAAAAGTGTTATTTCCATTAGATTTAAATTCTATGCATAGAAAGATGAATATTGGTTATTTTTTTTATTATAAAATTAGATATAAATTCTATGCATAGAAAGATGCATATTGGTTTTTTTATTATTATAAAAGAGTGATTTTCATTAGATATAAATTCTATGCATAGAAAGATGCATATTGGTTAATTTTTTTTATTACAAAAGTGTTACTTTGATCGATATTAGTTTTTATGCATAAATAGATGCATAAAAGAATATTTTTTATTACAAAAGTGTTACTTTGATCAATATTGGTTTTTGTGCATAAATAGATGCATAAAAGAATATTTTTTATTATAAAAGTGTTACTTTCATCAAAATGGACTTTTATGCATAAATAGATGCATAAAAGAATATTTTTTATTATAAAAGTGTTACTTTCATCAATATTGATTTTTATGCATAAAATGATGCATAAAAGAATTTTTTTATTATAAAAGTATTACTTTCATCATTATTGATTTTTATGCATAAAATGATGTATAAAAGAATTTTGATTATAAAAGTGTTACTTTCATCAAAATGGATTTTTATGCATCAATAGATGCATAAAAGGATTTTCTTTTATATAAAAGTGTTATTTGCATAGAAGTTGGATTTTATGCATAAATAGATGCATACAGAATTTTTATATCAAAATAAGAGTTCTCTTTAATCCTATGTTTAAATCCCATGAATATTGGTAAATGAATAAGTAAATATTCTGTGAGAGAAAATTCTATCGCTTCATATTCTCTTGGATGGTAATGAGAAAATTCAGAAAACCTATCGAAGTTCGAATTTTAGTTAAATGATTAAATTATCCCTCATAACCTTTCCAGACTCAATCCCCTGAATTAGACTATGACCATAATTCCTTCGTCAGTTTCAAGAATAGACGATGTGACCAATTCAATAATCTACACTCAAATCACCCACCGAATTTGAAACTAAGTTGAGACCTTTGATTTTGATCTCAAGAGGATCAAGATTACAGAATTCGAGGAATTCTACTTGGGAATCCAGACCTGTGATTTAGAAGTATTGGGATACAGATTTAAGAAATACCATTGTATTCAAAAGAAATTCCAAACTCAAAACTTGCATAGAAACCCTGTTTTCCTAAAGGATTGTCTTACGCCAAAATGTTGGCGCCAGAATGTTGGAGGGAGAATTTGGTATATGTGTTTTTCTAAGGGAAGTTCGGTTGCAACAGCTGGCGGGGGAGTGCTCAAAGGACGGGTCACGCGGCAAAAACCTGCCTAGGTCTTACCCAACCTGGGTATGGTGTAAAATGGTGTGCTTCTGGTACGATGGGCGAGGGCCGACGAAGCGGTCCCTGAGTGAAGTGCCAAGACACCTAAGGAGGATCCTAGAGGGTTCTGACCAGGCGATGCACGGGCTCGCGGTGCTTAGGACACCCATGCGTATGTCATGGAAGATGTATATATGAATGATGATGAGAAAATTATTGTAATCTGTTACTGGATCTCGTTGTTGACCTGCTGGTCTCAACGGAGAGTCCAGAGTGATACTGTTTTGTGAGAAACAAGGATTGAATGGAAATTTTGAGTTATGACATCTATAATTGTTTGTCAATGGATTGTTTTATAAATTAAAGTTTAAAGAGGAGTGTGTGAGTATCTATATTCTAAAGCAAAAGTTAAGAAAGGCTTTCAATTATGGGTGGGTGAGTACTTGTCTGGTTCTACTATTCCAATGGTGGGGTTAGGCTGGAATCAATAGAGTTTTAATAATAAAATTGATTAATATGAATACGCTTAGAACTTGAGTAGTTAATTAGAATCCTGAAGATTTCTCTAAAGAATAAATCAACGGCTGTGCCTAATTCAATTAGGAAAAAAACGTTGATTCCTTCAAAGTTAAGTCTGTGATAGTTTCCCTTCTATCTGGTTTTATCAGATGAAGGTAGTTCAGTATCTTGACCTCGTTAAAAGAATTCGTTAAGAAAATAAAAATGGTGAAATCGTCCCCACTTTCTGGGCATTCGAAATTTTCTCGATTTCGGTTTTCAGAATGACCACCAGCTTAGTCTCGTGCCCGGACATTCGAGGGCAAGGCCCCGAGTGAGAAACCCTACATGCACAAGAGGAAGCTACTTCCGCTGCTACTACCATCCGGGAATTCGGTGCGCAGAGGGGGCAGTGGGATCTCACAGGTTGTATCAGAGCGCTGTTGTAAATTTACGTAACAGGAGCAGAAATTGCTTAAAAATTTTAAAGTAAATCTGGGAAATAATGTTTTCGCTTGTTAATATTATGTTGAAGGAACTTCAAAAATTGAAAACTCATAAATTGATTTGGAATTTATAGATGGATACCCCGAATCTATCTGGCATTCCTAAACTCTCCCAGAGTCAAGATATGTTAGCCTTTGTATTTGAGCACCTCATCAACTCTGCTACGACCCGAGTGAGCAGAGTGAGACTCGCATGTCATTTTGAGAGTCTTTACTTTCCTGATCCTCTTAACCGACATCAGTATATGTGGTTCTGTGGAGGACGATGTATTAATGTCAATACGAGTCAGCGTCACAGGCTCAGGCAAAATATTTCATTAGCCATGATTCTGATAAGGTTTAGGACTTGTTCAGCATGTACAACTCTTTGATCATTCACCCAGGAACTTCAGAACTTCATGCCGAGTTTTTAGACTTCTTAGCCGCTTTATCCCTAGAGATAGAACTACAGCACCTCTTTTTGTAATAATGAATTGTGTGTACCATGGCATGTCTCCTTCGCAATTTCGTTTCTTTATGTGTATACGATTGAGACACTAATTTTGGGGAGCCGTGATGCTCTATGTATATATCGAAAACTTTTGATAATAAATGATGATATTTTGTAAAAAAATTCTAAATTATTTTCATGATTGTGAATATGGTTAATCTTGTTCAAGAAGTATGATGAAATAATTATCTATTTAAAGAATAAATCATAAAAAATTAAATAATCATAAATCTGTTGTCAAAGCTAAGTTAACGAAAATCTCGTTTTGTCAGAATCATGAGGCGTGCGGCCCGTGCAAGGCAACCGGATCCTCTAACCGATGACAAAGAGTTAGATCTGGATGTTCGAAAAGCCCTGCACAGATCCCAACCTGGTCCCTTCAAGGGTGAAGGGGAAAAGTTAGGTGAAGTAGTGGTGGAAAAGTGGATTGAGGCAATGGAGAAATACTTTGTTCTAAGCGATTGCAATGGAGGAATACTTTGATCTAAGCGGCTGCAAACAATGAGAGAAGCAAGATGGCTCTCGCCAGGTTAAAGATTGTCGAAACGACCAGGGTCACTTGGAGGAATCACTGTGAGACTAACCGTCTCAACCACCGGAATACCCAGACCTGGACCGATCTTAAAGCTTACCTCAGAAAGAGGCTTTGTCCTCTAGGCTTCCTTGAAACTAAGATGAATGAGTTCTTGGAACTAAAGCAAGATAGCCAAACAATTGAAGAGTACCATCAAGCTTTTGCCCTTCTCCTCAAATATTTCCCGCAATTGGATGAAGAGCAGCTGATGGCCAGGTTCATTCGAGGAATGAACGAGCCATTGGACACCTTAGTGAAGAATGCCAAACCTATCTCAATGGCTGAAGCAGTAAGAATGGCAAAGGACTTTGCTAAAGCCTTTGTTGTTAAGGTCCTGCCCCCGCCAAAGCCTGCACCCTCTAATTTTAAAAGATTCCAAACCTCGGGAAGTACTTCAAACTTTCCTCCCCCAAAGAGGCAACAAGGCCCAATTCAGAATCAGGATGCGGGAAGATTCAGAAGTGAAGGAAGAACCTTCCCCCATAACACTTTCTCAAGAGCCCCACCTATTCCAAGGATTCAGAGGGATGAGCTCAGAAGTGAGAACCTGTGTTTTGGATGCCAGGGTTTTGGTCACTAGCTGAAAGACTGCCCAACTCCTGCCATGTCAAGGGGACAAGGAAGTCAAGGACCGAGAGTGCAAAGACCAACCCCTTCCTATCAGAAAGGTCGATCTCACCCAAATCAAGTAAATCCTAGGAGAACTCCAGCTCAGCCATCTGCCTCTGTCCAGAGTAGCCTCAGAACCCCTTCCCAGAACTGGGGCAACCAAAATGAAAGAGTTCCGCCTCAGACTGCAACAGCCAGAGCAGTCACAATTGCAAAAGTAGTGGAAGAGGAAAGAGGATAGATTTATGTTGCAATTGAAAACCAAGGGCCAAATCGCCAATTCTTCATCATTCATACTCCAGCTGAGTATCAAGGTAAGCCTTTTAAGCTTTTGATTGATTTAGGCAATACTCATTCTTTCATTTCCCTTGGATGCTTGCGTAAGCTAGTCTTAGATCAGAAATCAGGGAAACCTATGCAAGTTGAACTGGCAAGTGGGAAGATTCTTTTCACTCACCTTAAGACAAATCGTATCAATTCAATCTAGATGGGAATTTAACTGACTGTCAGTTCAGAGTTATATCTTTGGGAGTTTTTGACGAGATCCTTGGAATGGATTGGCTCCAAAAAATCAAGCTGACATTCACTGTCATAATGGAACCATTTCCTTTTGTGACCTTCACGGAAACAAAGTTCAAGGAACCGGAATTTCAGGATCCCCAAGTCTGCAGTTAGTAAAGGCTTCTAAGTTACTAAAAGGACTTAGAAAGAAGCAGCGCATTTATCTTGTCAAAATGAATCCGGTAGACTCAAAGTTAAAAGCTAAAGAACCTGAATGGTTAAGTGATTATGATGATTTATTCCCAGCAGAGCTAACAGAGATGCCTCCAATTCGGGAAGTAGATCATGTGATAGAATTGACCCCCGCTCAACCAGTAGCCTTGTGCACGTACAAAATGCCAGTTCCTGAAGCCATCGAACTCAAGGAACAGCTTAGACAGCTGTTGGAACAAGGGTTTGTAAGACCCAGTGTTTCACCTTGGGGTGCACCAGTTCTCTTTTAGAAAAAGAAAGATGGAACGCTAAGACTCTGTGTGGACTATAGAGGTCTCAATCATCTAACAGTTAAGAATAAGTATCCTATCCCTAGAATTGATGAGCTTCTAGACAGGCTAAGTGGAGCCCAGATCTTTACAAAGATAGATCTCAAATTAGGGTATTATCAGATCAGGATTAATGAGCAAGATATCTCAAAGACAGCCCATCAATACTCGGTATGGGCATTATGAATTCATTGTCATGCCGTTTGGATTGACAGCTACATTCAATCGCTTAATGCAGGACATTCTCAGAGAATACTTGGACGATTTCGTTCTTTTTTTCTTTAATGATATTCTGATTTACTCAAAGAATGCAACTGACACCATGAAGCTCATGTCACAAAAGTTCTTGAGATTCTAAGAAAGCACTAACTCTTTGCAAAAAAGAGCAAATGCACTTTCTCTGTGCCGACCATGTTGAATACTTGGGCTTTCTAGTATCAAAAGATAGAATTTTTCCAGATTTCGCAAAAGTCCAAGCAATCATAGAATGGCTTGAACCAAAGACAGTGAAAGAAGTCAGAGGATTCTTGGGATTAACTGGTTGGTATAGAATTTTTATACCAAAGTATGCTCTAAGAGCTTCCCCCCTGACAAATCTTCTCAAGAAGAATATTCCGTTTCAATGGTCTGCCAGGTGCCAGAGTGCTTTTGATAAGCTGAAGACCGCCTTGGTAACCAATCCCGTTCTGAAGCTGCCAGATTTCTCTCTACCCTTTGAGGTAGTAACTGATGCCAATGGTTTTGCCCTGGGAGGTGCACTTATGTAGGAAGGTCATGCAGTTTATGCCCTGAAGTTGTAGAGACATTACCTACTGGGTCAAAGATTCACTTTGATGATAGATCATCAGAGCTTAAAGTGGATCTTCACTCAAAAGGATCTCAACATGCACCAAAGAAGGTGGATGCAGACCCTGCAGGAATTTGATTTTGAAATCAAGTACCGCCCAGGCAAAGAAAATGTGTTAGCACATGCCCTCAGCAGAAAACCCTCCTTGCTTGCAAATTACTGTAGTGTCAAATCCTTTGATTATTGAAGCAAGTGAGAAGATCATGCAGGATAGATTCTTTGGTCCTATTGCTACCCTACTTATGCAGGAAAGCAAAACTCCACAGGAGTTGAACCGAGTTCAAGGGTACAGCTTGGATGATGGAATTATGTATTACAATCACAGGCTATGCATGATGAGGAAACTAAGGGTCAAATTCTGAATGAAGCCCATGATAGCCTTATTGCAGGACATCCAGGTTTCATCAAAACCTACATGTCTGTGAAGAAAAGCTTCTTTTGGCTTGGTCTAAAAAAGGATGTGCTTAATCATGTACATCAATGTCTAACCTGTCAAAAAGTCAAGGCCAAGAGAGTAAAAATGCCTGGGAAGTTACATCCATCAGATGAAGTGGGAATGCATCAGTATGGATTTTATTACTGGATTACCTTCAGTGCAATCAGGTTACAACTCCATCTTCGTGGTAGTTGATAGACTGCATCTGATTCCAATAAAAGAAACCTACACCGCAGTGGATGTGGCCAGAGTGTTCCTCAAGGAAATCTTCAGATTGCATGGCCTACCTAGAAGAATAGTAAGTGATCGAGATCCCAAATTCATGTCAAGATTCTAGACTGCATTTTTCGAAGTAGTAGGAACTTTCTTGGATCTCAGCACAGCTTACCACCCTGAGACCGATGGTCAAATAGAAAGGGTAAACCAAGTCATCGAAGATATACTTTGGTCATGCTGTGGCAGGGAACCCAAGAAGTGGCTAAGCTATCTGCACCTAGTCAAGTTCACCTACAATGCTTCTTATCACCAAAGTATTGGGATGAGCCCTTTCAAAGCTCTGTATGGACAAGATTGCTTAATTCCATTAACTTGGTCCGACCCATTGATTAGGGTCGATATGTCTAGACAGATGCTTGACGACATGGAGCAACAGATGCAGTCAATTTGCAAAGATATAAAAGCTGTCCAAGATAGACAGAGGCAGTATGCAGATAAGAAGAGGACAAATAAAAAATTTGAAGAAGCAGATATGGTCTTCATTCGAGTACACCCCAAAAGAAGTTCTCTATCTCTTGGGAAGTACAAGAAGTTATCCCCTAGATATTGTGGGCCATATTTGATTACAAAGAAAGTAGGTGACTTGTCCTACGAGCTTCTTCTGCCTCCTCATCTCAAAATACATAATGTATTTCATGTCAACCTGCTTAAAAAGTATATACCAAAAGCCCAAATCATGTGCTTGATGATGAAATCTTAACTTCTTCAACCCAAGGGTAGATAAGAAATCCTTGATGTTCAAGAAAAGGTTCTCAGGAATAGAATTCTGAGAGAATTATTTGTTAAATGGAAGTTCTATCCTTTTGAAGATGCGACTTGGGAGAGAAAGAAGCCGAACTATTGCGACATTACCCCCAGTTTGCGGGATGAGGACATCTCGCGTTTTTCAAGTGGGAGAGAATGTAAGATTCCTCCCCAGCCTCTCTCAAGATGTCCAGCATCTTCCCCTGTAATCAAATCCCTCTTCAGAAATATAAAAGATCTTGTTTCTACCTGTTTTGGCCTAGAGAGAGAAAATGTTCTCAAGAGAGGCTATTCAGATTTTTAATATTTTTGGATGGAAAAATATCTCTTCTTATTAAAATAAGTTCCCCTGAAACAAAAGTTCAAAAAGATTTTCAGAAGGTGCATTAGAAATCAAGTATAATCTGTTCAAGAGACCTTATCCTGTTCAAGTATAATCTGTTCAAGAGACCTTATCCTGTTCAAGTATAATCTGTTCAAGAGACCTTATCCTAGGCATCCAGATTTTTTGAAAATTTTAAATTAAGGTTTTGAGGAGCCAATCAGATTCATCCAAATGTGTGGAGAAGATAAATAGAAGAAATAAAGAAAATTCTCCCAAAAATGAGTAAATACTCACATAAGATGAAGAGTGGACTAAGGACCAAAGGAAATACTAAAAAATTTTGATTTTTGACACCTCACAATGGGAATTCCCCCTCATGAAGGAGGCGCCTATTTCACATGTGTGGTGGAGTTTTAAATTATCAAAAATTGAGATATTTCATCTCTCTTCTCTCCTAATTCAAGTCTAGTTCCAAAAAGTAAGCTAAACTGACCTAAAAATGGTCAAAATTGACCAAACTGATCTGGAAAATTCTAGAATCAGTTTGCTTGGTTAGGAGCTCACTTTTTCCTATAAATAGAAGCCTCCCCCTTTGTTGAAGCTTAATAGTGTTTTATGCACTGCTACTCGACTCCTCCCAAGAGCCAAGAACTTTGAATTTCTTAATAATTCACTAGTTTTTGACCATTCCCTCTTCTAAAGATTTGGTGGCCACTCTTGTTGCAAACAAGAGTACATCCCTCAAACCATCAAGCCAAAGGAAAGCTCCCAGAATTCATGTAAGTTAGAAATCTTATATTTTTCTTTACTCTTTTAATGGTTTTCTAATTTAAATTGTTTTGTTGAAATGATAAATCGATGCTATGCCTTGCTAGAAAGGCTTTCCTCCTCTCTCATTCTTGAATACAGCCCTTCTTTATCCTAGTTAAGTAATCAAATTGTTTGAATTAAACTTTTCATATTGTTTCTCTTTTAAAAGTGAAAATTGATTAGTTTAATTTTTAAGTAAATTAAAGTAGGAAAATTTGATTAGTTTAATTGATTAAGTAAATTAAAGTAGGAAAATTTGAAAAATGGTCAGCCATACAAAGGAGGTTATGGCAAAATTTTCTAAAATTTTATGAAATAAGTTTCATCTTTTATTATTCTAAAAGAATAATCCCTATCGTTTGTGTATTCTAAAAGTGTCATTTTCATTCTATGCATAGAAAAATGCATAGTAGAAATATATTTATTCTAAAAGTGTTATTTCCATTAGATTTAAATTCTATGCATAGAAAGATGCATATTGATTATTTTTTTATTATAAAAGAGTGATTTTCATTAGATATAAATTCTATCCATAGAAAGATGCATATTGGTTTTTTTATTATTATAAAAGAGTGATTTTCATTAGATATAAATTCTATGCATAGAAAGATGCATATTGGTTATTTTTTTTATTACAAAAGTGTTACTTTGATCAATATTGGTTTTTATGCATAAATAGATGCATAAAAGAATATTTTTATTACAAAAGTGTTACTTTGATCAATATTGGTTTTTATGCATAAATAGATGTATAAAAGAATATTTTTTATTATAAAAGTGTTACTTTCATCAAAATGGATTTTTATGCATAAATAGATGCATAAAAGAATATTTTTTATTATAAAAGTGTTACTTTCATCAATATTGATTTTTATGCATAAAATGATGCATAAAAGAATTTTTTTATTATAAAAGTATTACTTTCATCATTATTGATTTTTATGCATAAAATGATGTATAAAAGAATTTTTATTATAAAAGTGTTACTTTCATCAAAATGGATTTTTATGCATAAATAGATGCATAAAAGGATTTTCTTTCATATAAAAGTGTTATTTCCATAGAAGTTGGATTTTATGCATAAATAGATGCATACACAATTTTTATATCAAAATAAGAGTTCTTTTTAATCCTATGTTTAAATCCCATGAATATTGGTAAATGAATAAGTAAATATTATGTGAGAGAAAATTCTACCGCTTCATATTCTCTAGGATGGTAATGAGAAAATTCAAAAAACCTATCGAAGTCGGAATTTTAGTTAAATGATTAATTTATCCCTCATAGGAATTCGTGATTAGTTTTGAATTCAGTTAAGCAAATACTCAATGAATGAAATTCAGTAAAGTAGTAATTGAAATATTACCCTTCAAGAAAGATAGTTCAGGGAGAACTTTTCCAGACTCAATCCCCTAAATCAAACTATGACCAAGACATAATTCCTTCGTCAGTTTCAAGAATAGATGATGTGACCAGTTCAGTAATCTACACTCAAATCACCCACCGAATTTGAAACGAAGTTGAGACCTTTGATTTTGATCTGAGGATCAAGATTACAGAATTCGAGGAATTCTACTTGGGAATCCAGACCTGTGATCTAGAAGTATTGGGATACAGATTTAAGAAATACCCATTGTATTCAAAAGAAATTCAAAACTCAAAACTTGCATAGAAACCATGTTTACTTAAAGGACTGTCTTACGCCAGAATGTTGGGAGGGAGCCTCTGGTATATGTGTTTTTCTAAGGGAAGTTTGCTTGCAACAGCTGGCGGGGAGTGTTCAAAGGATGGCTCACGTGGCAAAAACCTGCCCAGGTCTTGACCATCCTGGGTATGGTGTAAAATGGTATGCTTCTGGTACGATGGGCGAGGGCCGATGAAGCGGTCCCTGAGTGAAGTGCCAGGACACCTAAGGAGGATCTTAGAGGGTTATGACCAGGCAATGCACAGGCTCGCGGTACTTAGGACACCAATGCGTATGTTGTGGAAGATGTATATATGAATGATGATGAGAAAATTATTGTAATCTGTTAACTGGATCTTGTTGTTGACCTGCTGGTCTCAACACAGAGTCCAGAGTGATACTGTTTTGTGAGAAACAAGGATTGAATGGAAATTTTGAGTTTGATATCTGTAACCAGTAATTGTTTGTCAATGGATTGTTTTATAAATTAAAGTTTAAAGAGGAGTGTGTGAGTATCTATATTCTAAAGCAAAAGTTAAGAAAGGCTTTCAATTATGGGTGGGTGAGTACTTGTCTGGTTCTACTATTCCAGTGGTTGGGCAGTGGCTAACCCATGGGCCGGATGGGGTTAGGCTGGAATCAGTAGAGTTTTAATAATAAAATTGATTAATAAGAATACGCTTAGAACTCGAGTAGTTAATTAGAACTCGAGTAGTTAATTAGAATCCTAAAGACTTCTCTAAAGAATAAATCAACGGCTATGCTTGATTCAATTAGAAAAAAAGTGTTGATTCCTTCAAAGTTAAGTCTATAATAGTTTCCCTTCTATCTGGTTTTATCAGATTCAGTATCTTGACAATGTTAAAAGAATTCATTAAGAAAATAAAAATGGTGGAATTGTCCCCACTTTTTGAGCATGGGAAATTTTCTCGGTTTCGGTTTTCGGAATGACCACCAGCTTAGTCTCGTGCCCGGACATTCGAGGGCGAGGCCCCGAGTGAGAAACCCTGCCTGCGCAAGAGGAAGCTACTTCTGCTGCTACCATCCGGGAATCCGGTGTGCAGAGGGGGCAGTGGGATCTCACAAAGAGCATGATTAGCAACACTACTTGAGAACTACGATTAGTTAAAAGAATAAGGAAAGACCAATGGTTGCTTGGGATAATAATGCATTAGAAATTACACTCATGTTAATTCATTACATAGCTTCTTCATGAGATTAATTACACTCACATGATGGCATCTTCCAAACCACATAACCCATGTGTACACACATGATATTTATTACACTCACATGATGCTCATCTTCCAAACCACTTAACCCATGTGTACACACAAACCTTGTGACTAGCACAAGTACAAGAGGCATATGAGGCCACTCAATCCATGTGTCCCATTATGACAACCTTTGACTTCTACCATGCCTCTTTTACAAATCACACAAACAACCAACCAATAACCTTAGAACAATGAACCATGGAAACCAAATATAACTCTACATTGAAATTCGAACACCTAGCCCCCTCTCAATGTTGAGTTGGGGATATCACATAGTTATGCCATAGGCATTATGCTCGGCATCTATCTGCCTTGACTATCCCATGGCCATTACATCTTTTGATGCCTTCAACCAAGACCTTCAGGAATAAGAGGGGCCCATCTTTGTCCTCCTTGCCACCAAGCCTCCTCTGCACGTTCCTAGCCTTGGGGCTAGTCTTCAAAACAAAGTTTCTCAATTTATTGATATATCTCACCATCCATGAAGTATGTCAATGAAGAAGTACCCTCATCTCATGACTCTTCTTCTAGCATCCCTGTTACAAAATGCATAGGCTTCTTGTAGTAATTGTAAATGTTTTTTCTAATAGTCATTGCTTTTGGTACCTTTGAGTTATGAAGGCTTGCTCACTAGAATCAAATTTCAATTCTTTGCTTATTCTTCTATCCTCTTCCAATAATGCAATGGCGGTTGCTTTGTGTGACTTTTACAAGTCACACAAAAACAACCTTATAACATTCATGGCAATAGATCTACAACTAAGTACATTGAAATTATAGCATAATCCTTGTAGTGGGGGACCTTACATACATGAGTTGGGATGGTGCTTGAGTATTAGCAAATGAGGTTGAGGTATTTGTATCTAACACTATGTCCTTACTATTCACCCAAGATGACCAACATATTAAGACAAATTCTCTATTGTTATCAATGTACCACCTTATTCCCTCTAAATGTGACCACAACTCGCGCACATAGTGAAAGTGAATCTCAAAGTAGTTTATGCAAGCATAAAACAAAAGATTATCCTATAGAAACATCTTTACCCATAATGGCTCACATGATGATGTAAAGTATAAATCATCTTTACCCATAATGGCTCACATGATGTAAAGCATCTAATTTTGTATGAATCATCTTTACCCATAATGGCTCACATGATGTAAAGCATCCAATTTTGTAGTAGCCAACCTTTGTCAATGAGAGTGTAAATGATTAATCTAGGAAATACATCTTGTTAGGAGCACTCAAAATAGATTGATGAGAGTGAGTGAAGTACAAGTGAAGTGACATGATAAGGTCACTTACACACTCACTCATAAGAGTGTGTACACACTCTTATGAGTCCCCCCCCCCCCCCCCCCCGAGTATGTACACACTTGGGGGGGAAACACTCCTAAGGAGGGAAAAAGTGACATGGCCCATTATTAGCCTACATCCACACATATAAATGGCTACAAATCTCCCCTATAAAAATGATGTGAACATGTACATGGATAATCATGTGGCTGATCAATCCCCAAATAGCGATAAGCCCAAAGATTTGTGAAAAGCTTTTAACTTCTCTTGTAAGAGAACCTTGCTAAAGATATCTTCCACATTGTCACATTGTTGTGTGTAGAGACATAAGCCAGGCTAATCTCTCATGCAATGAGAGACATAAGCCAGGCTAATCTCTCATGCAATGAGTCTCTCCTTCAATAAGCCATGCTAATCTCTCATGCCCAACAATGAGCTTCTCCTTGACATAATGATAATGCACCTCAATGTGCTTTATGCGAGCATGAAACACTGGAACCAATGCACTCTAGCTTTTAGTGAAGATGGAGGTGAGGAAATGATACCAACAACACTAAGATATCTTCCACATTGTCACATTGTTGTGTGTAGAGACATAAGCCAGGCTAATCTCTCATGCAATGAGTCTCTCCTTCAATAAGCCATGCTAATCTCTCATGCCCAACAATGAGCTTCTCCTTGACATAATGATAATGCACCTCAATGTGCTTTATGCGAGCATGAAACACTGGAACCAATGCACTCTAGCTTTTAGTGAAGATGGAGGTGAGGAAATGATACCAACAACACTAAGATCTTCTAAAAGGTATGTGAGCCATACACTCCACAGTCACCTACCATGTACTCAAAGGGGCTAGCTACTTCTTATTGAGCCATGATATACTTGAATCACCAAAATCAAAGCATTCACTACTAGACACTCACATGCCATAACAGTGAGCCAAATCAGAGTCACTGAAAGCACGCAAATGAATATCACCTCCATTAGCATAGAATATCGCCTAAGAGACAAAGTGCACTATAAGTAATAAAATACTCGCTTTACTTTTGAGACTATAGAATATCACCTCCCTTAGCATAGAATATCGCCTAAGAGACTGAGTGCACTATAAGTAACAAAATACTTGCTTTACTTCCGAGACTATACATAAACATGCTTAGTTGGGAGACCCCAACTGAACGTTTGGTCTTGTATTGCATAACATCGAGCCAAATCTAAGTCACTAAAAGCACGCAAATGAATATCACCTCCCTTAGCATAGAATATCGCCTAAAGAGATTGAGTGCACTATAAGGAAGTAACAAAATACTCGCTTTACTTCCAAGACTATACATAAACATGATCAGTTTTGGGAGATCCCCACTGAATGTTTGGCCTTGTATTGCATAAGGCATCCCAACTAAATGTTTGCCCTTGTATTACATAAGGCACCCAATAGCCTACTGATAAAGTGATGCATCAAATGGTTCACTTGTGTGAGCCTAGCACCTATCTCTATTGGTGTATCAACATGCTCACAATATTCATTGTGTAGCAATCTATGTATACTCTTTGACTGCAACATCACAATACCATCATCACGCTACATAAATTGCATGCCTAAATAATAATGCAACGAGCCTAAATCTATCATCTCAAATGACATATGTAATGCAATCTTGAAGGCTAAAATCTTGTCATTATCGGGGCCTATGAGCAACAGGTCATCAACATTGTAACCCTCATTGGACACCTCTCCAACATCATTGTATATTCTATGTGTGCGATCATCGCTTGTCTATGAAAGGCATGCCACAAGATTATCTATAGAGATTGTATTCTTAGATTAAGTGTTTGCATAAGCCTAGGTGGCCATGGGATAGCCATTGACCTATTTTTTAAGTATGGCTGCCCAAGGTGTGAAGGCTAGGGGGGCCAACATAAGGTGTGAAGGCTAGGGGGGCCAACATAAGGGTCATTGTGTATTCTCACTATTCATTCTCTTATGCTATTTCAATAGAGTGCTCTTCTTCTCTACTCTCCTATGCTATTGCTTTCTTGCTTGCCTCTTTCTTGTTTGAGCTCTTGTGTGCTTGCTTGCATGTATGTGAGAGAGTGAGTGAGTGTAATTGAGTGAGAGATGAGGGTCGAGCTTCCATTGGAGTGCGGAGGCGACGTTGGAGTGTGGCTACGTGGCAACATTGTCTCTTATATAAGTATCCAAGCACAATCATTCACGAGGTGAGTGACACGTCTTGTTTATACAATTGTGGACTAGGTTATGGTCGATTAACTTCTCAGTTTGAGTTGTTTTATGCTCCCAAGAGTGGTTAGGCAACAAAGCCCTGTGACTTTGGCTAGTTTCTACATTCTTTCTATGGTGCAAGGGCTTCCCATAAATGGCATCACTACCAAGGAATAGCCCTACCACATAGCCACAATACATTTTGAATGCATGTGTGTGTATGAAAGAATTATGTTATAATTCTGTTTTCTATTTTTGCAAGAAGGGTAGAAATGAATAGCTAAAAATGTGTCCATTTTGTGGCATTGTTTCCATTCTTGTTGATTTCTACAATTTTTGCATATTGTTCAATTTCTACATGGTTCTCAATTTCTACTTGTTTTTCATTTCCTATGAGTGATGTAATTAGTGCATTTAGAACCACAATTTGGGATTTTTGCATTTTTTAGTTTTTATAATTTTTTCAATTTTGAAATAAAAAATAGTCAATTGAGCATTAAATTGAAAGAATTAGGTGAATTAGACCACAAAATTGGTTTCCTAGCATAGGCTTTATCCCAATTTCGACTCCGTATGCAGACAAATTGGGATAATAATAGAAATTAGGGGAGGATTTGGCACACATAAATTTATGTGCTTTTTGCATTTTCGCATTACATGAGTTAATTACACTTAATCCTTTTCCTAATTTTGGGGCATCTTGATGCCATAAATTTCAAAAAGTCTGTTTTGTGTGGCTGGACACATTTAATACGTGCAAGCCCCAAGTTAAAGATTATAGGAAAACTCCTTTTCAATAAAACCGAAAAGGGAAACCGTAAACAGTAAACAGAAAAAGTGGAAAGCAATAAATTAAAAAGTAAAAAGTAAAAATTAAAAAAAGTGAAAAGTGAAAAGTGAAAAGGGGAAAGGGGAAAGATAAAAGGTCGGGGGAGGGGAAAGTGTACAAATTTTTCAAAAAGTGCTCGCACAAACTTGCCTAATATATGTTTCACGATTGCGACCACGTTGACGCAACTTGTTTGACACCCAAAAATTTTACAATTTTACATATTCAAAGAGCATATGGGAGCCAACACCTACAACGCTTGATTGACCTTGAAAAAATACACTATTTCTGGTGCCACGGGTTAAGAAACACAAAAGATGTGTTTTGAAAAAACTTTGGCTAATCTTTAAAAATTTATTAAAAATAAATTAATTAAAAAATAAAAAAATAAAAAATTTTGAATTTCTAAACTTGTCTAAGGCATCTGTAGGACTTTCCTGTACCCTATAATCACATGCACCTACGATCTGGGCGTGTATTAGAGGCCAATATAGACGATAGTGCATCTATTGAACTAGGTACGTACCAACATACACTGGGCTCAAGACCTTTGATCAGAACCTAGTTTAGCATTGTACAAGGACCTGTACTAGGGACCAATGATACATAGTCAGATTTTGGCTCAATGGAAGAATCCCCAGCCCCAAGAAGTGAGAACCTTAACCAAGTCTCACCAGTCAAGCCAGTTACTAGTCTTTTTGGTGGCCGCATAGCTAGCTACCTTAGAGGTCCAACCTCAACCGCTACCTCTGCACCAAACCTTATGACTTACATGCCATATGATGAAGGAGTTGAGGTTAACTCCAAAGAGACACCTAGTGTACTCTCCTCGTTTTGCAAGCAGGGATCGTTCATGTTGATATCCCTATCTTGTTGTACCTATTATAATTATGACCATCAAACCACCCCCTCACAAGTGCTTATGCCCGATGGTAGGACATTAGAAGAAGTGCAAGTAGTAGTAGAGGCACTGATACAAGCTGCTAGAGCAAAGGAATAAGAGACCTTGCAATTAGCACAACAATGATTAGCATCCCAAATAACCTAATACACACAAAACAAGTCCCATGCCAAGACTGTGCAAGTAGTGCCTGATAGTCTTGATATAAGCAATAACATTGCGTCTACCTCAGGGAAAGAGCTAGGCTTGCAAATTGTTGAGAACATGAGCTGACACTCACGAGGCGCCTGCATGACCATTCGACATTTACATCACTGTCGGGTTTGGTAGCTGGCACACCGACATCTCTTCGCCAGAGATTCTGTAGCTGGACTACACTAACTAGTCCACACCTATCCACTCCTCTTAGCATTTTCACATTATGGACCGCTTGTATATACTCTATTATGTGTGTTACTCATCTTCTTTGTAGACCTCTTTTGCTGTGTGAAGAAGAAGAAGAATTTTCAGCCTCTTACCTTGTGTGTTCTCTTCTAGCGTTTGAGTGTGTGTGTGCTTGGAAGAGCTCAATCTCTCTTCTCCCCTATATCTGTTCATGATATCAGAGCTTGGTTTATGCTAAGGGCTGAGTGACAAGCAAGAGAAGCACAGGAATTGATATGAGGGTAAGAGCTTCATCTACTCTTCCCCCTTTGTGTTGGCTACTACACCCTTGTCGGGAGCACCGGCAAACGAACTCTGGTTGAGGAGATTTCTTTGTGGGAGCAGAGCTACAGAGGGCAACTATACTATCTATTGTTAATTGTACAATTATTTACGAGCCGAAAACATGTTTTGAGTGCATTCGGACCTCTATTTTTCAGCTAGCATGCGTTTACGAGCACTGCGAGTAAGTTTCAATTATCTACAGAAAACAATTTTTAGAACTGCAGGAAGGGAGATTGGTTATGCAGACACTGTGTACTACAAAAGAGGTCTTAAAGTTGCCATTGGGTATATATATGCAAATTGAGGTCACTGGTTGTGACAGTTTGGGTGCAGTAAAGTACCACTGCTCAGAGAAACAACAGTTTGTGCAGGTCAAACAAGAGTGTTATTTTTGGTAAATTTATGTTACATATAAGATGTAAAATGATGGAATAAACCAGATTGTTGTAGAGAATCTTGACAAGAAAAACTTCCATGCTTAGAGGTTTAGATTGACAAATTTCCTGATGGAAAAAGGTTACTGGGACTACATTGAAGGTGAACATGAGGAGGTACCAGAGATACCGGAGATTAATCCAACTATTGTAGATGTAAAAGAATTCAAGGATTGGAATCAAGGAGTAAGAAAATTCATGTATTAGCTTTCTCTTAGCATATAGGACACTATGATTGGGCATATATAGGATGCCAAGTCACCTAAGGAGGCATGGGATACCTTGGTGAAGCTGTGTATGAAACTAACACCAAGGCATGAAAGATTCAGTTGAAGAATGAGCTTCATACTATGGAGAAGAAAAAATATGTTTTTGTGAATGATTATGCCTTGAAGATCAAGGTTATTTTGGAATCCCTTGCACAATCAATTGATGTTTTTGTTGATGATGATAAGGTGGAAGTGTGTCTACGTGGTCTCGAGCCACAATACAAGGCATTCAAGACGTCTATTCAAACTCAAGAGAACATTCCCAACTTCACAAATTTAGTGTCAGTGTTGATCATTAAAGAGAAGAATTTGGGTGAAGATCAACAATCTTCACCCAACTTCACAAATTTAGTGTCAGTGTTGATCATTAAAGAGAAGAATTTGGGTGAAGATCAACAATCTTCACAAAACAAAAATAGTTTAGAGCAGCAGGCCTTCTACACAAGTCAGGTAGAGGATGAGGTAGAGGTCGTGGATGTGGATGTGGCCAAGGTGGTGGTCGAACAGGTAATCATAATTATGGTCAGCAGCAACACTCCCAGGATTCGCAAACAACAACACACAGGTGGAAGAGGCCAGTTTAGAGGCAGGGGGAGTCAAAGGTATCATGGTAATTGGCAAAGGTAGCATAATGATACATGAGATTGTTTTTACTGTGTGGTAAGTTTGGACATGTGTAGGCAGATTGCTATAAAAGAAGCAGAGTGACATGCGAAATGGAAAGTGCAGCAAAACAACTATGTGCAGAAATAATGAGGATAATGAGAGGTTGTTTGTTATGCAACATGTGGTTAATACTATGTCTAGAAATGATGTAGCAGCATGTAAGGATGATGTATGGTATGTTGATTCACGTGCTTCAAACCATATGACAAGTCATGGTGAGTGGTTCAAGGAAATAAAGAGTTTTGAAGGTTTTGTTGAAACAGGGGATGACACTGCTCATCCGATTGCCCATGTTGGAGATGTGCCATTTTCTATGCAGGATGGTAAGGTGAAATACATTGCAAATGTACTTCATGTTTCAAACATTATGAAAGAATCCGATTTTTGTTGTTGGTCAGATAATTGAGCAGGGTTTGCAGGTCCAGTTTAACCCTTATGGTTGTTATGTAGAAGACTTTAAAGATAAGTGCAAGTTGGTTGAAAAAGGTAACAGAGCGGCATAATATTTACATTGAATGTAAATATGCATGAAGTGAGTGCTGCAATGTTTAGAAATGGTTTAGGAGAGTTGTTGCAGATACAAACATTTGGAATAAGATAATTGGGCATGTAAATGTGCAAAGAATGAAGTCTACAGACTAAAGAAATTGTGACAGGGCTGCCTAAGTTTAAAGTTAAAGGTATGCAGAAAGTATGTGAAGCATGTCAATTTGGAAAGCAAACAAAGCATGTATTTTCACATGACATAAATGTAAGTAGGAATGTCCTAGATGTTATGCATTCAGATGTATGGGGTCCTACGAAGACTATGTCTATGGGTGGTTGCAAGTACTATGTAACATTCATTGTTACACGAGGAAAGTGTGGGTGTATTTCATGAAGGAGAAGAGTGAAGTGTTCACTCATTTTCAAAATTTCAGAGTGATGGCTAAAAAATAAATAAGAAAGCATGTGAATTTCCTAAGGTTAAATGGAGGGGGAGAATACTTCTCCAATGAGTTCTCTGAATTCTTGCAAAATAATGACATTCAGAGACAATTTACATGTAGATACACTCCGCAGCAAAATGGAGTTGCTGAGCAAAAAAATAGGCACATTGCAGAGACAACATGGGCAATGATGGCAGAGAAGAATATGCTACATAACTATTGGGCTAAGGCTGTGTCTATGCAGTTTATATCATGAACAAGACTCCTACTGTAGCCATACATGATGTGACACGAGAGGAGAAGTTTACTAACAGGAAACCTAATTTGTCTCACTTGTTGAAAGTTTTTGGATGTATTACATATGTGCATGTGCCAGATGAGTTGCATACTAAGTTGGATCCAAAGGTAGAAAAATGTGTGTTTATTGGGTATTCCCTTGAGCAAAAGGGATATAGATGCTATAATCCTGCTACACGTGAATTGAGGGTAAGCAAGGATGTTGTATTTGATGAGATGAATAGCTGGTATGCTGCTGAAAAAGATGTTGTTGGGGCTGATGTGTAAGTGGAACGTAGTTGCATAGAATGCAAGTCAGCAATCACAGTCATTGAGTGGACCAGGAGAGTGCTCATCCAGCGGTTCTGTTGATAGACCATGGAGTGGCAGGCTACATCATAACACCAATCCTAGAAATATTGTCGCTACAATACATAAAGGCAAAGAGAAAGTGGTTAAGCCCCTTGGTATGCCTGATATTTCTGCAGGGCATTCTCTTTTTGATGGAGAGTCTAGTGGCTTGGAGATGAGCCTTGATGAGGAGCTTGGGATTCCAACAATGAGCACACTTGGTGTGAAGAAGGCTATGGAAGCCATGAATGCAAAGTTACGAAGATCTCTGATGGTTATATGGCACATCACTATGCTTATATGGCAAAAGTTGTGCAGGTTGTAGAACCCACATATTTTAATGAGGCTATTGGAAATGTGTGTTGGGAGAAAGCTATGGATGAGGAGATGGATGCACTGTATGGAAATGAGAGTTGGGATTTGGTGCCATTTCCTGAAGGGAAGAAAGCTATTGGCTGTAAGTGGGTGTATAAGGTGAAACATAACAGTGATTGTAGCATAAGTAGGTACAAGGCTAGATTGGTAGCCAAAGGATATGCGCAGACACATGGGATTGATTATGAGGAGACATTTGTCCGGGTCGCAAATATGGCAACTTTGAGAGTTGTGATTGCAGTGGCTAGAGCTAAAGGCTGGTTTTTACATCAAATGGATGTAAAAAATGTGTTCTTGCATGGCGACTTGCAAGAAGAAGTGTATATGGATCAGCCACGTGGTTTTGAGGATACATGTCACCCAGAGTATGTATGTAAGCTTCGTAAGGATTTGTATAGGCTGAAGCAAGCTTCAAAAGCATGGCATGACAAGATTGTTGAGTATCTTGTCACTATTGGTTTTTATATAGTAGATATAGATCACTCTTTGTATGTGCGCAAGAGTGATAAGGGTATTGTGATCATCACCATATATGTAGATGATCTTATTGTTGGGGTGACAACTTGGATGAGATTGAGCATGTGAAAAGTCTTCTCTCAAAAGGAAGTTTGAGATGAAGGATTTGGGAGATCTATGCTACTTTTTGGGAATTAAGGTCATCTGAACACCTGAGGGTATTTGGCTGTCAACACCACAGAGACAGTATGTATTGGACATGTTGTCCAAATATGGAATGGCTGATTGTAAGTCAATCTTGGTGCCATTAGATCAAAATGGCAAGCTTAGTGTGGATGTAAGTTATGTGTTGGAGGATCTCACTATGTACAGGAAGATTGTGGGGATTTTGATCTATGTCATGATCAATAGGCTAGATTTGAGTTACACTATTGGCAAGCTTAGTGTGGATGTAAGTTATGTGTTGGAGGATCTCACTATGTACAGGAAGATTGTGGGGATTTTGATCTATGTCATGATCAACAGGCTAGATTTGAGTTACACTATTGGCTTAGAGAGCTAGTTTATGCAAGTTCCATGCAAACCACATCTGACAGTGTGCAACACACACTTCGATATTTATACATTGTTTTATGCAGCAAGTATACCATTGGAGCTATATGGGTACACAAATGCAGATTGGGTAGGTAGGATCTCAAACAAGAGATCTACCAGTGGATTTATGTTTTCATTAGGGAGTGCTACTGTGACATGGAGCAGCAAGAAGCAGCCCATAGTTGCCTTATCAAAAATACAGAGGTAGAGTACAGAGGAGCTACGATGGCAGCATGTGAGATAGCTTGGTTACACAAGCTACTTTTGCTGATTTGGGGTTGCATGTGGAGAGAAAGGTTGTCATATATTGTGACAATCTTAGTTTGGCCCCAGGAATCCAGTTTTCCATATGCAGATGAAACACATTGAGGTACATTACCACTTCATCAAGGAGAGAGTCTTGGCTAGGTGACATCGACTTGGCCTACATCAGCACACAAGATCAGGTCGCTGACATCTTCATGAAGACCTTGGGTACGGAGCTGAGAAGCTCCATAGATTTTGAGATATGCTTGGAGTTCATGAGCTAGAGTTGAGCTTGAGAGGGAGTGTTGAGACGTCAAGCTCAACATGAGCTGACACTCACGAGACACCAACATAACCATTCGACATTTACATCACTGGCCGGTTTGGTAGCTGGCACCGACATATCTTCGCAAGAGATTCTACAGCTAGACTACACCAACTAGTCCACACCTACCCACTCCTCTTAGCGTATTCACATTATGGACCACTTGTATATACTTTATTATGTGTGTTAGTCACTTTATCTTCTTTGTAGACCTCTTTTGTTGTGTGAAGAAGAAGAAGATTTTTCAACTTCTCACCTTGTGTGTTCTCTTCTAGGATTTGTGTGAGTGTGTATGTACTTGCAAGAGCTCAAGCTCTATTCTCCTCTACATCTTTCCAATCCGATGGATGGCATCACACCAACTATGGCACCTATGAATTGATGCAAAATTGCCTTTAAGCCACATGCCCACGGTTACCACGGTAGCCAACACCACTTCACACATGGATCCCCCTATGCCTGCCATATCGAGTATTACCATTCCTAGAGAGGTCACATCTCATTCTAGTGCACCTATGAAACATCCCTTCCCTAGAGTGAGTGTGCTACCAACTCCTGTTTGAGACCAACCTGCACATAATGCCCACATGACTAGAGCACCTATTGTTGGGGCACCAATAGGGCATGTAGCGAATCTACTCCCACCAGGGTTTAGACTAATGCATCCTCATGTAGTGCCACGGGTTGCACCTACTCCTATTATTGCTCATGTTATGCCAGTATTAGCTCTACCCACTGACCCAGACGCTTTTGTACAGGCCCGAAAAGCATAGCACCTGTTTGAGAGATGGTGGTGGTTGACAAAGCCATGGGAAGGCTACCCAGATAGCCAAGCTAACTCATACGTTTACTAAAGATGGTGATCCTAGGAGACATTTGGAAATATTTCATCAAGTGTGTGAGACCCTAGGAGAATGAAATGAGGTTTCCAAGACCAATGCCTTTAGTCTAACATTAGACTGTAAGGCTAGGGAGATTGGTATAGAACTCTCAGGGTCGATGAATGCTTGAACTTCACCACTCTTAGGATATTGTTCTTGAAGCAATTTGTGCGTGGATGAGTCTTATGGTGGGGTGTACCTTCCTAGCTCCACAAAGCCGAGAGAGAAGACGAGGAGTTGGTTAGAGATTTTATTAGCCATCTCAAGCATTTGAACTCTTGTTGCCTTCCGCAGCATGAACACTATTTGAATAATCAATTATTGGATAGATTCATCCACGAGCTTAACCATGAAGCGATCTATAATGGCTTAATCAATAAAGGGATCACTACGTGGGATGAAGTCACAACAAATGCCATCCAACTATAGAGGATAATCTCATGGTCAAAAGAGCTAAAGCATCGGAATCTACATCTATTGCTTTTGGAATCACGAGACATAGCACCTCCACAATTAAACCCCTTTCTTTTGGAATCACGAGACATAGCACCTCCGCAATTAAACCCCTTGCTAAAGGCAACACTTTAGCAAAGACGAATTTCACAGATTTCATGAAAGCACTCCAAGAGAGAATGAAGGCCAATAGATCCCCCAAAAACATACATATGTATCCAAGGAGAGAGCTTCAATGGTGCTCAATTATTCGCAAACAAGGACATTCAACCTATGAGTGTCCAGTTCTAAGGGCATGCTATAATGATGTTATGGTCATGAAGCTTCACAGTGCCACCACCAACAAGGACATTCAACCAATGATTGTCCAGTCCTAAGGGCACGCTATAATGATGTTATGGTCATGACGCTCCTAAGGGCACGCTATAATGACATTATGGTCATGATGCTTCACAGTGCCGCATGCATTTGCAAACCTTTGCTAATGCTTCTAGGCCTCAATAGTTGGCTTTACCGGCTCCATCACAGCCACAAGCCATAATGCCTACAGCAACATCTCAACCCAATGCTGATCAAATGACACAACAACCTATTATAACGGGGATTTACAATGCACAAAATGTGTCGTTACCTCCACCAGTTTTGGGACCTCAACATCCCCCTCCCCCCCGCCGCCCCGAGGATCACACCTCTTAATATTGATTACCAAGAATATGAGGTATATGTCAAACCCACACCCCACCTCTTTGAGGACCCCACAAAGCTTCATCCTATTATGTAGTGGATGCCAAAGGGGGAGTCAAGCCAGTTTACCAACTTGCTGCGATGGGCAAGGGCAGGTCCCCATCGAGTTTCGGAGTACCCTCTGAAGTTTCTTCATCTCGACCAAGTAGTGCCCTCAAACATGCCACCGACTATTTATAATCGTTGTGGCATAGATCATTGGATTAAGGACTGCCCCAACATGATTGTGTGACAAGCCCACAAACAGGATCTATCGTCACACCCCTAAACATGATTGGGGTAAGTAATCAAACTCAAAGGCACATCTTAAAAAATCTAGATCACACACTGTTGAATACTATCACCCATATATAAGCCCAAAACCAACATGTTCTCGAGCAATGATATGTGGCCTCGGTAGCGGAATCTAAGAAGAAAAAAAATACGAGAAAAAAGTCAGTTAAGAATGGGAAAATAAAGGAAACCAAAAAGACAAATCTTGGGATGCCTCAAGAGCTAATCTTCATTATTAGGGATCTGGATGAGGACTTGGACTCCTTGGACTCAAGGGCTGATTTTGAATAGGGTAGGGAAATAACCTCCAAAGCAAAAATCACAAGAAGAAAGGAGACCCCACGAGAACATGTGATTCCTGAAACTAGATCACACATGACAAAACTTGGCTCTTATCCTGACCCTCAGAAAGAAATTGAGCAACTCCAAGAATTTGGTTATTTAGTTACAAAAACCCAAGAGGATCTTGAACCAAAACCCAAGCATGTGAGAGTCTCAAATACGGTACACCCTAGAACCTTGATGCCTCTACTAATCTCATAGTTTGATCCCTGATTGGTTCAAGGGATAACTACCATATGGAAACCCTGAGCCCATCTCGAAAATGGATTTTCCAGTCTCACCGGCACCAACTTATGGAAAGGAGGTCATGAACGCACCTCTAAATATCCCCAAATTGTTAGACTTTATGGGCTCACAAACCAGTACAATTATGACTGCCTGATTGAGTCGAGATCCTAAATTGTTTGAAGCGATGTGATAGCTCTCTTTAATGGGGAACTCAATGTTGGATTACCACCATTTGCTAATATACATAAGGCACGTCCCTAATATACAATGGAGACACCTCAAATTTTACCCAAATCAATAGTCCTAGTGGAAGAATAAAATACCAAATATATGGTTTGTAAGATTCCTCCCCAGGCCCTCAAGATGTCCAGTTTCTTCCCCTGTAATCAATCCGCTTTTCAGAATAATAAAAAATCTTATTTCTACCTGTTTTGACCTAGAAAGAGAAAATATTCTAGAGAGAGGTAATTCAGTTTTTAGATATCTTTGGATGGAAAAATATCCCTTCTTATTGTTCTCTCTACTAGTGTTATCTAGCTATAAGTAGAGAATAGACAGTAGATCACCAGGCCAATGATCTTTTTAATAATTATAAATGTCAAGTTTGGATCATTGTGAATGTTGGAAATTTTTATAAAGATTGAAGATGACATGATGCCGCTGAAGACTAATGCTCCAACCACATGAAGGTTGATAAAATTTTCTTCCTTCAAATTTCTAGGTAAACGTATGAAGTGAGGCAACATGGTTTTCTTTTGATCCATTCCATCAATAACCAAGCCCAAGTAATTCTCCTTTTTCTCTAAGCATTTTCTTTCTATGTTTTGCTAATTTATGACACTCTGTGCTTTGTTGTTCTCTATGAATCTTCAAAGCTTATAGAATAGGCACTACAATAAATATTATAAGGTTTAATCGGCTTGAAAACAAGTGTAAAAGAAAACCATGATTCATTACAACACAAGACAAAGCTCCAAATTTAACTATTTAAACTTACCTTTTTCTTGTGCACTCTTTGATGTATCCCACTTTTCTTTCAACTCTGCAAAAATTTGACAAACACCAACCCTACTCTTCTTAGGAATTTTCACATGCAAAAAATATTATCTCCATATCTTGAGGAATGAGGGAAGTGAAAGAGTATGGTTCACTATGTCCCTCATTAACTCCACATAAAGATTGTATACTTCTCTTTTGGTAAAATTATTTGACAAATGAGTGAAGCTAGAGTTTGGAAGCACTTCCCTATCAAACAATACAATTTTTTCTAGCCCATTGCCTTAGAAAACAAAGTTGTGCTGTTTCATGAGTATTGAAAGCCAAAGGAAACCCTCAAGTTTTGTACTTCAGATAACACTTTTAACTCCTTGATGTCAAATTCTGAATACTTTAAAAAAACTCGGTCTACACACTGCACAAGTTGTACTTGAGATAACACTTTTAACTCTTTGATTGCAAATGTCGAATACTTTAAGAAAGCTTGCTCTACACACTGCAAAATCTGAAACTACATAAATTAGAGTTGAAGAGGTGAAGGTTCCCACACAAGACCTTAAGAAAATTTTTTGTTGTCTTCTCTTCATGCTAAAGAAATTTTGTCACTCTTCTTGAATTTTTCAAAATCCCAAATTTCTCAAATAGTTCCTATAGCACAGCAATATTCGTGACATGTTGTGCGAATGAATATCCTTAAAGATAGTAGTTCTTTCCTTGTACCTCATAAATTTCTAGGTCCTCTAGTGCCAAGGGCTCTTCTCATTCTCATCATTATGTTGTTTGGTTGTGCTTGATCCTGATCAGGCACATCAAAAGAAACCCTTCTAAACCTTGGAATTTGGTCAACAGCTTCAAAATCCATGACCAAGGAGGTTGATTGAGAAAATGAAAAAGAAAAAGGTTGTGATTGGCTTGGACTGCTTAGGAAATCCATTTTGCAAAAGTGTTTTAGCAAAATTGGCAATGTTAAACCTTGTGAAAAGGGAGGTAACCTATTTTTTTAGAAATATCATCAAAAAATATTTAAAAATCTTATTTTAAAGAATTTAAACATTAATTATAAAAATACACTATAAAAATAAAATTGAGGGATTTAAAAGGGAGAGGGCTGGTCTATTATCCACACTCACAATAGAGTTTAGCGCTCTTGAGCACTCATTTGCTATTTTTGCACTACCATCCATATTTCAAACAATTTTGTGTAGATTTCTCCTTTTAAGGTTAGCTTCACATTTCCTTTTCTCAGCAATTGGTTGCATTGGAACAATGAATTATTTTAAAAATGTTAATGTTTGCTTTAGTTTGTTAAAATTAACCTTTTCAATTAAGCATGAAAGCTGTTATAGGCACAACTAGATTCTAGTTGCATTGCATTTGGAACTAACTATTTCTTAAATTAAAAGATTTTTATCTTTTCACAAAAATGTTTCAATTGAAAACATGAAGAAAATGTATAGTTTGTAAATTTTGATGTTTTTAGAGCAAAAAACACTTGTTAAAATTGGATGGATTTAAGATTTTGTTTTAAAAAAATTTGGTTTAAATTTTAGTTTTTTATTTAAACTAGAGGTGCGAGTCTCTAGTTTGGATTCTAGAATCCATTCGCTAGGTTAGAGACTCAAATTTTTAAAAAGCTTTACAAAAAAGTTTGCTTTTTGACATCATTGAGTGTGGTACATGGATAAAGGTAACTCCATATCTTTCCCTTTGATTTGGAAGCGACCAGGTAGCTACTAGCATGCAAACAAAGGTGCAACAGTAATTCTACACTATCATAACTTGAGTTGTCCTTTTACAATGAAAAAAGGGTAATTAAATTTTAAACTTCAGATTTGAGGCCGTTTCGAGCGCCCTTTTTGACTCTACAAGGACGTAGGCACTCCATGGAAGTGTCAATTTTGACTATGTATACCCAATTTCATGTTTGGTGCATAGTTACGGCATAAAGTTGGTTGCAGGATGGTATGTATATATAGAATCTAAGATTTATAGGTTATTAGTGGATGTATGTTTATGTGACTCATTCACATACCACTATGGTATAGCACGTTTATAGAACCACTGTGGTTGGATATTGCAAGTTTACTAAAGTGAAGAATTTTCTGCAAATACTATTTGCTAAATTGTTATAGGTAATCATATCTAACAATCTACCCCAGATTGGAAGTGTCAAGCTGCACACAAGAATAACTTCCAAGTTAGGATGAGAGACTTCCTCATGGGAAAAGGATACATGGAGTTTATTTCACATGTGACAAGAAGGAGCTGAAGCTTTCAAAAGAAAATGTCATTCCTCAACAAGCGCTTAAAATAAATTCCCCTGAAATAGAAGTTTAAAAAGAAATTCCTAAGGTGCATTAGAAATAAATTATAATGTGCACAAAAGACCTTAAACTAAGGGTCCAGATTTTTTAAAAATTTTAGATTAAGATTCTTATGGACCAATACGATTAATCCAAATGTAGGGAGGAGATAAATTGAAGAATAAAAGAAAAACCCACCAAAAATGAGTAAATTCTCACATAGGATGAAGAGTGGACTAAGGACCAAAGAAAACAATTAAAAAACTGAATTTTGACACCTCATAGTGGAGATCTCCCCTCATGAAGTAGGCACCTTTTTTCTCATCATTACCCCCAATTTCTAATCAATTAAATGAGATATTTTTATCTCTCCTCTCTCCTATTTCAAAACTAGATCCAAAAAGTAAGCTGAACTGACCCAAAAATGGTCAAAAATTGACCAAATTGATCTGGAAAATTCTAGAATCAGTTTGCTTGGTTAGAGGCTCACTTTTTCCTATAAATAGAGTCTCCCCCTTTGTAAAATCTTAATGGTGTTTATGCACTATTACTCTACTAAGCCATCTACATTAAATTTCTTAATAATTCAATTGTTTTTGGCCTAATCCTCTCCAAAGTGAATTGGTGGCCACTCTTGCTTCAAACAAGAGTAGAACCCTCAATCCCTCAAGCCAAAGGAGAGCTTACAAGCTCCATGTAAGCTAATTTTCTTACTTGTTTAATTTTAAATCTATGGTTTTCTTGATTTTCATGTTTTACAGTTGATTGAATTAAATTCAAATGCTATGCTTTTGAGGAAAAGGCCACCCCCTTCTCTTCTTTACATTTCAGCCTTTCTTAATCCTAGAAAGATTAACTAAGGGATTAACTAAACTCTTCTTATTGTTTACTCTCTTGAATTTAGAAAACTGTGTAGATTAGAGTTCTATGAATCTAATTTGGGTTAATTTAAGTTAAATAAAGAATGATAAAAATGAGAAATGGTCAGCCATACAAAGGAGGTTATGGCAAAATTTTCCAGAATTTTGTGAAAAACAAAGTTTGTTTTTATGTTATTCCAAAAGAGTAATTCCCACCATTTTTGTATCTAAAAGAAATATTCTAATTACTCCATGTACATATTCACCTATGAATATGCATGGATATCACTGATATTGATTATTAAAATTGATTTTTATGCATAGAAAGATGCATAAAGGAATTTTCTAATTATAAAAGTATTATTCTTATTAAATTTAATTTCTATGCATAGAAAGATGCATAATGGAAATTTTTTTATTATAAAATTATTTTTATTATTAAATTTAATTTCTATGCATAGAAAGAGGCATAATGGAAATTTTTTTATTATAAAAGTGTTATTCTTATTAAATTTGATTTTTATGCATAGAAAGATGCATAAAGGAATTTTTTTATTACAAAAGTGTTATTCTTATTAAAATTGATTTTTATGCATAGAAAGATGCATAAATGAATTTTTTTTATTACAAAAGTGTTATTCTTATTAAAATTGATTTTTATGCATAGAAAGATACATAAAGGAATTTTTTTATTACAAAAGTGTTATTCTTATTAAAATTAAATTTTATGCATAGAAAGATGCATAAAGGAATTTTTTTATTACAAAAGTGTTATTCTTATTAAAATTGATTTTTATCATAGAAAGATGCATAAATAAATTTTTTTATTATAAAAGTGTTATTCTTATAAAAATTGATTTTTATGCATAAATAGATGCATAAAGATATTCTTTTTTTTTATAAAAGTGTTATTCCCATTGAAGTTGATTTTTATGCATAAATAGATGCATGAAGAATTTTTATATCAAAATTAGAATTCTCTTAAATTCTATGTTTAAATTCTTTGAGTATTTGATAAATGAATAATTAAATACTCTAAGAGAGAAATTTCTATCGTTTTATATTCACACGGATTGTAAAAAGAAAATTCAAGAAATCTATCGAGATCGAAATATTCAGATAAATGATAAATTTATTCCTCATTGGAATTCATAAACTAATTTAGAAATCAGTTAAGTGAATATTCAAAGAAAGAAATTCAGAAAGCATTTTTTGTTAAGGTCCTGCCGAAGCCTATGTTAATTTTGCAGCAATGTGATGAGTTATGGTGGATCAAATGCTAGAATCAGCATCATTAACAAAGAGATTAGATGATAATTAAGATGTGATTAGTGATTAATTAACTAATAACTTAATGTAGGCATGGATAATCAAAAACCAGCAAATTCTCATTAGGCCAATGCCTCAATTTATAGAGTTTACATCCAAGCATCTAATCCCACTGATTTCTCCTTCATTCACTCCACCTCTTTTGCTTGATTCTCTCCACCTCTCCCAGAATATCTCCACACCTCCTAAATCTCCTCATGCTACCCTTTATTCTCTCCCAGTAGATACTTCTCACCTTTTCGTAGCTTCTCTCACATTTATAGATTCTCTTTTACAGCCTCTTGCTACTAAGGGCTTGTTCCCGCACACACCCTATTCACTTGTATATTTCAAGAGCCTACACCCTCAAACTTTAAAAGGATCCAAACCTCGAGAAGTGCTTCAAACTTTCCACCCCCAAAGAGATAGCAAGGCCCTAATCAGAATCAAGATGCTGGAAGATTCAGAAGTGAAGGAAGACCCTTCCCTCAGAAGATGCTGGAAGATGCTGGAAGATGCTGGAAGATTCAGAAGTGAAGGAAGACCCTTCCCTCAGAACACTTTCTTAGGAGCCCCACCTCTTTCAAGGATTCAGAGGGATGAGCTTAGAAGTGAGAACAGGTGTTTTGGGTGTCAGGGTTTTGGTCACCAGCTTAAAGACTACCCGACTCCTGCCATGTCAAGAGGATAGGGAAGTCAAGGACCCAGAGTGCAGAGACCAGCCCCTTCGTAGTATCAATCAAATCACCCGTCTCGCCAAAATCAGGGCAATACCAGGAGGACTCCAGCTCAACCATCTGCCTCTGTTTAGAGTAGTCTCAAAACTCCCTCCCAAAACTGGGGTAACCAAAGAGAAAGTGTTCCGTCCCAATCTGCAACATCCAGAGCAGTTACAATAGCAGAAGTAGTGGAAGAGGAAAGAGGTCAAATTTATGCCGCGATTGAAAACCAAGGGCCAAATCGTCAATTCTCTGTCATCCATGCTCCAGCTGAGTATAAGGGTAAGCCATTTAAGCTTTTGATTGATTCATACAGTACTCATTCATTTATTTCCCCAAGATGCTTGTGTAAGCTAGTCTTAGAACAAAAATCAGGGAAACCTATACAAGTTGAATTGTCCAGTGGGAAGATTCTTTTCACTCACCATGAGACAGATCGTATTCAGTTTTATCTAGATGGGAATGTAACTGACTGCCAATTCAAAGTCTTACCTTTGGGAGTTTTTGACAGAATCCTTGGAATGGATTGGCTCCACAAAAATCAAGCTAACATTCACTGTCACAATGGAACCATTTCCTTCCGTGACCTTCACGGGAACAAAGTTCAAGGAACTGGAATTTTCAGATCCCCGGATCTGCAATTAGTAAAAGCTTCTAGGTTACTGAAAGGACTTAGAAAGAAGCAGCTCATTTATGTTGTCAAAATGAATCCGATAGACACAAAGTTAAAGGCTAAAGAACCAAAATGGTTAAGTGAGTATAGGATAATTTATTTCCAGCAGAGCTAACTGAGATGCCTCCGATTCGGGAAGTGGATCATGAGATAGAATTGACCTGAGGAGCTCAGCCACCAGTAGCCCAGTGCACGTACAAAATGCCAGTCCCTTAAGCCATTGAACTCAAGGAACAGCTTAGGCAGCTGTTAGAACAAGGGTTTGTAAGACCCAGTGTTTCACCTTGGGGAGTTCCAGTTCTCTTTCAGAAAAAGAAGGATAGAACATTAAGACTCTGTGTGGATTACAGAGGTCTCAATCAGCTAACAATTAAGAATAAGTATCCTATCCCCAGAATTGATGAGCTTCTGGACAAGCTAAATGGAGCCCAAATCTTCTTCAGGGTAGTACTAGATCCGGATTAATGATCAAGATATCCTGAAGACAGCCATCGATACTCGCTATGGCCACTATGAATTTAATGTCATGCCGTTTGGATTGACAAATGCCCCAGCTACATTCAATCGCCTAATGCAGGACATTCTCAGAGAATACTTGGATGATTTTGTTCTTGTTTTCTTTGATGATATTTTGATTTACTCAAAGAATGCAGCTGACCATGAAGCTCATGTCCGTAAAGTTCTTGAGATTCTAAGGAAGCACCAATTCTTTGTAAAAAAGAGCAAATGCACTTTCTCTGTCGACCATGTTGAATACTTGGGCTTTTCTAGTATCCAAAGACCATGTTGAATACTTGGGCTTTCTAGTATCCAAAGACGAAATTTCTCTAGATTCCACAAAAGTCCAAGCAGTCATAGATTGGCCTAAACCAAAGACAGTGAAAGAAGTCAATGGATTCTTGGGATTAATTGGTTGGTATAGAATTTTTATACCTAAGTATGCTCTCATAGCTTCCCCCTGGACTAATCTTCTTAAGAAGAATACCCTGTTCCAATGGACTGCCAAGTGTCAGAGTGCTTTTGATAAGCTGAAGACCGCTTTGATAACCAATCCCGTTCTGAAGTTGCCAAATTTTTCTCTACCCTTTGAAGTAGTAACTGATGCCAGTGGTTTTGCCCTAGGAGGTGCGCTCATGCAGGAAGGTCATGCAGTGGCCTATGAATCCCAAAAACTCAGAACGCATGAGAGAAATTATGTTGTCCACAACCTGGAGCTACTTTCAGTAGTCTATGCCCTGAAGTTGTAGAGACACTAGGGAAGAGATAAATTGAAGAATAAATGAAAAACCCCCCAAAAATGAGTAAATGCTCACATTAGATGAAGAGTGGACTAAGGACCAAAGAAAACAATTAAAAAACTGAATTTTGACACCTCAGAGTGGGGATCTCCCCTCATGAAGTAGGCGCCTTTTTTCTCATCATTACCCCCAATTTCTAATCAATTAAATGAGATATTTTCATCTCTCCTCTCTCCTATTTCAAAACTAGATCCAAAAAGTAAGCTAAAATGATCCAAAAATGGTCAAAAATTGACCAAGCTGATCTAGAAAATTCTAGAATCAGTTTGCTTGGTTAGAGGCTCACTTTTTCCTATAAATAGAAGCCTCCCCCTTTGTAAAAGTTTAATGGTGTTTATGCACTGTTACTCTACTCAGCCATCTACATTAAATTTCTTAATAATTCAATTGTTTTTGGCCTAATCCTCTCCAAAGTGAATTGGTGGCCACTCTTGCTTCAAACAAGGGTAGAACCCTCAATCCCTCAAGCCAAAGGAGAGCTTACAAGCCCCATGTAAGCTAATTTTCTTACTTGTTTAATTTTAAATCTGTGGTTTTCTTGATTTTCATGTTTTACAGTTGATTGAATTAAATTCAAATGCTATGCTTTTGAGGAAAAGGCCACCCCCTTCTCTTCTTTACATTTCAGCCTTTCTTAATTCTAGAAAGATTAACTAAGGGATTAATTAAACTCTTCTTATTGTTTACTCTCTTGAATTTAGAAAATTGTGTAGATTAGAGTTCTATGAATCTAATTTGGGTTAATTTAAGTTAAATAAAGAATGATAAAAATGAGAAATGGTCAGCCATACAAAGGAGGTTATGGCTAAATTTTCCAGAATTTTGTGAAAAAGAAAGTTTGTTTTTATGTTATTCCAAAAGAGTAATTCCCACCATTTTTGTATCTAAAAGAAATATTCTAATTACTCCTAGTACAAAATCAACGCTTTTTTCCTGACTGAAATCAGGCATAGCCATTGATCTTTTCATTTGAGAAGCCTTCAGATTTTTATTTAACTACTCCTGTTCTAAGTGTATTCCTATTTTCAATTTCATTATTAAAACTCCACTGATTCCAACCTATCTGGGCCACCACCCAACCACTGGAATCGGTAGAACCAGATAATTACTTACCCACCCACAATTTAATGCATTTCTTATCTTTTACTTTCAAATACAGATACACACACACTCCTCTTTAAAACTTAACTTATAAAAACAATCCAATGACAAACAATGGTTACAGATGTCATAACTCAAAATTTCCATCCAATCCTTGTTTCTCAAAAAAACTAGTATCACTCTGGACTCTCCGTTGAGACCAGCTAGTTATCGAGATCCAGTCAGATTACAATAATCATTGGTCCATCATACAATCTTTCACAACATACACATGGGTGTCCTAGGCACCGCGAGCCCGTGCGCATCGCCTGGTCAGAACCCTCCAGGATCCTCCTTAGGTGTCCTAATAGTTCACTCAAGGATCCCTTCTTCGGCCATCATATCGAAAGCACACCATTTTAACCGTACCGAGGCTGGTCAACAAGACCTGGGCAGGCTTTGCCACATGAGCTGTCCTTTGCCGCATGAGCTGTCCTTTGAACACTCCCTGCTAGCTGTTGCACTCGAACTTCCCTTAGAAAAAAAAACACATACCAAATGCTCCCTCCAGCATTCTGGCGTAAGACAGTCCTTTAAGAAAATAGGGTTTCTATGCAAGTTTTCAGTTTGATTTTTTTTTTAATACAATGAGTATATCTTAAATCAGTATCCCCAAAACTTCCTAATCGTAATACTGAATTTCAAAACAAAAATTCCTCGAATTCTGTAACCTTGATCCTCAAATCAATTCGAATGATCTTAACTTAGTTTCAGGTTTAGTGGGAGATTTGAGTGTATTTTCCTGAACTGGTCACATCTTCTTTCCTCGAAACTGACGAAAACATTTGGTCTTGGTCATAGTCTAATTCAGGGTTCGAGTCTGATAAGGTTCTTCTTGAACTATCTTTCTCAAAAAGGGGGTGATATTTCAGTTACTATTTTACTGAATTTCATTCATTGAATATTCACTTAACTGATTTCTAAATTAATCACGAATTCAGATGAGGAATAAATTAATCATTTATCTGAAATTTCGACTTCGATAGATTTTCTAAATTTTCTCTTTACAATCCGAGTGAGTATGAAACGATAGAAATTTCTCTTTCAGAGTATTTACTTATTCATTTATCAAATATTCATGAAAATTAAACATATAATTAAAAAGAATCTAATTTTGATATAAAAATTCTTTATGCATCTATTTATGCATAAAATCCAACTTTAATGGAAATAACACTTTTATATTAAAGAAAATCCTTTTATGCATCTATTTATGCGCATGAAATCAATTTAATAGGAATAACACTTTTAAAATAAAAAGAATTTCTTTATGCATCTTTTTATGCATAGAAATTAAATTTAATGAAAATAACACTTTTATAATAATAAAAAAGTTCAATATGCATCTTTCTATGCATAGAATTTAATATCAATGGAAACAACACTTTTATAATAATAAAATACCTAATATGCATCTTTCTATGCATAGAATTTAAATTCAATGGAAACAACACTTTTATAGTAAAAAAATTTCCAATATGCATCTTTCTATGCATAGAATTTAAATTCAATGGAAACGACACTTTTATAACAAAAAAAATTCTAATATGCATCTTTCTATGCATAGAATTTCAATTCAATGGAAACGACACTTTTATAATAATAAAAATTCTAATATGCATCTTTCTATGCATAGAATTTAAATTCAATGAAAACAACACTTTTATAATAAAAACAATTTCTAATATGCATCTTTTTATGCATAAAATTTAAATTCAATGGAAACAACACTTTTATAATAATAAAAAATTTCTAATATGCATCTTTCTATGCATAAAATTTAAATTCAATGAAAACAACACTTTTATAATAAAAAAATTTCTAATATGCATCTTTCTATGCATAGAATTTAAGTTCAATAATTAATATCAATGATATCCATGCATATTCATAGGTGAATATGTACATAGAGTAAATAAAAATATTTCTTTTAGAATGCACAAATGGTGGGGATTACTCTTTTAGAAGAAAATAAACTTGATTTTCCACAAAATTCAAGAAAATTTTGCCATAACCACCTTTGTATGGCTGACCATTTTTTAATTTTTAACATTCTATTTTCAATTTAAAATTAACCCCAGTTTGAAGTAAAGTATTCTAATCTACTCAATTTTCACTTTCTAGTGAGTAAACAATAAGAAATGTTTAATCAATTTATTTGTTACTCATTCTAGGATAAGAAAGGCTGAATTCTTAAGGAAGAGAAGGGGATAGCCTTTTCAACAAGGCATAACATCAGGATTCACTTTAATCAACTATATATATAAAAAAAGCAAAGAAATCAAAAAACCATAGATTTGAAATTAAAAAGTAGAAATTTTAGCTTACATGGAGTTTTGTAAGCTTTCCTTTGCCTTGAGGGATTGAGGATTCTACTCTTGTTTGAATCAAGTGTGGCCACCAATTTCTTTGTAGAGGATTTAGTCAAAAACAATTGAATTATCAAGAGAATTCAATGTTAAGGACATCTCACAATCCCCCCCCCCACGGCCGCAATTTGCATGGACTTTAGTAGTGGACTTTAGTAAGAGGTTTTAGCCTTAAGAGAGGGTTCGTGCATTGTGGTCTTTTGCTCATACAGTGAGCAAACGATCTCAGAATTGAGATCCGACTAGAGCGTTTCGACCGCGACAGCGAGCCCTACAAGACGACGTCCAAGATGGACCCTTCCCAGAAACGTCAGAATATTACCTCGAGAGGAGCACGCAACAACGAGATTAGAGAAGATGCTCCTGACTGATACGGCTCCAACGGCCCTCCCTTTACAAGCTTCTTAAGGAAATGGTGGCCAGGTTAGCGTGGTTATCTTTTAAAGAAGAGTTTTTTTTATATTAGTGTTAATAAATATGTATCTTTTTCTTTTAAAATAATGACATAAAATTGTATAAAGTTACGAATTGTGTGATGCTGTAGTCAATAAATTGCATTGAAATTGTTATCTTTAAAGAGTGCAAGTTTTTCCTAGCTTCGACACTAACTCCGTTCCGTGCTTGTGTAGCCGGCGGTGTAGCCGGGCGGCGTCATTAGCAAAGCCCGAGAATGGCCCAAGGTATCCCTCATATACCATTAGGAGAATAAGGTTTGCCGATTGAAGGTGAGAGATTATGATGCTGCCTAGTTCTGAGGGCCCAGGCTAGTGCGGTGAATAAGCCCACCCTAGTGTGCAGACATCCCTCTAAGGGGCAGGAGGATCGAGTGGCGATGGAGCCTAAGAGGGCGACAAGCTGGCTTAAGTCCTCACCAGCGACAATGAGGTGTATCATCGCGACAGTATAAAGGAAAAGAATAAGAGAGCCAATTTGGCTTGTATGGAATTGATTCCTGTATAAGCTTTTTTTTTATAATTATCAAAGTGTTGTTTCCATTGAATTTAAATTCTATGCATAGAAAGATGCATATTAGAATTTTTTATTATTATAAAAGTGTTGTTTCCATTGAATTTAAATTCTATGCATAGAAAGATGCATATTAGAAATTTTTTTATTATTATAAAAGTGTTGTTTTCATTGAATTTAAATTCTATGCATAGAAAGATGCATATTAGAAATTTTTTTACTATAAAAGTGTTGTTTTCATTGAATTTAAATTCTATGCATAGAAAGATGCATATTAGGTATTTTATTATTATAAAAGTGTTGTTTCCATTGAAATTAAATTCTATGCATAGAAAGATGCATATTGGAAATTTTTTATTATTATAAAAGTGTTATTTTCATTAAATTTAATTTCTATGCATAAAAAGATGCATAAAGAAATTCTTTTTATTTTAAAAGTGTTATTCCTATTAAATTGATTTTATGCATAAATAGATGCATAAAAGGATTTTCTTTTATATAAAAGTGTTATTTTATGCATAAAGATTTTTTTTTTGAGAAACAAAGATTGGATGAAAATTTTGAGTTATGACATTTGTAATCAATATCTGTTTGTCAATGGATTGTTTTATAAGTTAAAGTTTAAAGAGGAGTGTGTGCATATCTATATTCGAAAGCAAAAGTTAAGAAAAGCATTCAATTATGGGTGGGTGAGTAATTGTCTGGTATAATTTATTTATGTATAGAAATTAAATTCAATGAAAATAACACTTTTATAATAAAAAAATTCTATTATGCATCTTTCCATGCATAGAATTTAAATTCAATGAAAATAACACTTTTATAATAAAATCATTTCCATTATGCATCTTTTTATGCATAGAAATTTAATTCAATTAAAATAACACTTTTATAATAAAAAAAATCTATTATGCATCTTTCCATGCATAGAACTTAAATTCAATGAAAACAACACTTTTATATTAAAAAAATTGTATTATGCATCTTTCCATGCATAGAATTTAAATTCAATGAAAATAACACTTTTTTAAAAAATTTTCATTATGCATCTTTTTATAAATAGAAATTAAATTTAATAAAAAATAACACTTTTATAATAAAAACATTGCTATTATGCATCTTTCAATTCATAGAATTTAAATTCAATAAAAATAACACTTTTATAATAAAAAGATTTCCAATATGCATCTTTTTATGTATAGAAATTAATTTCAGTAATTAATATCAATGATATCCATGCATATTCATAGGTGAATATGTACATGGAGTAAATAAAAATATTTCTTTTAGAATGCACAAATAGTGGGGATTACTCTTTTATAATAATATAAAAATAAACTTTATTTTCCACAAAATTCAAGAAAATTTTACCATAACCTCCTTTGTATGGCTGACCATTTTTTAATTTTTAACATTTTATTTTTAATTTAAAATTAATCCCAATTTGAAGTAAAGTACTCTAATCTACTCAATTTTCACTTTCTAGTGAGTAAACAATACGAGAAGTTTAATCAATTTATTTGTTACTCATTCTAGGATAAAGAAAGGTTGAATTCTTAAGGAAGAGAAAGGGTAGCCTTTTCATCAAGGCATAACATCAAGATTCACTTTAATCAACTAAAAAAAACAAGGAAATCAGAAGACCATAGATTTGAAATTAAAAAGTAGAATTTTTAGCTTACATGGAGTTTTATAAGCTTTCCTTTCGCTTGAGGGATTGAGGGTTCTACTCTTGTTTGGATCAAGAGTGGCCACCAATTTCTTTGGAGAGGATTTAGTCAAAAACAATTGAATTATCAAGAGAATTCAATGTAATTGGCTCTGGGTAGGAGTAGAGTAATAGTGCATAAACACTATTAAGCTTTTACAAAGGGTGAGGCTTCTATTTATAGGAAAAAGTGAGCCTCCAACCAAGCAAACTAATCCTAGAATTTTCCAGATCAGTTTGGTCAATTTTTGACCATTTTTGGGTCAATTCAGCCTCCTTTTTTGAAACTAGACTTGAAATAGGAGAGAGGAGAAATGAAATATCTCACTTAATTGATTTAAAATTGGGAAGCAATGATGAGAAAAAAGGTACCTCCTTCATGAGGGGGAATCCCCACTCTGAGGTGTCAAAATTTTATTTTTTTAATGCTTCCTTTGGTCCTTAGTCCACTCTTCATCTTATGTGAGTATTTACTCATTTTTTTGGTTATTTCTTCAATTTATCTCCTCCCTAAATTTGGATTAATCTTATTGGTCCCTCAGAACCTTAATCCAAAATTTTCAAAAAATTTGGACCCTTAGGCTAAGGTCTTTTGAGTAGATTATAATTTATTTCTAATGCACCTTAGGAAATTCTTTTAAAACTTCTGTTTCGGGGGAATTTATTTTAATAAGAAAGGATATTTTTTCATCCAAAGATATCTAAAAATTGAGTTACCTCTCTCTAGAACATTTTCTCTCTCTAGGCCAAAACAGGTAGAAACAAGATCTTTTATTATTCTGAAAGGGGATTGATTACAGGGGAAGAAATTGGACATCTTGAGGGGCTGGGGAGGAATCTTACATTCTCTCTCACTTGAAACACACGAGATGTCCTCATCTCGTAAAAAACTGGGGGTAATCCCGCATCAGTTCAGTTTCTTTCTCCCAGGTGGCGTCCTCACCAAAAGGATAGAACTTCCATTTGACTAATAATTCTCTCAGAATTCTGTTCTTGAGAACCTTTTCTTGAACATCAAGGATTTCTTCAGGTTGGAGTTCCATCAGCCCTTGGGTTGAAGAAGTTAAGAGTTCATCATTAAGCACATGATTCGGGCTCGGTACATACTTTTTAAGTAGGCTGACATGAAATACATTATGTACTTTGAGATGAGGAGGCAGAAGAAGGTCATAGGCTAAGTCACCTACTTTCTTTGTGTAATCAGATATGGCCCACAGTATCTGGGAGATAACTTCTTGTACTTCCCAAGAGATAGAGAACTTCTTTTGGGGTGTACTCGAATGAAGACCATATCTGCTTCTTTGAATTTTTTGTCTGACCTCTTCTTATCTGCATACTGCTTCTGTCTATCCTGGGCAGCTCTTAAATCTTTACGGATTGACTGCATCTGTTACTCCATGTTGTCAAGCATTTGTCTTCTGGACATCTCGACCCTAATCAATGGGGCAGACCAAGTTAATGGTGTTAGGCAATCTTGTCTACAGAGCTTTGAAAGGGCTCATCTCGATACTTCGGTGATACAAAGCATTGTAGGCAAACTCGACTAGGTGTAGCTAGCTTAGCCACTTCTTGGGTTCCCTGCCCCATAGCATGACCGAAGTATATCTTCGATTACTTGGTTCATCCTTTCAGTTTGACCATCGATCGGGGTGGTAAGCTGTGCTGAGATCCAAGAAAGTTCCTATTGCGTCAAAAAATACAGTCCAGAATCTTGACGTGAACTTGGGATCTCAATCACTTACTATTCTCCTGGGTAGGCCATGCAATCTAAAGATTTCCTTGAGGAACACTCTGGCCACATCCACTGTAGTGTAGGTTTCTTTTACTGGAATCAGATGGGCAACTTTGGTTAGTCTATCAACTACCACGAAGATCGAGTTGTAACCTGATTGCACTGAAGGTAGTCCAGTAATAAAATCCATACTGATACACTTCATTTGGGGGATATACTTCGGTCATGCTGTGGTAGGAAACCCAAGAAGTGGCTAAGCTATCTACACCTAGTCGAGTTCACGTACAATGCTTCTTATCACCAAAGTATCAGGATTCATGAGCCCTTTCAAAGCTCTGTATAGACAAGATTGCCTAACACCATTAACATGGTCCAACCCATTGATTAGGGTCGAGATGTCCAGACAGATGCTTGACGACATGGAGCAGCAAATGCAATCAATCCACAAAGATTTAAGAGCTGCCCAGGATAGACAGAAGCAATATGTAGATAAGAAGAGGTTAGTCAAAAAATTCGAAGAAGCAGATATGGTCTTCATTCGAGTACGTCCCAAAAGAAGTTCTCTATCTCTTGGGAAGTACAAGAAGTTATCCCCCAGATACTGTGGGCCATATCGGATTACAAAGAAAGTAGGTGACTTAGCCTATGAACTTCTTCTGCCTCCTCATCTCAAAGTACATAATGTATTTCATGTCAGCCTACTTAAAAAGTATGTACCGAGAACCCAAATCATGTGCTCAATGATGATGAACTCTTAACTTCTTCAACCCAAGGGCTGATGGAACTCCAACCTGAAGAAATCCTTGATGTTCGAGAAAAGGTTCTCAAGAACAGAATTTTGAGAGAATTATTAGTAAAATGGAAGTTCTATCCTTTTGAAGACGCCACCTGGGAGAAAGAAACCGAACTGATGCAGGATTACCCCCAATTTTTTGCAAGATGAGGATATCTCGTGTTTTTCAAGTGGGAGAGAATGTAAGATTCCTCCCTAGCCCCTCAAGATGTCCAGTTTCTTCTCTTGTAATCAATCCCCTTTTCAGAATAATAAAAGATATTGTTTCTACCTGTTTTGGTCTAGAGAGAGAAAATATTCTAGAGAGAGATAACTCAGTTTTTAGATATCTTTGGATGGAAAAATATCATTTCTTATTAAAATAAATTCCCCCGAAACAGAAGTTTTAAAAGAATTTCCTAAGGTGCATTAGAAATAAATTATAATCTGCTCAAAAGACCTTAGCCTAAGGGTCCAAATTTTCTGAAAGTTTTGGATTAAGGTTTTGAGGGACCAATAATAATAATCCAAATGTAGGGAGGAGATAAATTGAAGAAATAAAGAAAAACCTCCCAAAAATAAGTAAATACTCACATAAGATGAAGAGTGGACTAAGGACCAAAGGAAGCATTAAAAAAATAAAATTTTGACACCTCAGAGTGGGGATTCCCCCTCATGAAGGAGGCACCTTTTTTCTCATCATTGCTTCCCAATTTTAAATCAATTAAGTGAGATATTTCATCTCTCCTCTCTCCTATTTCAAGTCTAGTTCCAAAAAGTAAGCTGAACTGACCCAAAAATGGTCAAAAATTGACCAAACTGATCTGGAAAATTCTAGAATTAGTTAGCTTGGTTTGAGGCTCACTTTTTCCTATAAATAGAAGCCTCCCCCCTTTGTAAAAACTTAATAGTGTTTATGCAATGTTACTCTACTCCTACTCAGAGCCAATTACATTACTTGATAATTCAATTGTTTTTGACTAAATCCTCTACAAAGAAATTGGTGGCCACTCTTGATCCAAACAAGAGTAGAACCCTCAATCCCTTAAGTCAAAGGAAAGCTTACAAAACTCCATGTAAGCTAAAAATTCTACTTTTTAATTTCAAATCTATGGTTTTTTTATTTCCTTGTTTTTTTTATAGTTGATTAAAGTGAATCCTGATGTTATGCCTTGATGAAAAGGCTACCCCCTTCTCTTCCTTAAGAATTCAGCCTTTCTTTATCCTAGAATGAGTAACAAATAAATTGATTAAACTTTTCTTATTGTTTACTCTCTAGAAAGTGAAAATTGAGTACATTAGAGTACTTAACTTCAAATTGGGATTAATTTTAAATTGAAAATAGAATGTTAAAAATTGAAAAATGGTCAGCCATACAAAGGAGGTTATGGCAAAATTTTCTTGAATTTTGTGGAAAATAAAGTTTATTTTTATGTTATTCTAAAAGAGTAATCCCCACCATTTGTGCATTCGAAAAGAAATATTTTTATTTACTCCATGTACATATTCACCTATGAATATGCATGGATATCATTGATATTAATTATTGAAATTAATATCAATGCATAAAAAGATGCATATTGGAAATCTTTTTATTATAAAAGTGTTGTTTTGATTGAATATCAATTCTATGCATGGAAAGATGCATAATAGAAATTTTTTTATTATAAAAGTGTTATTTTCATTGAATTTAATTTCTATGCATAAAAAGATGCATAATGGATATATTTTTATTATAAAAGTGTTATTTTCATTGAATTTAAATTCTATGCATGGAAAGATGCATATTGGAAATCTTTTTATTATAAAAGTGTTGTTTTCATTGAATTTAAATTCTATGCATGGAAAGATGCATAATAGAAATTTTTTTATTACAAAAAGTGTTATTTTCATTGAATTTAATTTCTATGCATAAAAAGATGCATAATGGATTTTTTTAATTTGGATGTGCCTGACTTTGGCTAGGAAAAAAGTGTTGATTTCCTCAAATGATTAGATCAACGGTTGAGCCTGATTTTGGTTAGGAAAAAAGCGTTGATTTCTTCAATCTAAGTCAGTGATAGTTTTCCTTCTATCTGGTTTAATCAGGTGAAGAATAGTTTAGTCTCTTGACCCCATTAGAAAATTCGTTAAGAAAATCAAAAAGATGGAATCGTCCCCGTTTTCCGGGCAAGGGAAATTTTCTTGGTTTCAGTTTTGGAATAACCACCAGATTAGTTCCATGTCCGGACATTCAAGGGCGAGGCCCCGAGTGGGAAACCCTACCCCACGCAAGAGGAAGCTACTTCCACTGCTAGCAACCGGGAATTCGATGTGCGGAAGGGGCAGAGGGGTCTCACATGGTTAAAACTCCACTTAACAAGCTAGGACAATATTTTGAAGGTGATGAGTCTAATGCACTACTACCAATTACGGCCAAAGGAATCACAGTAATGGGCGTCCTAGATGGTGGTGTGGGAGTGATCATAATCACCAAGAAATGCTAGGAGAAGACAGCCAAGCCATGTCTAGAAGTCTCAGACATCATTGTCAAGATGGCTAACGTGATTGTCACCAAACCTATTGGGATGCTACAAGATTTAAAGATCAAGGTTCTCAAACATAGGGTTAAACATACCTTCATTGTTATGGACTTCTCCAAACAGCAAGAATCATATGAAATGATCTTAGGACACCCGTTCATCAGAGAAAAAAAGATGGTACATGACTGGTCTAAGAACTGTGTCTACCTCCAATTCGATGATTCCATCCTCAGGGTTGATCTTGTGACTGTGGCCATGTACATCCTATGATGGGTAGTAGAGGACTTTTTTGAAAACCATTCAGACACAACCACTCATTCAACCCCATTGCAATATTGCAATACTTTTAGAGATGAGACAGAGGCAGGGAAGGATCCAGTCCACAAGGATGCTGAGACAAACAAGCTATTGAGCATGAAGATGATCTAAACTGGATACATATAATGGCTATAATCAATAGCTAGGGAGCTAGAGGATCTACATGGGTTACACCTGATGGTGGTGAGAAGCTCCCTAAGTTGGGCCCCTACTATGAATGATTAGTGCTCTACCTTCCGATACAAAGGGGATAGGTTAGTGAACTTGAGTCCACATGAGGGGATGACTCAAGCTCAAGCACCAATAGTGATGAGGGGTTTGAAACAGAGACTGAAAGCGACACCAACTCCTTAGTAATCATAAGAAAAGAAAATTTCACAACATCTAAATAAACTACAGGGAGTAGATCCGAATCTGAGATGGATTCCCAATATGAGGAAAGGGATCAATTTTGTCACGATGCCCACAGGAGCATCTCCGAAGATGCCTTAGATGTAAATGCTATATGTAGTGAATCATCATAAACGGCTGCAACAAGAAAGAACCACTACCGCCCAATGGCTCCAATACATGGGTGCAGTTGACTTACATCGAAAGTTTATAGATGATTGGGGAGAAATGCTATATGCCCACAGGAGCATCTCCGAAGATGCCTTAGACGTAAATGCTATATGTAGTGAATCATCATAAACGGCTGTAACAAGAAAGAACCACTACCGCCCAATGGCTCCAATACATGGGTGCAGTTGACTTACATCGAAAGTTTATAGATGATTGGGGAGAAAAGAGTTAAAAAAGGTCCAGTATTGTAGACCACCCCCAATTGATATAGCTAAGGTGGATTCTTTGATGAACCAAAACCAAGTTGCTCTGCTAGAAGGAAACAAAATCGTGAACTCGCACAGAAGGAACAAGAGGCTAAGACTATAGCTAAAGCAACTAACAAAGGAAAGGAAAAAGAGCCTGCCAACACCTAAGCATTACAATTCATACACCATAGGAGAACGCAAGTTAGTGTTTGATAATGCTGAACATAACCCCACAAGTGAAAGTGGAGGAGTCTATGTGACGGGCCTGCAAAGGTCAAGGAAGTAGACTTAGCTAAACTAGGAGAAGAGCCTAAGCTATAGTCTACATAGCCAAGGACTTAAATAAGGCCAAGGAGGCTGAACTTGTAGCTCTCCTCAAGGAGTATAGGGATTGCTTTGCGTGGACATAACATGATATGAAGGGAGTTCCCGCAAAGGTGCTACAACACACCATCCCTATGGTACCCGAAGTTAAACTAATCCAGCAGCAGTGACCCTATCCAATGAATCCCAAATATATAAGCATTGTTTTAAGGAAGAGATTGATAAATTCATTGAATGTGGATTTATCTATGAGATTGAACACTCTGAATCAGTATCACCCATTATGGTTGTGCCCAAGAAGAATGGAAAACTTAGAGTGTGTGTTGATCTCAAGAAAGTGAATGTTGCCACGCACAGAGATCACTACCCCTTGCCATATTCAGAACATGTGCTCGAGCGAGTTGCAGGCAATGAGGCTATAATCAAATTTCGATCACACCTGAGGACCAAGCCAAAACAGCCTTTGTCTCACTGAGCATGGTGTATATGCTCACACAATTATGCCATTTGGTCTAACCAATGCACCCATGTTTCAAAGGCTTATGAATACTGCTTTTAAGGACTTCTTAAGAAGTTTCTCGAAGCTTTCTTGGATGATTTGTGCATTCATTTGTCTTGGAAAGAGCACCTAGCATGCCTAAAAAAGCTGTTTAAAAGGTGTTGATTTTATTGCATATCCTTAAACCCTTATAAATGCCAATTTTGGGTGAAACATGGAGTTATTCTTGGGCATATAGTGTCCAAAAATGGAATTTCCACTAATGAGAGCAAAATCAAGATCATCTTGGAATTACCCCCACCAACAAACTACAAGGGAGTCTAGAGATTCATGGGCCATGTCGGCTACTACTATCGTCAGTTTATTCTTTTCTATGTATAAATAGCTCGTCCTTTGTACACACTATTGATTGTATTTATATGGATCGAGGAGTGTCAACAAGTTTATGATGTACTAAAGCAAGCCTTGGCCAATGCTCCAATCTTCTGAACACCTAATTGGGATCTCATCTTCCACGTGCACATCGATGCCTCTAATTTCGCAATTAGATGTGTCCTAGCATAGCCAAGCGAACACAAATTGGACTATCCTATTCGTTTTGCAAGTTGGTAACTAGATGAGGCTGATATCAACTACACCACTACTGAGTGTGAAGGGCTAGCAATGGTTTATGCTATAAAGAAATTTCGGCATTACTTCTTGCTAACAATTTGTTTTCTATGTTGACCATTAAGCTTTGTTCAAGGGGTAGCTAGTGGACACTTTGTTCAAGGGGTAGCTAGTGGACACTTTGTAGGTGATGTTACAATAAGAAAATAACTCCAATTGGGGTATCGGTGGCCTATTCTCTTCAAAGATTGTGCACTATTTGTCAAGGGATGAGACGAGTGCCAAACGATGTGCAAAGCCACAGAAGAAGGACATGATGCCACTCCATCTTGTCAGAGTCAACCAACCTTTCAAAAAATGGGGCTTAGATTTCATTGGTCCTATTAGTCCTACTGCATGTGGCACACAAGCACGCTTCATCATTGTTACCATAGATTATGTAACCAAATGGGCTGAAGCAAGAGCTTCACGAAATTGGATGCCATGGCAACTACTAAGTTTCTCTATGGGAACATCATTACACGCTTTGGATATCCATTTGAGCTAGTGAGTGATCAAGGTAAGAATTTCATCAATGATGTAATCAAAAATCTCACTAACACATTCATGATCGCTCATCGTAAGTTAATGCCATATTACCCACAGGCAAATGGCCAAGCAAAGAGCACCAACAAGGTTCTTATTTCAATACTAGACAAAGACTGCTGAAGCTGGATGCACTGACTAGGAGTCTAAGCTCATAGCTACTTTATGGGCCTACCACACATCATACAAAGTTGCAATTGGTTGCATGCCTTTTAAGATGATGTACGGAATTGAGGCAGTAATGCCTTGGGAGTTCATGATCCCTAGCTTAAGGGTAGTCGTAAGTGAAAATCTTAATGGTAATGAATTGGATGACCGGTTATTTATTTTAGAGCAACTCAACGAGGAGAGACAAATTGCAATGCAAAACATGCTAACAGAAAAGGACCGAAGAAAGAAATGGTTTGACATAAATCTCAAGGACAGGGACATCGAGGTAGGAGACCTTGTACTTATGTATGGAGTCTGTAGTGAAAAGAAAAAGCTTAAATATACTGGAAAGGGACCATTTAGGGTTTGTGAAGTTACTCCACAAGGTACTATACGTATTAAGTTTATTGACGGAGTTGAAATTATTGGTTTTCTTAATGGTAATAAGTTCAAAAAATACTATGGACCTCTTACTAAAGAATCCTTACGCGCTTCTCATGACAAGAAAGCCGCCAAAGAAAGGGTCACTCAAAAGACAACCCAAGCCCAAGAGGAGGCAAGGGAAAGACAAGCCAAACTGCAACAACGTCAAGAAGTAAACCTTAGACCTACTGCTCATGCCTTTGTGGGAGAGGTTGAAGGGGACACATAGAAGCATACAGCACCTCTATGAACATCCATTCCATTTCCTAGCCCTTATGGGGTAAAGTGATTTATAATGCATTACTTGATACGAGGGCTAGTCGAAAAAAATCGACTCGACTTTTATTCGATGATTTAGACAGAGATTTCATCACCTACCACGAGTCACAATCTAATTTCCTTCAATGCATAGAACTAGTTGGGAAAACCCCAACTTGTAGATACCTCCTTAAAGGTGAAAGGTTAATACCAAGGTTCTTGGGCTATTACAAACAGAGATGTATTGTGTTGGCACACAGTAAGCAACAACTGGCGGTGGTGGCAGACTTCCTGGTTACGCCTGCTAGAACATTACCTCCTGAACCAATAATACTTGGTTGTACATGGATGAAGGCTGTAGGATGTATGATTGATTGGTTGACATGGTGTGTCTCTGGGTGAAACCACAACTAAACAATCTACTCATAAAGCCCTGCCACCTCTCACTAGTCATCACACTACCAGAGTTGTACTTCATTCTTCTATATCTGCTCCTTCTCATCATCTTTTTTTAAAATTTCATATGGTTAGTCAGATTTTTAGTATGTGTGTAGTTGCTATATTTTTGTACACTGTTGGTTCAAGCTATATTGTCATTGGTTAGCTTTTTCGAGCAGGCTCCATCTTGAGAAGGAGCACACATCATCTAAGCATGGACTTTTTGTGGACCGACACAAGTGACCCTGTCCTGGACTCAAATTGCCAAGAATGATGCTATCGAGGGCAACTAAGTATTTCTCCTTTCTAGACCCACTCACGCTATTTTTATGCACCACTAGGGGAGAGACGCTATGGAGCCGCCTTTGTGGACCTATTCTACCTACAATTCCATCCCCTTGCACCATGCATTACCTGTAGGCATCGCATGTTGTACGCAGCGTCCTACTTATGTTCGCAGTGTCGAACTTATTTTAGGCACTCTGGGACATGACTATCACAATCCATGGTAGGAGAGACACCACAACGACACGATCACATGAGTGTATGTTTCTTAGTGGGAGGACCCCAACAAGATAGAACTACACATGAACAGCTTGTAGAGTAGTGGAGGAGACTAAGAACTTATGGACTTACACCCTCAGTTATGGCATATATGTTTCCACTTCCTTCTTCCTTCTCAGGTATAGTGGGTGATTTCCTAGACAGCTTAGCTCACAGTAGTTACTTAGCTAACTTACCTATAGTACCCATGCCATATCACATTGAGGATGCACTCAGACTATTACTTAGTAGACCAGAGGATGCATATATGTATGGAGCACACCCAAGTGAGAGGGAAAATCAACCTAATGACAAAGAATCGGAGCATGCTTATGAACTATGGTTATCTAACGATGAGCTTGCTAGATGATTATGATTTATAGGTTATTGAGGTACAGCCATATAGACCACATCTAGAATTACAACATGCAGTGGACGTGCAACCTCGATATGGATAGGATTTTCCTCATTTCCCATGTGTATTCTAACCCATCCTCACCTTTTGCAATTATTTCAATCTTTTTATGATTCTACATTTACTATTTGTTTGAGTGCTTGATTGCATTGTTTGGTATCTGATCTATCAATTTTCTAGTTATTACTTGGATAACCATTTAGGCTTTGGTCCTAGTTTAATCTTCCCCCTGAGATCGACCTTAGAGTATGTCGAAGGAGTATGCCAAGTACTCCACCTTCCTTAGTGAGCCCTCTTTAGTTAGAATAGAGCCTTCTAGGTGAATGGTGAAAGTGAAACTGGTTTATTAAAAAATAACAAATAAAACAAAAACAAAAATACAAAAAAAAAACCCACAAGAAGATAACCATCTCCATGTGCGATCTAGGTAGGACTTTTGGCTCTTAAGCAATGGATCCTTGGGATCGTAGCCTTGATCTCCATGGGATGGGACCTTGTGGCTAAAAACTTATCAATAAAGGGCTTTAAAAAAAATCATCGATGTGTGGAGGTACTTTAGCGGTTCTTAGATACTCTTGTATGAGGTCTCTGGACCATTGCTTGGGTCTCTGTAGGGTGGTGTCCTACTTTTATATTTTTAGAATCAAAATGAATGCTTATAATAATCACTTTTAGCAGTTTCATTTATGAGGCTAGATAATAGCTAGAGATGGTTTCACCGAAAGATAGTGTGTGTCGAGACTAAGGTCATAACCTGAGACATGATTTTTGCTCCTTCTTAGTTTAAGATCAAATTTGGACCAACCTTAACATTACCCTTGGCTTAACTAGAAAAATTGATGAGTCAAAATATCATTCCTCATCACTACTTGATTTATGTTTTGCATTTTGCTTAAATGCACCTTTCTCGTGGTACCATGTTGCCTTGTAGACCTTCCAGGACCTCCGATATTTCATGCATCCAACACGGCCTTGAAAAATCTTAATCGACATATTCTGAGAATGGAATCTCTATCAGGAAGGGGGGCATAATAATCCTCATTGGTGGACACCTCTCCAGTGTCATTGTATATTTTACGTGTGCCATTGCCGCTTGTCTATATGAAAGGTGCACCATGGGATTAATTATGGAGATTGTATTCCTAGATTGAAGTTTGCATAAGCCTAGGCGGCCATGGATAGCTATGGACCTTTTTTTTAAGTATGGCCGCCCAAGGTGTGAAGGCTAGGGGCCAAGATAAGGGTCATTTTGTATTCTCACCATTCATTCTCTTATGCTAGTTCAATATCCATGCCCATCATGGTGCGCTGCACAAATGTGTAAACACTATGAGCTTGCATCGCTAGCTTAACTCCAACGACCAGGAGAATGCCTTTTGCACAGCGCCTAAATGCGGTCTTCACTCCCCTCAAACGGCACACATAATGGTACGGGTGGTCTTCGCCCCCCTTCAAACGGCGCACACAATGGCTGGGTGGTGGTCTTTGCCCCCCCTCAAACGACCGAAAATTTGTTTCGCAGACAAGCTTCAACGCAGAAAAAAAACAAGACTACAATTCGCTTGTTGTGTGTGATGGGGAGAGAGAGAGAGAGAGAGAGTTCTTCCCTTCAAAAATGTCTTCCTTTCAATTCTAGCCGCCTCGCTCCACACACTCCATTGGAGATAAGGATGAGATTTTGGATGGTGGAAAACCATTGAGTGGGCTCCGGTCCCTCGGTGACGCGCGGACCCTGATGACCCAATCGAACCGACGCTCTGATACCAGCGTTAGATACTTGTAACATTGCTACAGGCGTTACCACAAGAGGGGACGGCCTCTCGCTCACCACCCAGCCATAGAGGAAGAATGAGAATTGCCCCTCATCCCCCAGGCTATATAGTGTGTGGCCTGCCGTCCACACTAACCTGGCCGCCCATGACTCGGCATGGGTGTCCTCTCCCACTGAACCCCGAACATGGCCATCCGGTCTGCCATCTCGGTCACAGGCGTTACAGCCTACGTCTGCTCGTGTTTAGAAAACAACTCCAACTCATTTTCTTCCGCACCGCACGCATGTGGGTATCCTAGGCGACCTAGAGCCCGAGCACTGTATGGTCAGTACCCTCTAGGTTCCTTCGCAGGTGACCTAGCGCTTCACTCATAGGCTGCTTCCTTGGTCTCTCATCTACCATGTCTTTGAACGTGACATGCATGTAACCCGAAAGACACCTTAGGCGATGATAATAATAAAGCATCATGCCTCTTTCAATTGGGCCTCTATTTCATGTCAAAGCAAAGCTGCTCTACCTCAAATCCATCATGCCTTTCCTTTGGTTGATCGATGAGAACTACGATCAACTTTATGAATCTTACAGTAGCTACTATATCTAGATCTAGAATTCTGCGCCATGCTTGTATCCATGTTAGCAATTGTTGTCGTTGACTTGTTATATCCTGGAATGTGGATGGCAAAAAGTGAGGGAAGTAGCAATTGTTGTTGTTGACTTGTTATATCCTGGAATGTGGATGGCAAAAAGTGAGGGAAGTAGCAGACATGAGAATCTTGTTTCTTTGCTTCATGGAATTGGAGTGGAGTTAGGTGCCTTTTAATTGGCATGAATAAGGAATCCACTCATTGTGTTGGGCGGGGAGCACTGGTACTGATAACTGTATTTTGGGATTCTGAGATACTCTTTATGCCAATCTGGCTGTATGCCAAAATCCGTGAAGCGAGGGGTTGCAATCATCTGTTTAGATTGCCGTATAGCCTCCCTTTATATGCACTAGGTGTTGTTTATGCCATTTGTGGAAACAATAGCTGATCATGAACATGACAATTCTGATCTCTAGTAAATCAACCAAGTGCAGATTGGCCAGCTTGGTGTGACGAGCCACATTCTCCCATAAGGTCTCCTCTCCTCCCATTGGTAAAATCTCTTCTAATTCTGGCATTGGGGCTTGGAGAGGATATGGAACGTAAGGCTGCCTTCGTGACTCCATGTTAGAGTATGCATCCAGCAGGATCCTTCTGGTAGGCTCAAATGGTGTGATTTTCATCAGCACCTTGAACATGAGTCTCGGTTTCAAGAGTGGGTTGCCTGTTCGGATAAAGCCCTCATACTTTGCAATTGCTGACAGTGACTCAAGAATATTTGCATCAGTAAAAGCTTGGATTTCATCTTAAGGGTGATGGTCACGTACATCATCGATCGGCCTTGGTGGAGATAGAGTTGGTGCCGGCATCTCCTCGAGGGCGAGTGTTAGTGGGAAAATCAACAGGGATAAAAGAGAAGCGAGAGAAGATACAATCGGCCTCAATTTTGTTAGAAGGAGATACACTAGGAAAGGGATTTAATAACTTATTGGGTGGTGATGAAAGAGAACACTGGATAAGTAAAAGATGAGGAAGTTCCTTGTGTTTCTTCTTGGCCCTCTCGTCAAGACTTGGGGGCGAGAGACTGGGCTTGTTAGTTTTCATAAATTCTTGTAGGTCAAGTATATCAGCGTGGTGGTTATATTAGGATATTCTATATGCTCTTTATCAAAATTATAAACCACATTAGTGAGCATAGCCTCTAAATGCTTATAGATATTTCGATAAAGATTTATAATACTAAAAGGATGATATAATGTGGATTTTGAAAGGTTTAGATGCTGATGGGTATTATATACTTCAGTCCAGCCATGGCTAATAACCCATTGGTAGCTTCGTGCAATAACCTCGTAGTTGGCCGGCGTCATTAGGATATCATATGTGGTAGAAACAAGTTGAGTTATTTGACACTGTCATTTAGGATTTCTAAGTATTGTAGAACTTGACACCAACTATGAAGGTTTAGCACTATGGAATATAAGGGGAAAAAGAAAATATCAGCTGGGTCAATTAGAACTATATCCCCCCATAGGATTCCCATTATTATGGTTGGGTCTACATCCCTTTTTATGTTTTGATGAATTAGGGTTAGGTCTCCTAAATTGAGGTCTTGAGTTAAGTTAATTTTGTATTGAATAAAAGAGAGGATTAGTGTAGATAAAAACATTGTTAGAGTCTGAGGAGGGGCCTGAGGAGTTACTGGTGATAATGAACCTATCTCCATCGATGAGTTGGCGTAATTCATCCGGTTGATCAGTTCTTTGAGATCTTTAATGGAGGGCAAGCTAGCGTCCTAGATCCTATATTCTAGAGTCTTTGATGGTGAGTAGTGTGGAGATGGCTGCTTCCCGCAAATCTCGAGTAGCGGCCAGCTCTGCATATCTTCTTTGCAGCTTCCTCCATTGCAATCCAAGAAGCTATGGCTTGAACATTAGCCTCTTCAATTTTCCTTTGCCGCTCCTCTGCCAAGCTTTGGCTGCTAGTCACTTACTGGTGTACATGCTCTAGCACCTGTTCATGGCTAGCCAACATCTCTCCAATGACTTTGCAATGATCACCTCATTGAGGGCTTTCAGTTTCTCAGCATGTGCTTTGTTTAGTTGTTCTCTTTCTGTTTGAAGGCTTACCACTCTATGTTCTGCTTTAGCAATGGCTTCAGTGAGTGTGTTGATGTGCCCTGTATATCCATCTTCCTTTGCTTGAAACGTGGCATGTGCTTCCTTTAGTTGCTGTGTATATTGCTCTTCTTTCTCCTTGGTATATGCCACTTCCTTTTGCAGTTGTACCTTGGCTTGTTCTAATCTTGCCTTGAGCTCCTCATTCTCTTTAGTGGTACAAACTATGGTCTTGCTGATGAGTTTATTATTGCCTTCCAAGGTCTATAGCCTATTAGGTGGACCGGTGTCAATGGTATCATCCTGAATTATGACCATGGTATCTTCCTTGCTACCCACTTTTTTCACTCTTCTCCTTCTTCGAGTCTTAGAGGTTATAACACCTCCTAGGTTTTTCCCTTTGTCCACTAGGTTTTTCCCTTTGTCCAGTTTTTTCACTCTTCTCCTTCTTCCAGTCTTAGAGGTTATAACACCTCCTAGGTTTTTCCCTTTGTCTACTAGGACATTTAGTGGCGTGATATTCCTAGGCTACACACTTATAGTCCTGATAGTGGCATGGTTAGAAATATAAGTAGAACTACTGGTGCAATATGGGCAGTCTTTGATCAAATGATCGACACCACACTTCACACATGAAAGTGTAGGCATGACGTTGGTCTATGCTGCGAATGGTTGAACTTGTTGTGGCAAACATTAGCCACATTCTTAAGAGGACACTCTGCCACTTGATGAGGTCCATTACAATGAAAACATTGTGTGGGTTCCCTTCTCATAGTTGAGATTATGTCTTTTCCTTTCCAATGTATCATGGTTTGAAACACTGGTACTGGCGTGTTATTTTATAAGACATAATACTCTGGTGTGATCTCCGTGGGCTCCTCATAGTAGTCATTATTGACTTCTACCTCGCGCATGCTTTCTCCCTCATCTAAGGGATCCTCAATCAACACCTAGTTTATTTTGGCATGTGGTGGTTGTGGGGGTAGAACATGTGGCAGAAAAGGTGCCATGTCTTGCATTCGGAACATCCTTCTTGGTAGGTAGGACGTATTGGGTTGCCCTATAGTCACATCGGTTTGTACTAGTGGTGCTAGCAAGGCTAGCGGCACTCTGGGTGCTGGAAATTGTGCTAAGGGTTGGACTCTCAGATACCTTCACATGACACTGTCATGGTTCCCCAATCACACTGGCAGCAATGAGCACAATAGAGTAATTGTCTTGGTCTTAAGTGAGGGCATTCAATGCTCGTGTGATTTTGTCTGCAAATTGAGCACCAAATCAATTCTCTCTGGGGATAGAGATGAGCATTTCCTGATGCTTCTCTCCCATCCTTGACCTTTAATTTCTCCAAGCTGGCATTACTGAGTTCTTCCACTGTCATATTGCCAACTTGTTTGCTCTTGGTTCCTGTGTCCTAACGACTAGAGACTCGCAATGTTGCCACTGTTGAAGCTACCTTGGCATCTTCTGGCTACGGAAACTTAAGCATATTATTCTCATATTCAATTGCCAGCTTATAACAAGTATCTAGAGTAGCTGGTCATGCTAACACTAGATAATCATGCATCTTATGATCTCGGGCTCCTCTATGTCTGGAAGCAAGGTAATAATTGATCATCTGGTTAGCCTTTCCCTCAACTTGCATCTTGAATTCAAGTGCTTGAGCCGAAAACCATAATCTCACAATGGACTCATTTTCCTTTTGCTTGATATTGTGGAGCTAAGCCACAGGACTCCATCTGTCTCACCACTTCAAGCAAAGCTCAGTATGAACACATTTTTAAGTCGAGTGAAATTGACTTTATCCTCAGGTTTTAGTGTTCGATACCATTGGTGAGCCTTCCCTTCTAGGGTCAGAGAAAAAGCACGTATCATGGTTACATCGCTCACTGGCCCACATGTTTCATAGGTAAACTCAAAGACCTCTACATGTTGGATTGGGTCCCTATCTCTCGAGAATTTTTGCACAAGCTTTGAAATAATACGTGGCTTCATCTAGGATGGTCTAGATTCTAGGGCAGTGCCTAGCACCCTTGTTAATCCCATTCGGATTAACAACATGATCCTCAATTGAGGACATTAATAAGTGTCATGCAAAGGCACTACAAAGGTTGTACATTATGAGATATTGGCCTGGTTAGTAAGTTTTGGGTGCCCAAGTGTGAATAAGGGCCAATTGTATATAAGGCATTTTCTCATAATGAAGAGGACACAATCCCCTTTGTGCTATTAAGAGCTCTCCCCTTATGACTTGAGAGAGAGTGAGGAGTGAGAGAATTCTAGCATTGTGCCTCTTGTATGAGAGAGTGAGAGAGAGAGTGTGATTGGTCTATGTGATGGTGTGAGCGACTCCACACGATGACAGTGTGGAGGTGGAGCTTGACAAGTGAGCTTGGAGGCCTCAAGGGACTCGAGATCAAAGCATTGGTAAGTGCCCCACGATGGTTGTGTTCTATTGCTCATCCATTAGGTGAATGTGTAGAGTTCCCACTTGGAGGTGTGGAAGTCCATAACATTTTTGGCACCGCTGCTAGGGAAACACCTTTGTTTCTTCCATACTCTTTGAGTTTCAGCTCCCATTGCATAGTATTCATTATTGCCTTTGCATTATGTAGTACATTGTGTGGAAAATGAAGGGATAAGGTGTGTGTGGTTGAGAAAAAAGTTACAGTTTTAAAGCTATGAATGTTGTGGGGAGAGTAGTTTAGGAAAGGATTCATTGGTTACTCTTGATAATTTTGAAGTTAGCATCACAAAAAACACCAACATCGTGAAGAAGCAAGTTGGGTGTGTTTTCTTCTTTTTTCAAAAAAAATCATAAAAATCAAAAACATAAGGGACCATTGATTGAGCCAGGAACTTGCATTTCATTCCTTAGCATTGGCACAATCCAATTTTTATCATTTGGTTAAGTATTATGCATCCAAAAACCACAAATTACCGACGCGAAAAAATTCCACGTGAAAGTGCAGGAAAGTTGTTCATGACGTGAACCATTTCCCTGTAGTTTCACGCCGAATCGCTCACGAAATCAATGCCAAGATTTTTGTCGAAAATCACAAGATTGCATTCCAAAAATAGAAACCCTTATCCTGACACCTCTAACACTGTGCAACCCGCCAAAACTTGGAGCACGTGAAAGTGCAGTAAACCTTTCACGACGTGAACCATTTTTTAAGTGGTTCACATTGTGAAACACTTACTATTTTACAATGTGACAGAAATCTTGCAGGTTCACGTGAAGGCCAAACCGATAGATTGACAATAGCAAGGCCATGAGGGTCGGCTAAGGAAAGGAGATTTGACTAAAAGAAGGAATTTAACCCTAAGGAGGAAAAATTGTTTAGCACGTGAAGGTGCAGGAAAACCATTATCACGACTTGAATCATTTCCCTGCAGTTTCACGAGCTCAACAATTTTTCCTCCTTAGGGTTAAATTCCTTATTTTAGTCAAATCCCCTTTCCTTAGTCGACCCTCACGGCCTTGGTATTGTCAATCCGTCGACTCTTGCTGTTTCACGACGTGAAACATTCTCTACTAATTCATGACTATGAACTGAGCGATATAATCAAAAATTGAATCAATTTGGGTTGATTTAATAGCTTATCAAATCATACATTCATGCACTTAAGATTTGGAAAACTCATCAGAGACGATCTTACGCCTGACGATAGTGCATCAAATCACCCAAGAACTTCCTACCAAAGAAGTGTGGGATCAAGACATTCCGCAAGCACACACTTGAGTGTTTTGATGAGAAACTGACCCCACCACTGAAACTAGTAGTGAAGAGTCCATGGAAGAGGGGCTGAGATATGCTCGGTTTGGGAAAGAAGATAAGCCACACTCCCCAACCAAGTCCAGTGGGATCATTGATATCGCCATATGATTTTTTGGTCTCCAAACTAGCACAATCTCTCTGCAGGCATGGGTCCATCAACTAGTGCTGGACTCGATCCAAGACAAGAAGTGCCATTCCAAGCGTTGAATTCTAGGCTGTCAAATACTCGCACCCCTCAAATTAGACGAGATGTGGGAAGTGCAGTTAGGACGGGTCAAATATTCTTTCTCACCACCAAGGAAGTGGAATTGGACCTCCAACGAAGTGAGGTACAGTGACAACTCTAAGAATTAAGCTTAAGGAAATAAGAGCTTGATAGTCATAGGGCAAGAGCTGAGAGAAAGGAGACGGGAAGTGTTAACCCACTCCAATCACGAGGGGAAGAACCGGAAATATAGGTAGAAGTGGAAGAAATTCCAAACTTGGAACCAATGAGGAATCCAGAATGGAGGAAGGGTTTACAACTAGAGAAGAAGAGGGTAACATAGCTAACTTGGCTGCAGAAGTAGAGGACTGACTCTACACCAAGAAGGATATTAAGCTAATGATCAATAACCCTACATTCTTACAAGACATGGAGCTCTTAATTACACAAAGAAGCACAGAGGTGAATAATGGGGAATTCCACCAGCAGGTTACCACACAACTGGACCAGTCCATGAACCCGAGATACCTAGAAGAGCCAATAAAGGTAGGGGATGAGGTCTAGGAAGGGGGGAGCAATTCCCCAGAGACCTAGAAATGATCCAGCTATGGACCTTAATGTGGCTACAAGGGCAAACTTGTTAAATATGGCAGCAGAGATGGGTAAGGGGATGGTCAAGGAACTAGGCTCTACTCTAGAACTCCGACATTCCCAGATGAAATCCCATATCATTTCAAAACTTGTCCAAAAGTTCTCTGGGGATGGGGATCCTATCCAACGCGCTCTGCCTATGCTAAGGCCTTGTTGCGTTTTCGCCGTTCGGCTTTTGTAAGCTTGGGTGTATCAGTTTCTTGAAGGGTGATTTTCTCTTGGTGCCTCCCTTCCAATGATATTTTGCTCAACTCCTCGCCCCAGTCCTTTAAGAATTCATCATGTCCCTTTGTAGCCTCCTTGAAACAGGCACCGAAAGCATGGCATGATAAGATAGCACAATATCTTATCACCATTGGCTTTCATGTGTGGCAGATGCTGATCATTCCCTACATTTGGATTAATCTTTTTGGCCCATAGGAACCTTAATTCAAAATTTTCAAAAAATCTGGACCCTTAGGGGATAAGGCCTTTTGAAGAGATTATAGTTTATTTCTAATGCACTTTGAAATTCTTTTTGAAATTCTATTTTGAGAGAGTTTATTTTAATCAAATGAGATATTTTTCCATCCAAAAATATTTAAAAACAGAATCACTTTTCTCTAGGCCAAAACAGGTAGAAACAAGATCTTTTATATTTCTAAAGAGGGATTTGATTACAGGGGAAGATACTGGACTTCTTGAGGGGCTGGGGAGGAATCTTACATGTAATGCATAGAAATGTACTTGGTTGCACCTTAGTAAGTCAAATAGATGTGAAGATGCTCCAGTATTGTTAAGGCATGTAATTGAATGGGTCACATATATGTGTGTATTGTGTTCTTTCCAAGTTGCGGCATATGTAAGTGCATAGAGCTCCTATGCGCTTGATGGAAAAAGAGTGCATAGGGCTCCTATGTGGTTGATGGAAAAAGAGTTGCCTAACAGTTGCCCCAAGGGCATCTAGACAGGTGTGGATAGTACAGCCGCGTGAGGCTTCCTATATCCCTGGGTTCCTTGGATATAGAGGGTTCTTCCCATCTAGGTGTCTCGTATTCTTCCATGGGGAAGGAATGAATAGATCCCCCCAACTCATTTTCCTCAAACATTCTAGACATTGTGTTTGTTTGGGAGTCCTCTTTTGTTTCTTCCAGAATCGGGGTTGGCATGTTCAAGACCCTATTCCAGGGTAGTTCATCTCGTGGATAGATGGTATCCCTTACTCGATTGGCCCTTGGCTTAGTTTCATGTTGTGTACTCTTCGACTAAGGCCTTGGCATCTTCTAGCTTCCTTATTTCTTCGTCAGCATTGGGATATTTACCAACCCCCTTTGGAGTTACTGGTTGTTCTCCTTGCTTTCCCTGGTCTAATCCTCCAAGGTTGATCCCTTGACCCCCTTCTTCCTTTGATTGTGTGGATCCGGTATCAATTGTATCTTCTTTGGATCCGTCTTGTATCCGTCTTGGTGGATTGTAACCCGTGTGTCCCCCTTTCCTAATTTCTTCACTCTTCTCCTGCGCGGCCAGATCTAGAAATAGTCGCATCCGCCTGGTTCCTTCCCTTATCTCCTAATTGAGATTGAGCTCGTGTTAGGATGTTGAGCGGTGTGATCTTCCCAGATTGTACACTAATGGTACGGATGGTGGCCTGATTAGCAATAGAAGCAGAACCACTTGCTTGGTAGGGACAATCTTTGATCAAATTATCAATTCCACATTTAGTGCAGGTGAGCACTGGCATGTCATTGGGCATGGTCACCACTTGTTGTGGTTGGTGTGTATGATTCATATTCTTGTTTGGGCACTCGGCTACTCAATGTGGCCCACTGCAGCCATAGCATTGTAAAGGTCCTCTTCTCAAATTTGAGTTTATTTCCTTGCCCTTCCACTGTATCGTGGTTTGAAACATAGGTACTGGTGTGTTATTCTGTAGGACGACATAGTATTCTGGCGTGACCTCACCCATGTCCTCATAGTATTCTCCGGTAAGTTCTAATTCATGCACCAGTTCAACATCTTCTGATGGCTCTTCAATCACTACTTGATTGATCTTAGCCTGTGGTGGTTGTGGCAGTAGAACTGGTGGTGGCAAGGGCGAAGCGTCTTGTACCTGGAACATCCCCCTAGGTAAGTAGGAAGAGTTGGGTTGTCCAGCAGTGGCAGTGATTTGCATAAGTGGTGCCAATAAAGCCAATGGGGCTCTATTTGCTGGTAGTTGTGCCACATTTTGAAACCTTGAAAATCTACACATTGACATGTCATGATTTCCCTATTTTACATAGTGCGCACAATAAAGTAATGGTCATGCCCTTAACTATGGACATTCGATGGTGGTATGATTTAGTCTGCACATGGAGCACCACACCAGTGGGGGTAAAGGTGACTATGCCCATGCCCTGACGTCTCTCTTCCTTCCCTAACCTTTATTTTTTCTAATATGGCATTGCTGAGCTCATCCACAGTCATATGTCCGAGTTGCTTACTTCGAGTTCCAATTTCTTGGTGACTCGAGACACGCAAAGTCGTGGTTGCTGTAGATGTTTTAACATCTTCAGGTTGTGGAAATTCTAACATATTATCTTCATATTCGATTGCCAATGCAGCATATGCATCAAGAGTAGCTGGCCGGCGGGCCAGTACCAAGTAATCATGCATTTTATGGTCCCTAACCCCTCTCTTGAAACAAGGTAACAATTGATCATCTGTCAACCTTTCCCGAAGTTTGCATCTTGAATTTAAGTGCTTCAGGTGAGAGACATAGTCTCTCATTGACTCATCTTCCTTTTATTTGATGTTATGTAGTTGTGCCACAGGGCTCCATCTGTCACCTACGGGCAAAACTGGGCACAAAAACATTCTTTAACCTTGTGAAGTTAACCTTGTCCTCAGGCTTAAGGGTTCAGAACCACTGGTGAGCTTTTCTCTCTAAGGTCAGTGAGAAGGCATGTATCATGGTCACATCACTGACCGGTCCGCAGGTTTCATATCAAGAACTATATGGTAGATGATCGGAGAGTGGTTTGGCTAACTGTCGGCATCATGCGATGGCCTGGCAAAAGTCAAGGAGGTTGATATTGCGGGACCAAGGGAAGAAGCACGGCCTGTATACATTGCTAAAGATTTGACTTCTGCAACAAAGGAAGAAGAACTCATTGCTCTCCTTGTTTCACCTAGAATTACAAGGAAATGAAAGGGGTACCGCCTGAGGTGGTACAACATACGATTCCAATCATGGAAGGCTTAAGACCAGCTAGGCAAAAACCATACCACATGAATCCAAAGTATGCAACAATTGTAAAGGAGAAAATTGATACGCTCATTACTGTAGATTTATGAGATTGAACATACAAATTGGTTGTCACCTATTGTGATAGTGCCCAAAAAGAATGGAAAACTGAGAGTATGTGTCGATCTTAAAAAAGTAAATGCGGCCACTTGGAAGGGCCATTACCCATTACCTTATACTGAACATGTCTTGGAAAGAGTGGCTGTGGGAGGGAGGCGTACAGCTTCTTGGATGGGTTTTTTGGGTACAATTAGGTGTCCATAGCACTAGAAGACCAACATAAGATAGCCTTTAACACAATGTGGGAGACATTTGCTTACAAGGTTATGCCGTTCGGTCTCACAAATGCCTCGGCAATCTTTCAACAATTGATGTGCACAGCTTTTAAGGACTACTTTGCAAAAGTAGTCCGGAATGTTTATTGATGATCTATGTGCACATTCCTGATGGGAAGATCATTTGACCTGCTTAAGGAAGGTGTTTGAACGTTGCCGATTATATCGAATATCATTAAACCCCTTGAAGTGTCAATTTTGGGTCAAGCATGGTGTGATACTGGGACACATAGTCTCAAAAAATGGTATATCCATTATGATAGCAAGGTCAAACTGATCTCGGAGCTACCATCGCCTACTAACTACAAAGGAGTACAAAGGTTTATGGGTCATGTGGGGTATTATCAACGCTTCATCATATTTTATGCTAAGATAGCCAGACCCTTGTACAAACTTCTCATTGTCTTTGAGTGGACCGAGGAGTGTCAAGAGGCTTATGATCATCTCTGAAGCAAGCCTTGGCAACAAGCGCACCTATTTTGTGACCCACCAATTGGGATCTCATATTTCACGTACACATCGATGCGTCAAATTTTGCTGTTGCATGCTGGTGAGTTCAAATTGGACTATCCAGTTTGCTTTGCTAGTCGTCAGTTGAATGACACATAGGTGAACTACACCACTACAGAGAGAGAAGGATTGGCCATGGTCTACGTAGTCAAGAAATATCGACATTATCTCTTGGCCAACAAATTCATATTATTTGTAGACCATCAAGCCTTATTATATCTAGTGAATAAACCTTGCACTACGGAAAGAATCACCCATTGGCTGCTATTGTAGTTGCAATTTGACTTTACTGTCATGGTAAGGAAGGGAACATAGCATGTGTTGGCCAATCACCTGTCCAGAATTTCGAATGGAGAACCAGCAAATGGTGTCGATGATGACCTTCCTGATGCTTGTTTATTCAAGTTGGATATGGTACTTGAGTGGAGCAAAGAGATCTCAGAGTATCTAGCTTATGGTTTTTCGCAGGACATACCCTTGAACAAGGATAAGATGCGGCGGCTTATCAAGCTTGTGCTTCAACTGGACTCTGGTGGCCTACGTTATTCAGGGACGCCATAGAGCTTGTCAAAGGATGTGAGGAATGCTAACGTTTTGCTGTTCCATAACAAAGAGACAAGATGCCACTAACCCCCATCATCTCGTAAGGCAACCATTTGAGAAATGGGGAATAGATTTTGTGGGGCCGATTAGTCCAGCGGCACATCCATCCCAAGCCCGTTACATAATCGTGGCCACGGACTATTTCACGAAGTGGGCAGAAGCCAGAGATTCAAAGAAAGTTGATGTGCGAACAACTGCAAAATTTGTATATGAGCAAATCATATCAAGGTTTGGCTGCCCATTAAAATTAGTGAGTGATCGCGGCTCACATTTCATCAATGAGGTGATTGATCATTTGCTTGTAGGATTCTTAGTGATCCATCGAAAATCCTCACCTTACTACCCACAAGCCAATGGTCAAGCAAAAAGTACCAACAAGATTTTGTGTACCATCTTGACAAAAACATTGGCAAACAGATTGGGAGCATAAGCTGACAGCAGCTCTTTGGGCCTACTGCACATCATATAAGGTAGCAACAGGATATACTCCTTTTTGTCTAGCTTTTGGTGTTGAAGTGGTTATGCCCATGGAATACCTAGTCCCAAGCTTAAGGATTGCTATACAAGAGCGTCTAACTGAGAATGCATTAGCTGAAAGGCTAATTGACTTGGAAATACTGGATGAGACCCGGTTGATAGCATCACATGGGCTCATGGTCGAAAAGTTACACAAGAAACACTGGTTTAATAGAAACCTGAAGCAAAAAGAACTAAAAATGGGGGACCTTGTCCTCATGTATGTTGTGGGAAACGCCAGGAAAAAGAAACTTAAATACCGAGGCCTGGGACCATTCCGAGTATCGAAAATCACACCTCAAGGGTCTATTCGAATAGAAACGATTGACGACATCCAAATGGAGGGCTATGTCAATGGGAGTAAACTGAAAAATTTTTTGGACCATTAACCCAAGAGATGCTCTTGCAACAACAAGAACACCTCTTAAAACAACAGAAACAACTGGCAAAAGAAAAGATACAACAAGCGCAAGACGAAGCTAAGGCTAGGCAAGTCAAAGCTAAAATGTAGAAAGGCCTGATTCATGTCAACATGGCGTCTGTAACCCTTGTGGATTAAGAGGATCTAAATGTTGAGCCAGCACAACTCAAGCTAGGACTCACAACAGCTAGGGCATTGCAACAAGTATTGCATTAATAAACACAGGGTCTAGCCACAACTTAATCTCATATGATACTTGGATAGCCTTAGAAAGACCATACCGTTCGTAGTGTGCACCTAACAACCACAAAGGCCGAGGGGTATTTAAATGTTAATATTTCCATCAGTAATAATTCCTTGGTCAGAAAGATGTTTGTGATGCTTGCAGGTACAATGGAAGAAGAGATGATCCTAGGACGATCCTGGATCTGTGCCAACAGGTGCAATATCCAATGGGAAGAAAGAACAGCATCGCTGACAATCGGTGAGAAGGTTATGTCCATACCATTATGGAACTCGGCAAATCAAGGGAAGCAAATCACTGCAGAGGCAATACCTCTCGGAAAACAGAATCTACACTCATTGCGTTGAATTTGCCTACACACAATACAAGGGCACACATAAATGGTTGCTCAAGAATCAACTTAAGGATCAACCAGAGAGGAAGGAGACAATGAGTAATGAACGTATTCAAGGACAAACACAATTCAAAAGTCGGCCATTGCCAGCACCTACTAAGTGGCAGAACTCCAAGCACTTACAAAGGCCTCATGACTGTCATCTCAGTAATGGGTCCGAAAGGACCTACTGCGAGCACAAGACTACTATCAAGGCAATACAACAATATGGGTACCCAAACCAGAGCCCATGGCCAAAACCACAACAAGTTCGAATCAATATACAAAGAAATGCGAGGGCTTGCAACATCAACTTCTCAATAGAGCCCACACCACACCTACTCTTGTGTGGAGGATAAAGAAAACTCAGCCAACTGAGTTGAAAATGACCAAGGCAACAACCACACCTACTCCGAATATAGAATGGAACAAGACAGGTGAAGGTAGAGACAAAGGTGTTCCAAATGGAAGGCATACACAACCAGACACAGCAACAAAAATATGTAGTTGGACGGAAGGAACAATAAGAAGCTCCAAAATAGAATTAAAAAGACTACATCAGCAAGTGCCCAAAAGTGCCACAGTGAACCCTTGGTTTTCATGGTAAAATTAAAGGGACAAGGTAAGCAATGCATCATCATATGCATGTGTGAGTGTTTGAGCATGAAAGATAAAAATTCGATCTTATAAACTCCACGAGAAACTGTAGAAAAACAGGAGAGCACAAGAAGATTTGAGGAGATGGATGCTGAAAGAATGATCTAGGAAACAACCATCTCCAACTAATTCAGCAATCCTGACGCTCGCATATGCAGGATTTGGCTCGCCACCTAGCGGCACAAGAAAGGAGTCTACGCCCGAAACCAACAGATGATCTGCGTATCCTCCTTGAGCGTGCCTCGGAGTTGGGACAGCTGCTAGTAATTCCTCGGGCCCCTCCTTACACTCTTACTTTGTTCTTATCTACACTAACACTCTCATTACTTCAGTATGATATCAACTTAGCTGAAGATATAAGCCTAGGTGAATTAACCCTAATTAAACAAAATACTGAAAGGGATGCTGACCCAACAATCATCATGAGCGTTTTGAGGGGGGACCTTGTATTAACTAACCCTCAAGACATCTTCTTCTATCCCTTGCATCATATAGTGCTAAACCTCCGTAATTGGTGCCACGTGCTCCAAAATTCTGACATCCTGGACAACAGTGTCGACAAACTCGATCTGTTTGTTCCAGATGGCATACCAGAGATGCCAGCCAACTACGAGGTGGTTGCAAAGACTTATCAATGGGTAATTAGTCAGAAGTATACATACTCACCAATATTTAAATCTTTGTGAGTCCACATTATATCACCCTGTCAGAATCCTTAAACTCTATACTAATATCCACAAGCATTTAGAGGCTATGCTCACCAATGTCAGATATAATTTTGATGCCACTCACATAAATTACCCGGATATTAATAATGAAGAAATTCTTGAAATTTAGAACTATTTTAAAGCCCATAAGCCTAGCCACCCACCCCCTAGCACTGGTCAAGGTGAAGAAGGTCCCTCTTCAGTTTCCAAATACACCTTGAAATTTAGAACTATTTTAAAGCCCATAAGGTCAAAGAAATTCCTCAAATTTAGAACTATTTTAAAGCCCATAAGCCCACCCACCCCCTAGCACTGGTCAAGGTGAAGAAGGTCCCTCTTCAGTTTCCAAATACACTTACCCTGTCTATTCTAATATCGCCCAGTCAGCTTCTCAATCCTTATCCTAGTGCACCACCTATACATCTTCCCAAGTTGACTGTATTTACTTTTCCTTCTCTCCGCCATAATTAGATTTTCCCACTAACACTCTCGCCCCCGAGGAGGTATTGGCACCTAACCCATCTCCTCCATGGCAACCTCAGGAGGTACGTGATTTGACTCCACATGATAATATTATGCCTTTCACTGAAAGAAATGTCTTGGATTCTTTGACAGTTGTAGAGTACGAGGAGCTTATTCAAGCAAGCAATCCATTTTTAACCCGAAGCTCATGTTCCAAGTCCTAATGCAAATTACTCCATTCGATCCTACCCGACAGATCATGCCAGAAGCATACTCTGCAGTCACACCCACAAGGCAACATTATGTTCCATACCATCTCCGTGCCCCACGTCCCGACTTAGAGGAATTACTCCGTGCCCCACGTCCCGACTTAGAGGAATTACTCCCTTTGTGGGCAGGAGAAGGAACATTGTGGGCAAATGTCGCAAAACACACAAGGCTCGCCAACCCCATTTAGCTGACTTGCTGAAAATTCGACTTGTCACATTCATGATCATCTATTGTTATAGAAGATGGAGAAATTGACATCTTGTGCACACAAGAGGTGGATACACCACCATCCACACAAATGAGGAAGAGCCACAATCGATAGATTTTGGAATCCAACCCACATGGAGGTAGGAGTTTCTAACAGTTCCAAAATACAACAGAGTATACATGAGCGCGCCACCAACACTGCGGGTAGATCCATTGTATATGCCTATCAAGAGAAGGTGGACGCCGCTGGAATTCCAAGAGGCCAAAAATAGGGACTTTCATGTTTGTTATAACTTTCCCATCTTCACACCAGCAACATTTGGCTATATTCAAGAACAAAGACAACAACTACTGACCTGGATTAGAGCATGGCATAGAATACATGATCCTACCATTGTGGCCACTGTTAGGTTTATGAAATTATTGGTGATACTAATAGATCAACCTAAAGAAACCTATGATGGCTTTGAAGCACAGCACCTGTAGTTCGACATGAACCACATGAACCAAGGGCCTTCGTATAGAGGAATGATGCTGTATTACCACCGCTTACGATGTCTTCCAGCCTATATGCATCTTGCATTTGAAGACATGATAGACACTGGATTGTGGAAGTCACACTCAGCATTCCGTCTCACACTCTTTGGAAGCTCCAGTCCAGATGCACATGAGTTCGGTGACCAGGCCTTCCAACCTCGGTAACAGGTTCTGAGGATAGAACCTACATCAGGAAGGGGGGAATGTTAATCCCATTCGGATTAACAACATGGTCCTCAATTGAGGACATTAATAAGTGTCATACAAAGGCACTATAAAGGTTGTACATTATGAGATATTGGCCACCCAAGGCCTAGTTAGTAAGTTTTGGGTGCCCAAGTGTGAATAAGGGCCAATTGTATATAAGGCATTTTCTCATAATGAAAAGGACACAATCCCCTTTATGCTATTGAGAGCTCTCCCTTTGTGACTTGAGAGTGAGGAGTGAGAGCATTCTAGCATTGTGTCTCTTTCATGCTTGTGTGTCTATGCTTGTATGAGAGAGTGAGAGAGAGTGTGATTGGTCTATGTGATGGTGCGAGTGACTCCACGGTGACAGTGTGGAGGTGGAGCTTAGAGTTTGGAGCTTGATAAGCAAGCTTGGAGGCCTCAAGGGACTCAAGATTGAAGCATTGGTAAGTACCCCCACTACGATTGTGTTCTATTGCTCATCCATTAGGTGAATGTGTAGAGTTCCCTCTTGGAGGTGTGGAAGTCCATAACAACCCTAACCATACCTCGGCCCATTTTCGTGGCCATATTTAGGAGATCGGCCCTTATGACTGCGTTTGGGATCCATCATTAGTCTCAGAGGAGCTACTCGCCCTACCTAGACCACGTCCTCTCCTTGGATAGGTTCTTCTATTCAATTCGGGTCTATGCTTGGGTCCGAGTAATTCCTCATTCCCTAGCTCATTGTTAGCAGCCTTAACCCGTCTTTGTTGGATTAGGAGTTCCATGCTCTGCAAGAACGTGGGATCATTGATCATTTCTTGTATATCCTCTCTTGTATAGAGACGATCCTCACCTCCTGTGCACGTGCCCTAGGTAGATGGTCCTCCTCTTCTTGTGTTTTATGGCTTTCGTCAACCCTTGGTTCCTCGTTGATAGGTTATAGAGTTAGTATCACTCCTTCTGTTGTTCCCATCCCCATGCTATCAGTGGCTTTTCTATATGTTTTTGGTTCTTTGCCACGTGGTCGAAATGGATTCAAATCCTCCATTTCTCTCTGTCCTGCCCTTGTTCTTCGCGTATCAAGCTCTTGTTTTCTTAAGCTCAATAGCCGCAATTGTCGCTCTACCTCCATGTTTCCATTTCCTCCGATGTGGGGAAGAAGACTTGACCTGACTTGGTGGCGCTTTCCTTATCCTCTCTAACCATGGGGGTCATCCCACTAATCCTCACTGTGCTAGCATTCTTGGGGCCAGAAGGTTGGGTTGGTAAATCGGATCTTAGATCGTGTCCCACGCTTGTTGACAAGCCCATGTTTGCAGATTGCGTTTCATCCTTCGTCGGAGACCAAAAAATCCCTTGGCCATATCAAAGATTCCACTAGATCTTGCAGGAGAAGAGGATTTTTCTTCCTCTCCAAGGCGAATCTTAGCCCATATTCCACGGATTCCTCACTACTTGTTTCTATGGTGGTCAGATCCATCCAACTTGAAACACTCAATTGAGTGCTTGCTGAGCGGCTTGAGCCAACACTTTTTTAGTAGGAAGAACTTGAGTGATTTGATGCACTGTCGTCGGGGGTAAGGTCGTTAGTTTCTCTAACCTCAATTGCATGAGAATGTGTTTTAACAGGCAAAATCATTACTCCAACCGTTTCACCAGGTTTTCTATCGAATTGTCTTCTCTGGTCGTGAAATAACAGATCTCCATGAAACAACAGACAATGGTTCATGTCGTGAAGTAGCAGGCATCAATACACACCATGAAGCAGAATGTTGTTCACATCGTGAACTGTTTTTCACACTGCGACAAACTGGTGTTTCACATTTCAAATTTTTAGCTTAGAATTACTTTAATCTGAGTCAGATAGACTCCAATGTGCAATTAGAGCACTCTCTTATCTCTAGTTTGACAACCCTTAAGTCATGAACTAGTAGTTCATGAAAGGTTATTTCGTGAACTGCTAACACGTGAAGCATTAGTATGTGAAGGGTAAAATCGTGATGTGTTAACATGTGAAGTAGCAGGTTAAACTTCACGCCGTGAAGTAGCAGACTGCAGTTCACGTTGTGAAGTAGACTATGCTTCACATCGTGAAGTGCTTCGCTGCTACTTCATGAGATAAGATTTTTTTGTTTCATTGTGTTAGGATAAGGCGCCCTAATTGTAGTAAGGTAATCATAAGATTCAATCAATGCCAGGAACCTTTCTAGATCAATTGGATAGGGAAATCACCTTCTAACCATCATTCTATTGACACGGCTGTAAACACGTGAAAGTGTAAGAAACCATTACATAACACTTATTAATGTTCTCAATTGGAGGAGCATCTTTGTTAATCCAAAATGGGATTAACACTCTCCTATGCTATTGCTTTCTTGATTGCTTGAGATCTTGTGTGCTTGCTTGCATGTATGTGAGAGTGTGTGTGTGTGTGTGTGGTTGAGTGAGAGAGGAGGGTCGAGCTTCCATTGGAGTGTGGAGGTGGCGTTGGAGTGTGGTTGCACGGCAACATCGTCTCCTATGAGAATCTGAACGAAGAAGTGATGATGACGGCCTTGAAAACTTATGGCATATGCACACAATGTCGGCACACCAAATTCATAATGCTGCACTATAGAAAACCTAAAATCGAATAAAGACAGTTCAAATTGACACTCCCCTGTAGCATGCGTGAGACTGACAACACCCTACGATAGAAACTTTATTGCTGCTAAATTGATTTGGTTAACTTCTTTTTAAACGTGTATAAAACCGGCGTTTCTCGCCAAAATTTGAAAAAGAAACTTCTTTTTAAATGTTTAAAAAATTCAAATATTCAAGAGCAGCGTTGGGTCCTAGTGGCACGTTTGACCTAATGGAAAGATCGGACGGCGGAGAGGGAAGCTGATCGGACGGCCACAAGAAGAGGGCAAGGTAGATGCATTCATACGTTGGAGGGCGGATCTAATTTCTTCAAGTCTTTTGGATAGAGGTGACACTGTGAGCTGCTGCAGAGAGCGGGTGATCCCTTCGTGTTGGGTGGTCCATATATCTGCCAAGGTATGTCTCGTCTCTCTCGTCCCTCTCTGCTTACTGTTTTCTTTCTACCGTGTGCCTTTTATTAAAAAGGCCTTGTATTGCTTTGTATGCCCCCCCATCTGCTGATCGTGCACCCATCGGTTGCTCCGGATCTGCTACCCGTTCTTGCTTTCACAATCTGTATTTGAACTTTATTCATGTGACGAGCCAGAGCTACCTTTGCTTTGGGTCATGTGGGCTTTAATTTTATGCCTTCTTGCCCTATAGTAGTATAGGAATGGAAGATAGCCACGGGATGCATAGATGAGCTTACCATTATGCTACCCTAGAAGACTTGTGATGTGTGGATTGGGCTGCTCAAAGCATAGATAACAGGAAGCCCTTTGTCCTTTTATATGGAAAATCATGTGATTGACAAGAATACTCATGTGATTATGCAGATGAACCGGGAGAAATTAATGAAAATGGCCAGTGCCGTGCGCACCGGCGGGAAAGGCACCGTGAGAAGGTGCACATTTTGCAAAACTATGGCTGGCAATTAAGTTGTTGGTGTCAGATGTACTTTGGTCAGGAATGCCCTCTTTGAAACAGAAGGGCTGCATTGTGTTGGCATTTTATATTTTGTAATGGCTTGGGTAGTTTGCAGCTTGACTCCTGTAGGTTTGCTCCTTAATTTATTTTTGTGATGATTTGGAACTTTAGAAAAAAGAAGGCTGTCCACAAGACAACCACCACGGATGACAAGAGACTACAGAATACGCTGAAGAGACTGGGTGTCAATACTATTCCTGGAATAGAAGAAGTTAACATTTTCAAGGATGACACAGTCATTCACTTTACCAACCCCAAGGGTAGGCAATTCTTTGTGGTTTGCATTGGAACAAGATGGCTGAGGTTTCTACTGTTCTTCTTTTGTTGCAACATGTATACATTTGCAAAGTCTGAAGCTATTTAGCTGTAGGAGTGACTCATTTGCCGTAGTGTTCTGTTGTTAACAGTACAAGCTTCGATCGCAGCCAACACGTGGGTTGTTAGTGGGTCTCCACAGACCAAAAGTAAGAAGCTGTGCTTACCATCTGGATTTTCTGATTGTCTGGACGATGAATTAAAGCTGGCTAAAACCATTGTATTTGTTGCCAGGGCTTCAAGACCTTCTCCCTGGAATCATAAATCAGCTTGGTAAATGCTCAGTCTGTTTTGTCAGTTTTGTGGATTAATTCTTGGTGTCACCATTGCCATGATTGTATTTGAGACTTTCTTGCACCTGTTTGCAAGTTCATGTGTATGTATGAGAGCTGACATGTTCTTCTATTTGGCTCAATGTAGGACCCGACAATCTGGCTAATCTGAAGAAGATTGCCGAGCAGTACCAACGGCGTGAGGCAATCCCAGAGGGTGAGGAGGAGGATGATGTGCCAGAGCTTGTGGAGGGGGAAACATTTGAAGAGGTGGCTAAAGATGGCGATGCATAGTAGAGCACAAATGTCTTCCGGTTCACAGTGCCTACGTTTTTTAATTTTAATGTTATCATTTGAGATTTTTTGTCATGTGAACCGAGAATATGGCAGAGATTAGTTGTAAAAGTAATTATGGCTTGATTTGTTGAGGGTCATAATCATACATGGCTAGCAGTTCCCGCTCCTGTTGTTGCAGTCATACTTCCGTAAGACCAACAGGCCTTGGTTTTGTTGCATGCTGCTGCAGGTCTGTGCTATCTCTTCCTTGATTTTCTCTGAGTCTAGTTGCATGTTCTGTGGCTTCAAGTCCATTAATTGAGTGTCCTAAGGTTAAATAACATGATCATGAGTAGCATCACAGTCCAGCATGGGAGATGGAGACCATTTTTGAGGAGGTGATTGAGTTCGTTGGCAAATTCTTGTGGGTAAAGGAAGTCAGTTATAGGTGGCCCTACCCAAAGCTTGGTGTAGATGGAAGCCTGCAAAACTTGGTGTAGATGCCTGATGCTGAATGTGCAAGGGTGCTAGTGGTTATGAAGAGAGCTTGGGGTGCGCGTGTCCAGATCAGCTGTCAAGGAGGAAGCTTGCCAAACACGGTGTATACAGCAGATGCTGCATGTGCCTGGGTGGATTTGGGGTGTGGGTGTCCGAACCCAAAGGCTGCTGTTGAGGAAGCCTGCCAAGTCTGGAAGGCTGTTGTTGTGAGCGGGTACCCTGAAAGAAGGCCTGAGTTTTTATTATTATAAATTATGCGAGGGAGGGTACTGGAATTACAGGCCGTCACTTGCCACTATGGAAGTGGGCAGATTTGAACCCCGTCCCTTTCGGGAAGCAAGGGTGCTACCGCTGGGATAAATCCCAGGCGGCACAAGAAGTTCTGAGTTGGGCCTGCTTGCTTCTAGACAAGTGAAACTCATGGTGCGAATGTGGTATATCGTGACTGTTGTTTTACAGAAGACAGCTACAAACTTTGTTGGGCCTTTCTCTTTCGTTAGTGTCTCTGTTTGCCCCTGCACATATTTTGACCTTAGATTGTTTTGGCCTCTGTTTGGTCTTTTACCTTCGTCTAGTTTCTAGCAGATGTTGCTGGTTTGGTTAACCTACGATTGACACCTCTGGGTGTTTGTTTTGTAAGCCCTCCAGTTGGTGATGGAATGCCCTGGTGAATCTAAGTATGAATGTATAGGACTTCGACATGGCCAAAGGTAGTTCTTGCATGAGGACTCAAGCAGCCTGCGAATAGAAGGATAAATAGTGGCGGATAGTGTCGTGTCTCTGCAACGGTACAGAAGCAATAATGAGTTTTTTTGCATCCAATACTCTGCTTCTAAGCCCTAAAGATCTTTTTATATCGAGGAATTTACACTTTTTTTTTGTGGTGAAGTGTTCGAAAAGGCCATTGTTAACACAGAAGTGAAGGGATTCTAAGGCCTTGGAGGATCTTCCTTCTTGCAGTGCAATCAATTGATTGTGTATGAATGCAAACTGCCTTGCTGACAACGCCAACAAGGTGCATGAGATTTAAGTTGGTATCAAAACTTCCTAGAATGGGTCATAGCAAGAGATCGGAAGCCTTCATTAGGGTTGATGTGAGTGAGCTTGAGCAAGCATTTGGCTCTTCCTACTCCAAAAAATTTCCAAATAGAGTTGTATTTCGCATCTCTTCATCCAGAGAGAGAGAGAGTGACGTGAGTAGCACTCTGTTCAGATAGAGCAGAAGTTGGGCGCACACTACACATTAATCAAAGGCACAACCTAGCTCTCAGCGGTATTACAGCACGCACAGCAACAGAAGCTTAGCGCAGCGAACAAGAGAACAACAGTGGTTAGCAAATCAGCAGCCGAAAGCTAACGGCTTGCTTTGTGCAAAAGAGCTAGATAAAATGTGTACGTCATCAGTTAGAGCTCCTTTAAGAGCCAACAAAGCAAGAGCTTTAGTGCTTTGCATAAGCCATTGCTCCGTTGGTCTCATCGCAACATACCTTTGGGCTGTCTCCCTAATAGCTTGTTAGCAAAACAGTAAGTGAAAGTGAGATCAGTCTAAGGAGCTGCATGGTGTAGGGTGGAGCAGTGTCAATACCCTTCAGCAGGCATTATCTAGAGTTGTTGTTGGTGGTTCTCAGGGCAGTCAGCAGAGTATTTGCCTTAAAGCAGCTCCAGTGGGTGCACACAACTCACGATGGTGACGTTCTCTGCAAGAGGGCTTTGCAACTGTGCTTTGGCCAAAAGCACTGAAAGGTAAAGGATAGCATAGCCGTCTCCTTCATTAGGTGCTAGACCAACAATAGACAGCATTATTTTCTCTAGAGGATGATCATCCAGAAAACACCATAGAAGTTCCCTGCGCTCTAACAAGAAGCAACATTATCTTGGAGCTTATCCTTAGGATTTCAAAAGTTGTGTAAAGGAAGCCTTGAAATAAGGGGCTGTTCACATGTATGTCATGGGTTTAGTATCACTAGTGGGCTGACCCGTGCTTCGCACATACATAATTTACAGCTTGGTATTTTTCAAAATTTTAGAGTAATAGGACCCTGCCTCTCAGGAACTTCCAAATTGCCTCCCTATTGCTTTCCAAACCTTGAAACTCTGGCTGTGTGGCAGGCTCATGAAACTCTTCCTCCGTGATACCAGGTGTGATATTCACGCTTGGTTGAGGAGCTGACCCGTAAGAGCCGGCACGTGGCAGCTCCTCAACTAAGGAGAAGATAGTGAGCATAATAGTTGGAGGTTTGTTGTAAGCATTCAATCAAGCACTTTGACATTGACTTGGGCATCGTTAGGATGATTATCAGCATGCGAATTTACATGGACTTGTGCTTCCTTGATTGGTTTACTTTCAACAAGTTTCGCATTGCTGTCAAATTTTCTATCAGAATTTTACCTTTGGAAAAAATTAAATAATCTTTGCATGTGGCCTTCATTGATTATGCAAATTGCTTTTGGGTTTAGATATGTGGAGAGTCCAATTGGACTCTCTGATTTGCCCTGTGAGAATAGCTCTAATCCATGGAAAGCTTGATCATTGTGTGGAAGGCATTTGGATCAATACAAGCATTGTACACTATTGAAGCATGGAGGTTTGAGCTGCAGACTTTGACAAAGTCAATGAGCATGTTAAGTGTTTTAAGTGAAGTTCTAGAATCTTGACATGCATAGGTCATTGTCTAGAATGGTAGGATGAGAGTATCTAGAGTTAGAGAGGGTTGTATTCCTAGTTTATACAGGAGGCATAAATTCAAGTATAGGAGCTGTGCAATATTTCTTAGGTCCATTGTGTATGGATCAAAGACCAAGGTTATAAGTTAAAGGGGAGATTCCACATGACATCATGGATGTGTTGGATGCATTGAATGCCATCAAAGGTGGCTCTCGGTGATAACCAAGATTTCATTCCTTGGATACTACTAAGAGGTGTATGACTTGATGTTAGCATCCGGGAAGTGGATATTTTCCACAATACTTATAAATCAAGTCTTTGGGCTCACTTGAACGAGCTCTTTTCAAGCAATGTAATCAATGCCTTTTACTTTGACTAAGGCTTGTGTTCTTTCACTAGCCATTCTTAATTTCATTATCGATTTCCTCCATGCCCTAGACTTTGAATGGAGAAATTTTTGATTGGTGGGTGGTTGGCGATGTCTTGTTGCAGAGTTGTAATGCTTGAAGATGTGCCTCAAAAGAATATGTTGGCTTACCTTTCTGTCCATGATAGTTTTTTTGTGAATGCATGACATTTTCTTAAACCTTATCAATGTATTTTTTGACTCACCTATTTTGGGTTTTTTTTTTTTGGGGTTGGGTCATGTTAAGGATAAAACTCCTTGCATTTGCTACATCACCTTAAGAAGCCCTCCTAAACGCTATAGCACCGATTAAGCCACCACAACTTTAGATAATCATAGCTAGATGTGCCCACAACAAGATTTCAAAGTTTTTGTCTAGGATGGAATTCAAGAACATAGATGAGTTTTTTTTTTGGGTCTTCAACCAAAACATGGAGTTTCAAAGTATCATCCTTCAAACACCTTACTCGATTCATTTAAAATTATTTGCCAAGAACTATAGAAGGTACAATGAAAGGTATTTGTGCTTTGGGTCTTGGCAACATAGGCATTAATGTTTGTCATGGAGTGCAACCTCCATTCTTCTACTTAATGAGGTTATTGAACTCTCTTTTGTAGGCGTTGGAAAGCCTTGTAAATTGGTGTACTTGAGAATGTAAGAGAACCCTAACCTCATGCAATCAACAAAGTGTAAGAGACCAGCAAGAAATTGATAGGGCCATTGTTCTAGTAGAGTTACCAACCGAACAAGGGGATGAATTGGTTGGAAAGGAGCACTCATGTCTAGATACATACATTGAAAATTTTCATTGATGGGGTTGAATTTATCTACTTACATGATATGAAAAGTCAATTTTAGGGAAGATGAGGCTCTTTTTAGTTTGATTTTTTTGCTTGGAGAGGAACTATTCATAAATCTCTCCACTCCTTTCATGATAACTTTGAAAGAGGTAGTGGAGTTGACACATGATGTTTGGAAGTAAGCCTACAAGCAAGTGGTAGATCCTTGATCAAGCAAACCCTCCCATCGATTTATTTCAAAAAATACATATTTTTCAACCAATCAAAATAAGGATAACTATTGCATCTTTTTGGCTTTTGTTTTTGAAATCTCTAATATATGGTGGTTTTATAACTGAATTATATGGAAAAACATGGCCATTGATATTACTCCAGACACAGATCTACTTCTTAATACTGAATATTCTTTGCATCAAATCCATCAGTGCCTCGCGCAATTCGATCGCTCGCTCCCATCCTCGGAATATCGCGTTGATCCTTTTCTTGGGCAAGATCCAGTCCTAGACAAGCTGACCTTGTAATAACAGCTAGTTGGCCATGAAGATGGTTGTTTGACGGGTATTCATACCCATGAGCGCCCATAAGTAAACATGCTGTACATATTCTAGACGTAATTTTTTGGTGGGAAAAGTGTTCTTCAGTAGTGTGAAAAAAGGCTTTCTAGTGAATTTGTACACAACTTCGTGTACTTGAGAAAGAGAATCCCAACCTCACGCAATCAACAAAGCGTAAGAGATGGAGCCCAACAAGAAATTGATAGGGCCATTATTTTAGAGAGTTGCCAATCAAACAAGGGGATGACTGGGTTGGAAAGGACTCCTTGTGTCCATATCTATACACTTGGTGAAAACTTTCATAAATGGAACTGAATTTGTCTACCTTCATGTGATGGAAGGCAAGAGTGATGACCCCTCAAGAACAATGCACGAAAAAAACATATTTTTCAACCAATCAAAATAAGGGCAACTCTTAAATCTACAATTTTGCTTTCAAAATATGTTGGTTTTATAGTTAAAAAAATATGAAAAATCATTCCTTAAAATAAGGGTTTCTTAAAATCTCAGTCAGTTTTTCTTAATTTTGGTTGGTACAAATACACTAGAATGTTGTTTTTTTCGAGCACTACTCAAGAACACTTTTCCCACCAAGTTTCGTTGAAGGAAAACATGAATTTGCATTCCTTTCCATGGTGGTGCATTTGAGGAGAGGCTCTAACTCTTGGTCTCTTTGCATAGGTTGCGAGGGATTAGGGATATAGCTCTTGCTCTTTGCTTGGTTCAGGCCATGGTCTCCTATGATAATGAAGAAAAAAAAGGTTAAGCAAGGTTCTCTTATAAAGAAGAATAAGGCCTTTTTACATTTAGACACTTATTAAAAGCATTTAAAAAAACCTAAAAAGAAACTCATAAAAGATCTTATTGTAAAGCTAGATAACTTCCATTAGACATGGGCTTATCATTGCTTTAAAACTAGATATCTTTCATAGTTTGCAGTTGCAAAAATTAACTTTTAAAACATAGAGTATATAATTGGATTGTCATTTTATCCATTTTTATCCTTGGCACCCCATTCTTGTATGCCAAGATGCATGCCTTTTATGACATATTTTGCTCTTCCACTTAGCATTGCTTCTTGGCATATATTCTTTGTGTGAAGCTTTGGTAAGTATTAAAGATTGTGTCAGAAGGTTGGGATTTTATCTTGATGGGTTATTAACTCATTCCAGAGATCCATCTTGTTTTTGTTTGCTTTCGTGTCATGTTGCTTAGAAATATTTTAGCTTTTACTCCACTCATGGTGGAAATGTGCATCGTACTTGAGTCTAAGTTGGATAAGTTAGGGCTATTGAGAAGTTATAGTTTATACATAGTGATATTTGTGGTTCCATAAGGATACCATTGATGGGGGGGTATCTCTTCTTTGTGAATTTTATTAATGACTACTCTATGCACATGGATGTATCTGTTGAAAGCAAAGTCAGGTTTTTACATGCTTTAGACACTTTGTTTCTATGGTTGAAAATATAAAGTAGACACCCTTCATATAGATTGAGGGGAGAGTATATCAAAGGAGTTTCATGTATATATGGTTGAAAGAGGCATAAAACATCAATGCATAGTACCTTATGCACCTCAGCAAAATGGTGTGGCTAAGAGGAAGAACATCTCTTATGGAGATGGCATGTTGCATGGTTAAAGGTCAAGATTTACCTCATGTTTTTTGGTTAGAGATAGTTATGTGTACCACTTATGTGCTAAACAGATTCTCGATCACTAAGGCCTTGCAGACAATTATAAAACTTGAAATGGGAGGAATCTCTGTGTTTTTTTAATTGTCTTGCTTATGCTCTTGTGCTTGAGAAACAATGTAATAAGTTAGATAGTAAGATGTATTTTGTAGGATACGACTCAGAAAGCAAAGAATATAGACTCTACCACCCAACCATAAAGCGGATTTTAGTGTAAGTAATATATAAAGTGGTCAGCACAATGAACAAGGATTTGTAACTGAAGATGAGGTGCAAGAAATTGTAGAGAATGATATACATGACTTAATGTGGGCTATGCGTCGAACACCTCTAAACAACAAGGTCACCTACCAAGGATACTTAGGTGGCTAGGATAGTAAGTGTAAGAAAAGCATTTAAAACTACGGGTAAGGTGTTTTAGCTCCATCTTTCTATGGTATGAGAGAGTGGTTAGGGGATCGGAGGTATCAATTCATGTGTTCTTACAACAATAGTGTGGATCACACATGGAGAGTATGTAATACTATTTGTCACAATCACCTGCAAGAGACCCAGTTGTATGGCTAGTTGGACGAGATACAAACCTTAAGGTAATGTGGATGAGATTTGAATGTTAGAGACCAAAGGATTTGTGTTGCAAAAGGGATTACACCAAGAAGCAAATGATATAGTCCATCGGTCAACAAAGTATAGAAGTGGCATATCGGATATGGCAAGTAAGAGAATAGATTCAATAATTTTGAATATAGTTACTGTCTTCGAGCATTTTGTCATTAAGGCCAGACAGATGGAAGTGTTTGTAATTGTTAAGACTGAGAAATCACTACTACATAGTGAAAAATACAGGGTGACTATGCGAAAGAATCCATCATGCACATGTCCGGATTTTCAAATTAGGGTTGGGGTTGGTAGATACGCATGCAAGCACCTATATTTCATATATTTACGTATTTTTGGGTTAGATGCGAACCATAATATGTTTATACATCAATCCATCCTAAGAAAGGAGGACATAATCATAATGTTTAGCAGTAGAGCGAACAATCTGAAAAGAAGATCTAAGTTGATAATAACAATATTAATGAGAAGATTATTTTTTGAGAATATATGTTTTCTCATAGATTTACATAAGAAAGACTTGCATAGCATTAAACTCACATAAAATAATACAATATCCTTGATTTTGCTAATATATAATGTCCTTGATATCATGGTTCTAGCAAATCTCTATGCAGATATATATACTTTTCGTTTTTTTATCTTTATTAGGACGATCGATATGGTTGTATTATAATGCTTCAAATAGAAATGATATTTTTTTTTTGTTAATGTCAATGATTGGAATAGTTTTTCTTAAATATAGCATTTATCCATGCAATTACTTTTCTAACTTTAGGAATTATTTATGCAAATCACTTTTTGCATGGATAATTCAATTACTTTTCTAACTTTAGGAATTATCCATGCAAACCACTTTTTGCTTTTAGCATGCTCTATCTATATATATGACTCCTTGGCTCTTACTCTAACCCTTACTCCTATCTCTCATTGTCTCTCTCTCTCTCATTATCATTCTCTTCCTCCTTATTTATCCTTCTTACCTTTTCTTTCTCTCTCACTCATCATTCTCAAAGGGGAGAGAGAGAGAGAGAGAGAGAGAGAGAGAGAGAGAGAGAGAGAGAGAGAGAGAGAGAGAGAGAGAGAGAGAGAGAGAGAGAGGGTGGGAAAGGGAGAAAGAGTGAGAGAGAGGAAAGGAGAGATAATGCATAGGAAGGGTGGGAGAGGGAGAGGGCAAGAAAGGAGAGAGGGAAGAGGAAAGAGGGTGGGAGAGGGAGAGGGAGAGGGAGAGAGATATAGAGAGGTATTTAGAGGGAGAGGGAGAGGGAGAGAGGTATAGAGAGGGAAGAAGGTGGGAGAGAGAGAGAGAGAGAGAGAGAGAGAGAGAGAGAGAGAGAGAAAAGGGAGGAGCAAAGTGGGCTGGGCTGAGAGGTGGTGGTGGAGGTAGTTGGAGGATCATGGTCTGGTTGCCAGTATATGTAATGAAGAGAAATCCGTTTCCTCTGAGGAAGCATAGAAAAATGATAAGGATGTAGGCCATGCAGGATATGACTCAATCCTAATTTTGTAGAACCTTTATAAGCATTCATTTGCTCCACATATGACTACTGGGGGGATTGTAGAAAGATAGAAGTGTATCAAAGATATCTTGTAAGCATACATTTTGTTGTTTTTTTTGGCATAAATCATGGGTTGAATTGAGTTCTCAATAAAGATAACATCTTTACTCTTACAACTGATATATAACAGTTATAACAGTTGTAAAGAAGTTAACATATTTTAGAAGTTATACAAGACCATAGTGTACCTTGGATCATATACATGTGCAACCATTGTTGTCCATTCTTACACACGCATGACATGATTAAAATAAACCCAAGAATTTTTTAAACCATCGTCTCCTGTTTGACGTATACGGTTCATTGAGTCTAAACCTAATGCGGCCCTAGTTGACATTTTAAATACGTACCGACTCATCCAAAGCTTGGCTAGGAAAACGACTACCATGGAAGAACTCAAAAGTGAATTATCTCTTCAAATCTAGAATACTAGACTCTGCACATGCCCTGTATTGTTGATTCTAGAAGCACGTACCATCCTTTTAAATCTACAAGAGAATGGGAAAACTTAACAACTTATTTAAAATCATGTTAAGAAGTGCAATCATGTAATTAAAATGTATATGGAGTTAAACTTATCTTTGACATTGAATCAGGGGATGCATGTATTCCAATAATTATGACAACTCCATGTTGCTAATATTTGATCCATCCTCTTGTCCAAGTATTCTTATCTTTTGTAATGCTTTCCTTGATGTGACTCTTTTTGCACCTCATGCAAATGTTTCCCTTGATGTATCCTTAGCTTACTCATATGTAGGTCATCAAGCATACTATAGTGTCACACCTCATGCAAATGTTTCCCTTGATGTATCATCAGTCTACTCATATGTATCATACTATAGTGTCACACCTCATGCAAATGTTTCCCTTGATGTATCATCAGTGTACTCATATGTAGGTCATCAGGCATACAATAGTACACTATATCGTCACACATGCTTTTGCTTATAGGTTTGGTTCTATAGTAGAAACAAGCTAGAGAGCCATATCCATCCAATGTTAAGCCAAGCGAGGGAAGCTTTTGTGTGAGATTTCCTATTATTTAAAAAAATATCAATGTTTATTGAAATTGAACTAAGGTATAAAGCTTACCAATCCATGATGTTCTATTTAGTGCGTCGTTCATAGTTCTGCTTCCATAAGGTATACGTGCACTCAAACAAACCTTCACAAAAACTCTTTTAGACTACTTCGGGAAATATTACGTGACTCTCCACACAGGTTTCACTCAACAATTTCCATTGTGTGCTTTCTCCATTCCTTGCATTGGTGAGGATGAAGGATCATGTACCTTAGGTAACTCAAAAGCCACATTGCTATTAGAAATTTGTGGAATCTCTTTCATTTTTTCAATAAGTGTGCATGCTAATATCATTTTGCAAAGAACATTTGCATGAGATTCCTTAGATAGTAAGTATTTAACCACACTCTTAGAGTTAGAACAACCTCATGAGTTAAGGGATATATATATCGGTCACACATACTCAGAAGGAGTGTAAAGCTTAATATAATAATATAAGCTTTTAGAGGTTATACGTTTTAAAGCTTATAAGCTTTTATGAACTTTTCTAATAATAAGCTTTTTGAGCTTATAAAGCTTAGACATTAATCTTTTTTAAAAAAACAAGCTTCTTCACAGCTGTACGTGAACCCGTTGTGGTGACGATGGAGAGAAAACCACTGCGTTGCTGAATGATGAAAGGGAGAGGGATAAAAAATCTGCCTGTGCCTATTGCCAAAAGCCGCTTGTTTTTAATAATTAGAAGCAATTGATGACTTAGTGAAAAGAATTTTCTCAATAAATTGAAGGAAATTAGAGAAAAATCTTGAGCCCTTGATTATGGATTTTGAGCAAGTATAGTGCTTAGTAATTGTGAAAATAGACCCTTGATCTCTTCAATGTGTTGATTGCATCCATACAATTGGATTATGATAAGGATTAAGATTCATGAAAGTGGTATTAGGAAGAAGAAGGGTGGTTTTGGGCTTCACAGAAGTGGTTTTTAAGGAAAAGTTGACAATCTCTCTATGCCCTTGATTCCAATCTTGGCTCAAAAATTTCCCATAAGCCTTCCAAGCTTTGTACAAGAGTCCTCAAGATTTTGTCTTCTTTATCCTTAGGATTTTTGTGAGCTTCTCCCTATTCTTTAAGTCCAAGTACCCATAGCTCTGATATTGTCAGGGATCTAAATTTCTAGGGAGATAGAATTCAAATAAATTTGTAAGAATTGATTTAAATTCAAACAATTCATCAAACATCACATGATCATGACCAAAATATTCAAAAACAAATAAAATACTTAGCTCACAAAGATTCGACTCCAAGATTAGGTGAAATCATCCCCCCTCGTGTGTATGGCCTAATTTTCCCCACATAGGAGTATTTACGAGATACTTTATTCCAATTTAGGCCATAGCCTCCAAAAATACAAAAGGGTGCTTTTCTTGCATGACACTTTCTTATCTTCAAAAATAGAGTGCCCATAAATTGAGGCTTGGGTTTAAAAAACATCACGCTTTACCAAATATTAAGGATCAAGTCTATGCTTGATAAACTATGGCTTTTACAAAATAAAAATGTGCACAAGCTAGCACATGTATATACAAAGCTTGTTTACAAAAATGGTGTGCCAAGTAATGAATTTGTGCGACTTCTCTTCAATCCTCGGAATCCTCAATAACCAACAATAAATTGGTGAAATAAATATTCCATAAGCATACAAACCATCATCACACACATGTTTGCTAGGCGTAAGTAACTCGGGAATCACCGCTACATACGAACCAATTGAAACAAACATTGGAGATCCCAAGCATACGCTAATATCCACCAAAGGTATTAATATTTATAATGGTATCACCCATGATATTAACATAATTTGGCATGACGCAAAGATAATCCAAGCGTCTCCAAATTATCTAAGAGGGTAGAATAATATTTTAAAGAGGGCTTAAAATATATTCCCATAACAGACAATGAGACCTCATGAAATTCTTGAAGAATTAATTAAACTCACATATAAATCAAGGTTTAAACCATAGACTTGAATCAAATCATGGGTGCAATCTCCCTCCTCATGCACGTAGCCCCCACTTTCATGATATGAGTATTTTTAGAATTGTAATTAATATATAGCCCAAGGAGCTATTAATAGTTGTGCATACAAAAAAGGCTTACTTTTTCACTTTTACAAAAATAGCTCAAACACTAGAGCTTGTGTACACACTAAGTGTAAATAACCAAAACTCTTCTAACATATGTACTAGAAATATAGCAATGCTACGCACAAGCGTGCATAAATAATTTGTACAATCATTTGGTGCATAGTCAACAAAATAATACGAAATAGTAATATTTCGAGATAATATAGACAAGATACTTCATGTGCGACACGCGTATTGCTCATCACCTATCTCATAAATGTAAACACATTAGTTGTTTCAATTAATTGCCTTCTCTATAGTTATCCCAATATGAAATGTTAATAGGCACAAACATAACATACGCTTACCACTTGTTTCACTACGATGAGAATACCATTATACATATCATCTAGCATGTCGTGAATTGTCACTTGTTACACTTCAATTAGCATAGTACACCACTTGTTACACTTCAATTAGCATGCCACATTAATTGCACAAACCACTTGCTACATTACAACCATGTGTAGTTTCCTAACGTAGTCCACTTGTTTTACTTTGACCATAATACAGTCATTAAGCATGACACTCCTTGTTACACCTCAACAACATACACCCAGTAAGCATGGTCTCAAGCTATACCAATAATATTAGGTAACTAGTATTTAATACGGGGTCACCCATGACACCAATTCACTAGGATGATACACTAGCGTCCTTGCATTCTCGTTCAGCTAAAGAGTGGACATTATGTATCATAGATACTCTTGTATGAGGTCTCTTGGCCATTTCTAGAGTCTGCAGGGTGGTGCCCTACTTTTACATTTTTATCTTCTTACTAAATTAAAAAAAAACGAAAGCTTATAATAATCACTTAGCAGTTTCATTTATGAAGCTAGATAATAGCTAGAGATGGTTTCACTAAAGTGATAGTGTGTAGAGACTAGGGTCAAAACCCAAGGCATACTCTTTACTCCATCTTAGTTTAGATTGAATTTAAACCAACCTTAATGTTACCCTTGTCTTAACTATATAAAAATTTGACTCGTCATCACTCACAACAATATTTCCTCACTACTTGATTAGTTGTTTACATTAAACTTAAATTTTAATTATTTCCAAAATAACATTTTACTCGCTATAACATGTTGACCACTCCTCCAACATTTCCAATGCCAACACACATCCAACATATAGCCTCAAGGCATCTTCATCGACATATTCCGAGGAAGGAATTTTCATTAGGAAGGCAGGTATGTTAACCCTTGTTTAGCGTCGAATCATCTTCACTACTTTTGGGGGCCACAAGTGCCAGAATATGCACAATTCACTTAAAAACTATGTATTGTATATTTTACGTGTGTGCTCATTGCTTGTTTATTAAAGGCACACCATGGCATTTTAGGTAAAGAGTACTATTTGTGGATTAGGTGTTACACAAGATAGAGTGGCCGAATGAGTCCTAGGACCTAATTTTAACCCTGGCCGTCTAAGAGTGTAAACCCTAGTAGCCACACAAGAGGCAAAATGTAACTCTCAAAACTTATTCTTTTATGCTAATAAAAAAGAGTGCTTTTCTTATGCTATTTCTATTGCTTGCTTGTTTGAGCTCTTATGTATGCCTGCTTTCTTGCATAAAAGAGAGTGAGTGAGAGAAATTAAGTGGTGAGAGGAGGGTCGAGCTTCCTTGGAGTGCAACGGCAGTAGCAATGGTGGAGTGGAGATTTCAAGTTTTACATAAGAGTTCTCTATGTCATCCATACAATAGACTAAGAATCTACCAAAACATATATAATTATCTTGAGCAAATACTAGTATCCATGGTTTATGATTTTAATATTGAACATATTAAATAGCCAATACTAATATCCCCCAAAGATAACATAGATATCAATATGTTTATTAGTACCACCAAGCCCCCACAACCACCACCCACATCTGAAGGAGATAGAGAGGGGGATAACTATACTTATCCCATTTATTGCCCTCTTACATCTAAGTTCCTCCTTCACACATGTCTCACCCCTAACAACATTGATGTCCAACCTACTAACTTAGAATCTTCTTCTCTTCACTTTGACTTTCCCTGAAGGAGTCACTGGAGCGAGGCCAAAATTAAGCCCTATCACAGAGGTAGCATCACCCTTACCCATTTCTTTACCAGCACATTATTCTCACAAAGATCTTTTGGAAGATTTACCTCTTGCATACTATGAAGATTTGATAAGGGTTGGAAATCCAATGTAGCACGACTGAAGATGTTTTTCAAATCATCTCTATACAAACGGTAGCTGCCTTGGGTATTGAGGTTGAGAACATGGGACCTCAGATTGAAGCCAAAGCTGCCTTTGTTGGTAAAGAGGTGCAGGTTACCCCGCTCATAGGGAAGTTGCGCATACATATCCAGGGCTACCTTGATAATGAACATTTCTTAGTTGCACCACTAAATGGATGTGATGTATTGTTGGGCAAGCCATGGCATCATAGGCTTGAGTCCTGCAAAGAGTACAAGACCAACATGATTTCTTTTATGCATAAAGGCCGCATGCATTTCATTGATGCTAGCAAAGAAGGGGATTCCATCCCACTTGTATCTCACATCCAAATTAATAAAGCAATGAAAAAAGACCTTCAACCCTACAACCCTAAAACACAAATGTTTCTAGAAGCATACACAACATATCCCCAAAAATATCCCTTAGGTCCAATATGAGCCATGATGCTGGAATGTGAGAGAATGTGGTGGTAAGCACAAAGCTCACTAATCTATAGTCGGGATATGATAGAGATACAAATGGTAACATTTATGATTGCTTATAGCTACAAACGATGGAAAAAGCATCATCCAGTACACACATAAGGGAGGGAGGCTTTTCAAAGATAGAGACAAATGATGGCAACCCTAGGATATAGGAATTTGGCATCCAATCAGAATGGATGAATGAGTTCTCTTAGCTATTCAAGAATGTGGGTAGATCTATAAATGGGCATCAACAACACTCAGAGTGGATTTATTATGCATGCTGATGAAAAGAAAAACTCCGGTAGAGTTTATTGTATAGAACAGGAAAAGGATTCACATGTGTGCTATAACTTTCTTGTATTTGAGCCAGCATGGTTTAGCATCATCTAGTACACAACAAAAGGGGGGGTACTCAAATATAGAGATAGATGATGGTAACCCTAGGATATAGGAATTTGGCATCCAATCGGAATGGAGGAACGAGTTCTTAGCTATTCAGAATGTGGGCAGATCTATGAATGGGTATCAACAACACTAAGAGTGGATCCATTATACATGCTGATGAAAAGAAAAACTCTGGTAGAGTTTATTGTATAGAACAAAAAAAGGATTCACATGTTTGCTATAACTTTCTTGTATTTAAGCTATAATGGTTTAATAATATAGAGAGAGCTAGAGGCAGTATCTCCTACTATGGATAAGAACATGGAGACGCAAGTCCAGTCGTGGTTGCACCTTGTAGATTTATGTAGCTGATCGTGGTTCTCCTCAACTAGAAAAAAGAAATGGTGGAGATAAATCTTTTGTTTTGACGAATAGGGGAACTGACAAGAGGAGTGCATCATGTACTACTATCATCGTCTTCATTGCTTACCGGACATATGCATGTGATATTTGAAGACATAATAGATACATCATTTTGGACCCTAAATACTTATTTCAAAAGGACATTATGTAAGCTGCAATCCGAAAGGAATCATTACAGATTTAAGCTTAGTGAGACTGAGCCTTTAGGCCATGAAAAAGGTAAGAGGATGGAAATTATATCAAGTAGGGGGCGATGTTAACCCATTTTGTGTTATAGTCCATTTCCATTCGAGCTTGAATGAGAGAGAGTTCTTGAAGCGGTAGAAACGGGAAATAACACTGAGCTACCCAATAGAGAAGTGTTTCTAGAGTTACATGAAGTTATCAAACAATGTTCATGACCCATGTGGTACATTGATTCCTAGTGACGTTTGTATGGTTGATGGGAGATGTATTTTGCTTTATCCGTGCACAGTCTATAGGGGATGGATAGTGATGGTTATCCCATTTACATGCATTGAGATGATGGTAGCAATGTGCAAGGTAAAGGGAGTTACAGTGGGACAATAGGTGGATCATGCCATATTCTCCTTTCCATTCCATAAGATACAAGGCTCAAATAAATATTGAAGTGTGCTCCATAATGCCACTATGAACTACCTCTACAAGTATGTGTATAAGGGTCTTGATAGAGCAACGATAAGGATGAATGATCATAATGGTGTAATGGATGAAGTTTGTAAATACTTTGATACACGGTATGTATCAGAGTGTCAAAGGTATGCTAGGGACAATCTATGAATATGATTTGCATGAGGAGAAGCCAGATATCTAGAGATTACAAGTTCATATGTTGTTGCATAATAAAGTGATGTTTCAAGACACTGATTGTTGAGATGTCAAGCTCAACATGAGCTGACACTCATGAGGCACTTGCATGCCCATTTGACATTTATATCACTGGCGGGTTTGATAGCTGGCACCAACATATGTTCGCCAGAGATTCTATAGCTAGACTACACCGATTAGTCACGTCTACCCACTCCTCTTAGCGTGTTCACATTATGGACCGCTTGTATATACTCTATTAAGTGTGTTAGTCACTTTATCTTCTTTGTAGATATCTTTTGTTGTGTGAAGAAGAAGAAGAATTTTCAGTCTCTCACCTTGTGTGCTCTCTTCTAGGGTTTGTGTGAGTGTGTGTGTGCTTACAAGAGCTCAAGCTCTCTTCTCCCCTGCGTCTTTTCATGCTATCAAAGCTTGGTTCATGATAAGGGCTGATCAACAAGCAAGAGAAGCATAGGAAGTGGTACGAGGGTAAGAGCTTCATCTACTCTTCCCCCTTTGTGTTGGCTACTACACCCTTGTCTCGGGAAGCTCTTCGTCGGGAGGCACCGGCAAACGAACTCCAATTGAGGAGCTTTCTTTGCAGGAGGAAAGCTACAAGGAAACTTTAAGGTCCTATTGGACAAAAATTTTCAAGCCGAAAACACATTTCGGGCACGTCTGGACCTTCGTTTTTCAGTTCGCAGCGTTCACAAGCACTGCGGGGTAAGTTTCGATTCTCTGCAGAACTCTATTTTTGGAACTGTAGGAAGGGTGATTGTTTGTGCAGATACTGTGTGTGCTGCAAAAAGGTCTCAAGTTGCCATTGGGTGTATGTATGCAAAGTAAGGTCACTGGTTGTGACAGTTTAGGTGCAGTATAGTACCGCTGCAGAGAGAATATAAGAGTTTGTGCAGGTCAAGCAAGAGTGCTGTTGTTTGCTAGTAAATTTGTGTTGTAGAAAAGATGTCAAATGATGGAATAAACCAGATTATTATCGAGAATCTTGACAAGAACAACTTCCATGCTTGGAGGTTTAGATTGACCAATTTCCTAATGGGAAAAGGTTACTGCCTGGGAATACATTGAAGGTGAACATGAGGAGGCATCGGAGATACTGGAGATTAATCCAATTGCTGCAGATACTGCAGATTAATCCAACTGCTCTACAGATACTTGAGATTAATCCAACTACTGCAGATATAAAAGAGTTCAAGGATTAGAATCAAGGAGCAAGGAAAGTCATGTATTAGCTTTCTATCAGCATACATGACACTATGATAAGGTATATACAGGATGCCAAGTCACCTAAGGATGCATGGAACACCTTAGTGAAGCTGTATGAAACAAACACCAAGGCACAAAAATTCAGTTGAAGAATGAGCTTCATACTATGGAGAAGAAGAATATGTCTATAAATGATTATGCTTTGAACATCAAGGGCATTGTGGAATCCGTTACATCAATTGGTGTTTCTGTTGATGATGATGATAAGGTGGAAGTGTGTCTGCGTGGTCTCGGGCCACAATACAAGGCGTTCAAGACGTCTATTCAGACTTGGGAGAACATTCCCAACTTCATAGATTTGGTGTCAATGCTAATCATTGAAGAGAAGAACTTGGGTAAAGATCAACAGTCTTTACAAAACAGAAACAGTTTAGAGCTGCAGGCCTTTTACACAAGTGTAGGTAGAGGACGAGGTAGAGGTCCTGGACATGGCCAAGGTGGTGGCCAGACAGGTAATCAGAATTATGGTCAGCAAGCATGTAGGATGGTAAAGTGAAGCACCTTGCAGATGTACTTCATGTTCTAAACATTACAAAGAATCTGAATTTTGTTGGCTAGATGATCGATCATGGTTTGCAGATTCGGTTTAACCCTGATGGGGATGCTATGTAGAAGACTTCAAAGATAAGTGCAGGTTGGTTGCAAAAGGCAACAGAGTGGGTAGAATGTTTACATTGAATAAAAATATGCCTGAAGTAAGTGCTGTTATGTTTGCAAATGGTTCATGAGTTGTTGCAGATACAAACATTTGGCATAAGAGAATCGGGCATGTCAATGTGCATAGGATGAAGTCTATGCAGACTAAACAAATTGTGATAGGACTGCTTAAGTTTAAAGTTGAAGGTATGCATAAAGTTTATGAAGCATGTCAATTTGGAAAGCAAACAAAACAGGTATTTCCACATGACAAAAATTTGAGTAGGAATGTGCTAGATGTAGTGCATGCATTCAGATGTATGGGATCCTCGAAGAGACTATGTCAATGGGTGGCTCTAGGTACCACGTAACATTCATTGAATTGTGGGTGTACGTCATGAAGGAGAAGAGTGAAGTGTTCACTCATTTTTAGAATTTCAGAGTTATGGCTGAAAAATAGACAAGAAAGCATATGAAGTGCCTAAGGTCAGATGGAGGGGGAGAATGCTTCTCCAATGAGTTCTCTGAATTCTTGCAAAAGAATGGCATTTATAGACAATTTACATGTAGATACACTCCGCAGCAAAATGGAGTTGAGGGGTTGAGAAGAGAGAAACATTGAGAAATTATAGAAAAGATCAATATTCACTAATTACCTTACAAATATCTTGATTCTTTGTTCACGGTAGAGGCCCCCAACCAATCAATTGGTTAAGTATGTTGATGGAGCCACTAATTGGGATTGAAGAAAGAGGGAAGCTCCAAAAACTAGTGAATTTTTAAATGAATTCACAGTTCTTGGCTTAGGTGGAGTAGAGTAACGATGCATAAACACTATATCTTTTTCAACAAGGGGGAGGCTTCTATTTATAGGAAAAATTGAGCTCCTAACCAAACAAACTGATTCTAGAATTTTCTAAATCAGTTTGGTCAATATTTGACCATTTTTAGGTCAGTTAAGCTAACTTTTTGGAACTAGACTTGAATGAGGAGAGATGAAATATCTCAATTTTTATGAGTTTAAAACTCATTCAAGCATGTGAAATATGCACCTCCTTTAAAGAACTCCTCTTCCTTACATATGTGTCATAATGGAATCATTTTAATATTGCTCATAGTTTTTTTTACTAATAATCCTTGTACATTTTCAACTCTTCATCTTATGTGAAATATGCACCTCCTTTAAAGAATTCCCCTTCCTTACATATGTCATATTTTTAATATTGCTCATAGTTTTTTACTAATAATCCTTGTACATTTTCAACTCTTCATCTTATGTGAAATATGCACCTCCTTTAAAGAATTCCCCTTCCTTACATATGTCATATTTTTAATATTGCTCATAGTTTTTTACTAATAAACCTTGTACATTTTCAACTCTTCATCTTATGTGAAATATGCACCTCCTTTAAAGAACTCCCCTTCCTTACATATGTCATATTTTTAATATTGCTCATAGTTTTTTACTAATAAACCTTGTACATTTTCAACTCTTCATCTTATGTGAGCATTTACTCATTTTTGGGTATCTTCTTTTATAAATTGGATTTATCTCCTCCCTACACATGGATTGATGCTATTGGCCCATAGGAACCTTAATTGGACCATAATCCAAATTTTTTTGAAAATCTAGATCCTTAGACTAAGGTCCTTTATACCCATTTCCAATTAATTCCAATTGCACATTGGAAAGTTCTTTTTGAATTTCTGTTTCAGGGGAACTTATTTTAATAAGATGAGATAATTTTCTATCCAAAAATATTAAAATTTTGAATATTATCTCTCTAGAATATTTTCTCTCTCTAGGTTAAAACAGTTAGAAACAAGTCTTTTATATTTCTGAAGAGGGATTGATTACAGGGGAAGATGCTAGACATCAAAAGGGGTTGGGGGAGGAATCTTACATTCTACCCCACTTAAAAAACGCGAGATGTCCTCATCTCGCAAACTGGGATAATTTCGCAAGATGCACGAATTATGAGACTTAGAGAAAAATTTAAATCAGGATTAACCACCAAGAAAAAGTCTCAAAGAGAGCAAGATTCAAGATAAGAACAAGATTTAAACTTTATTCATTCTCGGAACTTATACAGTAAAGATAGAAGAACTCTTTACACTTTCATAAGCCCGTCCATCATATGATCACAAAAGCAACACTCACAAGCTGCACATGTATAAGGTAACTCATCTATGGGAATAATTCTGTTGGTTATTGTTGCACCTATCTCAGTGGTATGAGGTGATCTAACAAAAGGACCTCTGAGAGGCAAGCCAAAAACGGGGTAAAGGCATATCTTCTCATGAGAAAGAAAACACGCCAGTAAGAAGACCCGCTTAGAAAACCCAAGATGCCTTGATCTCATGACGCAGTGGTATCGGGGACCCAAACCCAAAGCTTCAATAACCATGGCCAAGCGGACATTGTTACGAAAGTGCTGCTGACCCCAGGGTGTTACCCTAGTTATGTCTTGATAGGTCCGCCATTTTGTCTGCGCTACAGAAGTTCCCAAGTGAGGAAAAAGTGAGCGCTCATACTGTTCTATAAAATCTTTCTTCACAGACTCCCTTGCGTCTTGAAGGTGAGAAATCATCATGGATAAAACTAATTCTTGTTGCCAAGCCATGAAGGAGATTAAGAAAGAAAGAAGATCGATGGAAGTAAGATTACTGTGAATGACAAGTAAAAGTTACGACTTATATAAAGGAAGGAGCTAGCGTAACTTAGAAGCCAACGGTAACTTGCCACTGAAGTTTTACCGTCTTTCCATGATTTGGGTTTGGCACATTTTTCTATAGAAGGCATTCAAAACTTTGAGATGAGGAGATAAAAGAAGTTCGTAAGCTAAATCACCTACTTTCTTTGGTCCACAATATCTGGGAGATAACTTCTTATACTTCCCAAGAGATAAAGAACTTCTTTTGGGCCGTACTCGAGACCAAAACCTTGATATCCAAAACATCGATTCTCACTTCTGAATCCTTAAAACAGGTGGGACTCTTGAGAAGTATTCAGGAAAAAGGTTCTTCCTTTTTTAAACAGAATCTTTCTTTTATTTTAGAGAGAGAATAATTATAAGATCAGAAAGGGAGATTCTTACTCCTGTATACCTCTAAGGCTAGGGGAGGAATCTTACATTCTACCCCACTTAAAAGGTGCAAGATGTTCTCATCTCGCAAGTAGAGGACAACTCTTTTGCTTAAGATCCAATTTATTCTGGGGTTCCTTATATTCCGGTCAACCCAACAGAATATGAGGATAAATATCCCTTATATAGAACTCATCATTAAATAACAATTCATTCAGATCATATCATTCATATCTTTAACACGATAATGGTCCATTAGACCGAAAAATTTCCTTCTAAACATTCCTCCACGGAATTTAAGTTAAGCAAGTTCTCAATTTGTCATCCCTTAACTTGATCTACCGTCTCAAGTATTAACAGTAGCAATTTGACAGCACAATCCACTAATCTCATAGTGATTTGCTGAATCATTTTCATCATTTATCATTACAGGGACTCGTCCCAATCATCCACATTGTGGTTTCGCTCAGCTTATTACATTTCAACCCATTTTCAGGGATCATCATTTTTCAATCAGAATCCAAATCAATTCATCAGTTCCCAAACAGAATTAAAAATCATATCAACCACATTCAAAATCATCATCTGGATAGCATTAACGCTTATAATTTCAAGTCTTAGATTTACTCGTATATACTGTCGGTAAAGAGCTGCAGTTATACTCTCGGTATATACGGATAGTCATGATACTCGAAACTATAAGGTAAATACCATCATGTCTAGGTCTCAAGCAAGTCAGGATTCCATACAATTGCGGTACTTCCAATTGAAGACCCAATTACTAATTTACGAATTTCAATTTGAATTAACAATTTGTATGAATTATATCAAACAATTACAACCTTTTTGTGCGTCTTGATAAACTTTTGACATAATTGGCTCCTCAGTTGATCTTATTGGAGATCTATGACTTAAGTCTGATAAATAGATTTTTCTTTATCCGATCGTCCGTAAAAAAAACATTTGTATATTTATATACAAGTTGCAATAATTACATAGAGTGGCTCGGCTCCAAAATTCAAAATCTCCTCGAGAGACGCATAAGACGACGGTACTGGGCCATAGTCATGCCCTGTTACATAAGTTCTCTAACTGCGAAGGGAGTTATTATTTTCTCCTTAGGGATAAATCGACTAAGGAGTCTATAAATTCGACATAAAAGTCTGAAATTTCAAGGTGTCGAATGATATAGAATGACACCACGCACCATTTTCAGCTTTAACAGGATCATAGTCAATGAGAGATTCTGCCACAGCATTGTACGGCGGTTGCAATGGGCGTGGACATATTGCCCTGCAAACCACTTATGTTGTATTCTCTCCGCTGGGGTAGGAAAATATAAATCCGCAAAATGGCGTGTGAGTCTTGCTCGGCTTGTTTGAGTTGAAGCGGAAGAGATGAGATGCTCGAAGGCAAATGCAATCATATCTTGAGACTGGGTGAGGTCGGGAATACCAGATAAATGTGGAACTTCCATCTATAAAAACAATTTCTTTGATTAAAATTTCTTCATTAAAGAAGCTTACGGAATGAAAATACATTATGAAAATGCTGTTTCTGAATTCTTATTACCAATTTCAGATAAGAATTTAATTATCTTTATTAGCTTTCAAAACCTGCTCTGATACCAACTGTGAGATCCCAATCTCCACCATGCAACAGATTCGGGGTACTAGCAGCGGAAGTAGCACATCGTGCGCGGGTAGGGGTCTCACACTCGGGGCCTCGCCCACGGATATCCGGACAAGAGACTAATCCGTCGGTTTGTCCAAAATCGAAACCGGAAAAACTCCCTTTACCCGGAAAGCACGGGCGATTCCACCAGATAACTTTGTACTCTAACGTAGTCAAGATCATTACCGATCACGCTGATCCGACTGCACCTATAAAGATACTCGGTCGGATCAAGGAAGAAACTTGCACTTGGATCATTGGGATCAACGCTTTTTTCCCCATCAAGAGGCACAGCCGTTGATTCCTATCCATAGAACAATTACTATTCGGGATTTACTTTATCTATCGTAATAACAGAAATTAAAATCTCGATTTACGGATCCATCAGTCCAGCCTAACCCCATCCGATCCCATGGGTTAGCCAACCGCCCAACCACTGTAGTGATGGGATCCAATTTGGAATTTGGTTAGGTTTTGTCCCGGGTACCAAGGAAAAGAGTTCCAAAGGCCCCCTAGCCGGAAGTTCATGCAAACATAAAACTAGTCATACCACTTACACACCCAATATGAAATTGCCTTTTCTTAGCATCAACTAGCTTTAAAACAATCCTTTAATAAAACCATTATGTCACTGATGACAATCCTCAAAGTCTCTGGTTGAATCCTTATTTCCAGTCATTCTTTCATCGGTGTACTTATGGCATCATTGGCAACCAGAACGCTCACCACCTGTTCTCTCAGGGGCCTTTTCCATAGTTCCTAGCTCATAGTAACCGGCAATAATATTCATATAATAGAATGGAATCTCCGTGGAAGATCAGCAAGATCAACCCACAGATCCATATAAAAGAGCCATGGACTCATCTGTTGAGGACCAGCAAGGTCAATCAACCAGATCCATGCCCGGTTTCAGAAAACAACTCTTACTCCTTGTTCCAATATCTTCCATGACGCACGTGTGGGTATCTTCGGCGACCCAGAGCCCGAGCACCGTATGGTCAGCACCCTCTAGGATCCTTCGCAGGTGACCTAGCGCTTCACTCATAGGCCGCTTCCTTGGTCCCTCATCCACCGTACCGGAAGCTCACCATTTAAATCGAGCCGAGGCTGGTCAAGACCTCGATCGACCTTGCTACGCGAGACGTCCTCCATTGACTCTCCGTCAGCAGTTGCAACTTTATCAATTCAGTCTTCATGACCTTAATCCTCAAGACGGTCAAAATGCTTCTCCAGCATTCTTGACATAAAACAGTCATTTACAAACAGTCACAAATACAGTTTCTATAACGAACTCTTGTCTTTCCATATTATGCACTCTCGGACCACATTACTTATTCCACATTCCATTCAGTGTGTACTCGTTCTCATCCATTCACTCATATAGACTACATTATCTCACATACATCTTCATATTCATTATTCTACATACATATCCATGTTCGTACGTCCACATCATACATCCAATTTCACATTCATACATACGCATCTACATGCATACATCCACATCTACATTCATACATCCATACCTCCATTTCCACATCCACACATCCACATTCATATTCATACATCCACATTCACATGCATACATCCATTTTCACATCCTCATTCATACATCCACATTCACATACATACATCCACATCCGTATCTACATCCATACATCCACATCCACCTCTTCATTCACAATCACATCCATACATCCACATCTACATACATACATCCATTTTCACATCCTCATTCATACATACACATCCACATACATACATACACATCCGTATCTACATCCATACATCCGCATCCACATCCACATCAACATTCACATTCATACATATACATCTACATGTATACATCCACATCACATTCATACAACCATATTACACCCATTCTCGTCCTAACACATCCCATATACATCTTAACACATCCTAACTCATCTTAACACATTCTATCACATCTCATACACATCTTATCACATCTTTTTACATCTCATACACCTCTTATCACATCCTATCACTTTCCATACGCATCTTATCAAATCTTATCACATCTCATACACATCTTACCACATCTTTTTACATCTCATACACCTCTTATCACATCCTATCACTTTCCATACGCATCTTATCAATTCTTATCACATCTCATACACCTCTTATCACATCCTATTACTTTCCATACGCATCTTATCAATTCTTATCACATCTCATACACCTCTTATCACATCTTATCACATTTCATATCTTTAAAAAAAAAAAAGAGAATTCTTATATTTGATATAAGATTTCTCTACACATTTATTTATACATAAATTCCATTTAAGGAGACTAACACTTTCGAAATTAAAATCAATCTTTTATGCATCTTCTTATGCATAAATTTAATTTGGTAGGAAATTACACTTTTAGAATAAAAGAATTTCTGTTATGCATCTAAGTCAAGCATAAAATCCATTTATGAGGAAAATCACACTTTTAGTATAAAAAGAATATCTTTTATGCATACCTATATGCATGAAATCCAATATGATAAAAGTAACACTCTTACAATAAAATAATCAACTTTTATGCATACCTCTATGCATGAAATTCAATTATGATAAAAGTCACACTTTTATAATAAAATAATCAACTTTTATGCATACCTCTATGTATGAAATCCAATATGATAAAAGTAACACTTTTGATATAAAAAATTTTCCTTTATGCATACTTCTATGCATGAAAATTAAAAATGATAAAAGTAACACTTTTGATATAAAAATTTTCCTTTATGCATACTTCTATGCATGAAAATTAAAAATGATAAAAGTAACACTTTTGATATAAAAAATTTTCCTTTATGCATACTTCTATGCATGAAAATTAAAAATGATAAAAGTAACACTTTTGATATAAAAAATTTTCCTTTATGCATACTTCTATGCATGAAAATTAAAAATGATAAAAGTAACACTTTTGATATAAAAATTTTTCCTTTATGCATACTTCTATGCATAAAAATTAAAAATGATAAAAGTAACACTTTTGATATAAAAAATTTTCCTTTATGCATACTTCTATGCATGAAAATTAAAAATGATAAAAGTAACACTTTTTATATAAAAATTTATCCATTATGCATACTTCTATGCATGAAAATAAAAATGGTAAAAATAACACTTTTTATATAAAAATTTATCCATTATGCATACTTCTATGCATGAAAATAAAAATGGTAAAAATAACACTTTTGATATAAAAATTTATCAATTATGCATACTTCTATGCATGAAAATAAAAATGGTAAACATAATACTTTTTATATAGAAATTTATCCATTATGCATACTTCTATGCATGAAAATAAAAATGGTAAAGATAACACTTTTGATATAAAAATTTATCCATTATGCATACTTCTATGCATGAAAATAAAAATGGTAAACATAATACTTTTTATATAAAAATTTATCCATTATGCATACTTCTATGCATGAAAATAAAAATGGTAAAGATAACACTTTTGATATAAAAATTTATCCATTATGCATACTTCTATGCATGAAAATAAAAATGGTAAAAATAACACTTTTTATATAAAAATTTATCCATTATGCATACTTCTATGCATGAAAATAAAAATGGTAAAAATAACACTTTTGATCTAAAAACTTATCCTTTATGCATGATATTAAAATTTAATTTCTCCATGATTATAATAAAATTTTTTCAATTAATCTAGGATGATAATTCCTAGAATATGGTAGGAAGTCCTCTTTTTATGCTTTGAATGAAATTATTTTATGCATAATTTTTATAAAAATTTTGCCATAGCTCCGCTGCTATGACTGATAAATCTCAATTTTTTCTAAGGGATAATACTTATCATTAAGGAAATAATTAAAATGATCTCTAATTGGATTATTAATCTATAATGGATTGAATCATCAATATACATAAACTAAAAGCATAGAAAATAGCCATTAATTTGGCCTCAAGTATAGCTTAATCTTGGGTTAAGGAAAAGCTTTATGAAAAGCTTGATTTGGATTGAGAATGGGTCATGAGTATGACCATTTCTTGAGTGAGAGAGAGAAATTACATAAAAATCATTACAATTTAAACATAAATGGAAATTAACTTCAATAGCATTTATTAAATTATGTAACTCTTCACTACTATTCACCAATTAACTTCAATAGCATTTAAAAAACCATACCAATTAAGCTTCTCAAGCTTGAGAGGGGTTGAGAAGAGAGAAACATTGAGAAATTATAGAAAAGATCAATATTCACTAATTACCTTACAAATATCTTGATTCTTTGTTCACGGTAGAGGCCCCCAACCAATCAATTGGTTAAGTATGTTGATGGAGCCACTAATTGGGATTGAATAAAGAGGGAAGCTCCAAAAACTAGTGAATTTTTAAATGAATTCACAGTTCTTGGCTTAGGTGGAGTAGAGTAACGATGCATAAACACTATATCTTTTTCAACAAGGGGGAGGCTTCTATTTATAGGAAAAATTGAGCTCCTAACCAAACAAACTGATTCTAGAATTTTCTAAATCAGTTTGGTCAATATTTGACCATTTTTAGGTCAGTTAAGCTAACTTTTTGGAACTAGACTTGAATGAGGAGAGATGAAATATCTCAATTTTTATGAGTTTAAAACTCATTCAAGCATGTGAAATATGCACCTCCTTTAAAGAACTCCTCTTCCTTACATATGTGTCATAATGGAATCATTTTAATATTGCTCATAGTTTTTTTTACTAATAATCCTTGTACATTTTCAACTCTTCATCTTATGTGAAATATGCACCTCCTTTAAAGAATTCCCCTTCCTTACATATGTCATATTTTTAATATTGCTCATAGTTTTTTACTAATAATCCTTGTACATTTTCAACTCTTCATCTTATGTGAAATATGCACCTCCTTTAAAGAATTCCCCTTCCTTACATATGTCATATTTTTAATATTGCTCATAGTTTTTTACTAATAAACCTTGTACATTTTCAACTCTTCATCTTATGTGAAATATGAACCTCCTTTAAAGAACTCCCCTTCCTTACATATGTCATATTTTTAATATTGCTCATAGTTTTTTACTAATAAACCTTGTACATTTTCAACTCTTCATCTTATGTGAGCATTTACTCATTTTTGGGTATCTTTTTTTACAAATTGGATTTATCTCCTCCCTACACATGGATTGATGCTATTGGCCCATAGGAACCTTAATTGGACCATAATCCAAAATTTTTTGAAAATCTAGATCCTTAGACTAAGGTCCTTTATACCCATTTCCAATTAATTCCAATTGCACATTGGAAAGTTCTTTTTGAATTTCTGTTTCAGGGGAACTTATTTTAATAAGATGAGATAATTTTCTATCCAAAAATATTAAAATTTTGAATATTATCTCTCTAGAATATTTTCTCTCTCTAGGTTAAAACAGTTAGAAACAAGTCTTTTATATTTCTGAAGAGGGATTGATTACAGGGGAAGATGCTAGACATCAAAAGGGGTTGGGGGAGGAATCTTACATTCTACCCCACTTAAAAAACGCGAGATGTCCTCATCTCGCAAACTGGGATAATTTCGCAAGATGCACGAATTATGAGACTTAGAGAAAAATTTAAATCAGGATTAACCACCAAGAAAAAGTCTCAAAGAGAGCAAGATTCTAGATAAGAACAAGATTTAAACTTTATTCATTCTCGGAACTTATACAGTAAAGATAGAAGAACTCTTTACACTTCCATAAGCCCGTCCATCATATGATCACAAAAGCAACACTCACAAGCTGCGCATGTATAAGGTAACTCATCTATGGGAATAATTCTGTTGGTTATTGCTGCACCTATCTCAGTGGTATGAGGTGATCTAACAAAAGGACCTCTGAGAGGCAAGCCAAAAACGGGGTAAAGGCATATCTTCTCATGAGGAAGAAAACACGCCAGTAAGAAGACCCGCTCAGAAAACTGAAGATGCCTTGATCTCATGACGCAGTAGTATCGGGAACCCAAACCCAAAGCTTCAATAACCATGGCCAAGCGGACATTGTTACGAAAGTGCTGCTGACCCCAGGGTGTTACCCTAGTTATGTCTTGATAGGTCCGCCATTTTGTCTGCGCTACAGAAGTTCCCAAGTGAGGGAAAAGTGAGCGCTCATACTGTTCTATAAAATCTTTCTTCACAGACTCCCTTGCGTCTTGAAGGTGAGAAATCATCATGGATAAAACTAATTCTTGTTGCCAAGCCATGAAGGAGATTAAGAAAGAAAGAAGATCGATGGAAGTAAGATTACTGTGAATGACAAGTAAAAGTTACGACTTATATAAAGGAAGGAGCTAGCGTAACTTAGAAGCCAACGGTAACTTGCCACTGAAGTTTTACCGTCTTTCCATGATTTGGGTTTGGCACATTTTTCTATAGAAGGCATTCAAAACTTTGAGATGAGGAGATAAAAGAAGTTCGTAAGCTAAATCACCTACTTTCTTTGGTCCACAATATCTGGGAGATAACTTCTTATACTTCCCAAGAGATAAAGAACTTCTTTTGGGCCGTACTCGAGACCAAAACCTTGATATCCAAAACATCGATTCTCACTTCTGAATCCTTAAAACATGTGGGACTCTTGAGAAGTATTCAGGAAAAAGGTTCTTCCTTTTTTAAACAGAATCTTTCTTTTATTTTAGAGAGAGAATAATTATAAGATCAGAAAGGGAGATTCTTACTCCTGTATACCTCTAAGGCTAGGGGAGGAATCTTATATTCATAGTGTCTAAAGATGGGATTTCTCCTCCTGACCCTGCAAAGATCCAAGTAGTCTCGTAGATTGGTCAAAACCCAAGACGATAAAGGAAGTCAGAGGATTCCTAGGATTAACCAAATGGTATAGGATCTTTATACTCAGGTATGCTCAGATAGCATCCACTTTAACTAGAAGAGTACCTATTTCGGTGGACTGCAATGTGTCAGAGTGCCTTCGATAAGCTAAAGACAGCCTTAGTAACCAACCTTGTCCTTAAATTGCTAGATTTTACCAAACCTTTTGAAGTAGTTACTAATTCCAGTGGGTTTGCCTTAGGCGGTGCTCTTATGCAGGAAGGTCATGCAGTGGCCTATGAATCTTGAAAGCTCAGAACACAAGAGAGAAATTATGCCGTCCATGACTTGGAGTTACTCTCAGTAGTTTATGCTCTAAAGTTATGGAGACATTATCTTTTGTGACAGAGGTTCACCTTGATGACATATCATCAAAGTCTGAAGTGGATCTTCACCCAAAGGGATCTCAACATGCATCAAAGGAGATGGATGCAGACCCTGTAGGAATTCAATTTTGAAATCAAGTATCGGCCAAGGAAAGAAAATGTGGTGGCAGATGCACTCTCAGCACAAAAACCTCCTTGCTTGCAATTACAGTGGTGTCAAATCCATTAATCAGTGAAGTAAGAGAGAGAATCATGCAGGATAAAATTTTTACCCCTATTGCTACCCTTCTAATGCAAGAAAGCAAGACTCCTCAGGAAATGAGTCGAGTTATTGGGTACAAATTGGATGAAGGATGCATGTATTATAATAATTGGCTATGCATTCCCAATGATGAGGGAATAAAAGGAAGGATTCTGAGAGAAGCCGATGATAGCCTGATAGCTAGACATCCAGGGTTTATAAAAACCTATATGTCTCTGAAGAAAAGCTTCTTCTGGCCAGGACTCAAAAAGGATGTACTTGATCATGTGCGACAATGCTTAATGTGTCAGAGAATCAAGGCAGAGAGAGTCAAGATGCCAGGGAAATTGCAGCCTCTAGACATTCCACATATGAAGTGGGAATGTATCAGTATGGACTTTGTCACTCGATTACCTTCAGTGCAATCAGGTTACAACTCCATTTTTGTGGTAGTTGACAGACTAACCAAAGTTGCCCATCAGATCTCCAATAAGATCGTTTATCTTGTTTAAGAAATTATTTTTTGAACCTCTTAAGTCTTAGGATCTCGTTGACGAAATCAAAATAAAAATTTAATAATGTATCATTTTTGGCAGAATTATGAGGTGAGGGAACAGAACCATGACCGACAGCCAGATCCTCTCACTGATGAGGAAGAGCTTGACCCCGACGTTTGCAAGGCTCTTCACAGAACTTAGCCAAGACCCTTCAAAGGTGAAGGGGAGAGCTTGGGCGAGGCTGTGGAGAAGTGGGTTGAAGATATTTTGATGTCACCGGATACAATGAGAGGAGCAAAATGGCTCTCGCTAGGCTGAAGATTGTGGAAACAGCCAGGGTGGCATGGAGAAACCATTGCGATACCAACCATCTGGATAGGAATACCCAGTCCTAGAATGATCTCAAAGCCTATCTACGTAAGAGATTTTGTCCTCCCGGATTTTTATAGAAACTAAGATGAATGAATTCTTAGAGCTAAACCAGGGGAGCAAAACTATTGAAGAATATCACCACGCATTTGATCTTCTCCTCAAGTACTCACCACCACTAGATGAAGAGCAGCTTATGGCTAGCTTCATTTGGGGAATGAACAAACCTTCAGCCACCCTGGTCAAGAATGCGAAGCTAGTTTCCATGGCTGAAGCTGTAAAAATGGCAAAGGACTTCGCCAAATCCTTCATCAGTAAAGTCCCGCCAAAGCTAGCTCCCTCATCCTTCAAGAGATTCCTAACATCGAGAAGTTCTTCCAACCTTCCACCCTCTAAAGAGACACCAAGGTCCCAACCAGAATCTAGAGTCAGGAAGTTTCAGGAATGAACGAAGACCTTTTCCTCAAAGCTCTTTCTCAAAAACTCCGGCTCTTTCAAGAATGCAGAGGGAAGAGCTTCGAAGTGAGAACAGGTGCTCCAGATGTCATGGGTTTGGGCACCAGCTCAAGGATTTCCCATCTCCTTCTGTGGGCCAAGGAATCCAGGGTCCCAGAGTTTAGAGACAGACTCCTTTGTATTAGTCCAATCAGGGTCCCCCGCGCCAAAATCAGGGCAACCCTAGAAGAGTGCCAACTCAGCCTACAGCCTCCAATGAAAGAAGTCTCCAAACTCCCTCCCAGAATTGGGGTAACCAAAGAGAGAGAATTCCACCTCTCAGACTGAAACAGCTAGAGCCATCACTATAGTAGCTGAGGAAGTGGAGGAAGAAAAAGGACAGATCTATGCCGCAATTGAGCATCAGGGGAATAATCGTTAATTTTCAGTCCTCCAGACTCTAGCACAGTACCAAGGTAAGCAATTAAAGCTTTTGATTGATTCAGGTAGTACTCATTCTTTTATTTTCCCAGGATGTCTACGTAAGTTAGTCCTAAATCAGAAATCAGGGAAACCTATGCAAGTGGAATTGGCCAGTGGAAAGATTATTTTCACACCTTGAGACAAACCTTATTCAGTTTAGTCTAGATGGGAACGTAATAGAGTGCCAGTTTAAAGTCCTTCCCTTGGGAATCTATGATGGAATCCTTGGAATGGATTGGCTCCATAAGAATCATGCTGACATTCATTGTCACAATGGAACCATCTCTTTCCTTACCTTCACGGGATTAAAGTTCAAGGAACTGGAATTTTTGAAACCCCAGTGCTGCAATTAGTCAAGGCTTATAAATTGTTAAAAGGGCTCAGAAAGAGGCAAGCTATTTATGTCGTGATGAATCTGGTAGACATATAAAATGCAAGGCTAAAGAACCAGAGTGGTTAAGTGAGTAAGGAGATGTGTTCCCTGAAGAGCTGACTGAGATGCCTCCGTCTCGCGAAGTAGATTATGAGATCGAGTTAACCCCTGGAGCTCATCCACCAGTAGCCCAGCGCGTGCATACAAAATGCGAGTCTCCGAAGCGATACACCATCACTTAGTCCCCTCACTGTAGATAAATGACCCGCCCATAATCGTCACTACAATCAAAATATATTCTGATAGACTGAATAATAACATAATGAATAAAATAATGCTTCATCTTCATTAAAGAAATAATGCTTCATCTTCATTAAAGAAATAGATAATAACACAGATAAGAATTAGAGACATGAAAATCAGATAATCTAATCACTGCCATTCATCATCATCCACACCTTCTTCATACAAATTCATGTACAAATAACTTCTCATATCCAAGATAGTTTATGTGACATATCACATGATATGACCTATTCATATCTTTTAACATCCATGATTCACACACCCTTTCATATATTTGACTTAATTACTAATCAAATTAAGGTCTGCCAAGAATGCTTTTAACAATGAATAGAAGCTAAATTTCATAAAAATTAACAATAATCTATAAGATTAACATTTATCATTGTTGTTGGAAATCATTATCTTGCTCAAGAATTGCCAATAATAAATTGCCTAGATCACTTCAAATCACCAACAAGTTGTTTGCAATAATCTTGCACTACTTCCACCAAGATTCTATAATCTTTCTTTCTTGCATAAGTTTCACCAATATTCATAGTTTCTTGAAGTTTGTTATAATTTCCCTTAAAGACATACAATTTCTTGCAAGAAATGATAAATATTAGGAAAGATTTGATCAAGAATCACTCACTGATATTAAGTCTGCTCAGGATTTCATTTCTACACTTAATCTTTATAAACTTTATAATTTGTACCAAGACTTCTGTAGATTCCACTCTGTATAGAAATTCTACATAAATATGTCGTAATATAACTATAAACTACACAAATCATAAATCTAATCAAATCTACAACAATAGAACTATAATCTAGTCAAATCTACAAAATAGAAGTGCAATTTGTACACTTTTTTTGATGAACTTTACACCAAGATTTGCATAGTAACCACCAATATCTTGTAATCTGCCAAGAATCTAAAGAAATTAGGCAAATGTTGAAGAAAACTAGGGTTTATGAATAGATTTGATAAAAGGAATTACTAATCAAGGAAATTGTGTACTAAAATCAAAGCTTAGGATTTTTTTTAAATAGTGATTAGCATGTACTCTAAAATGATTAACACTAATCTCATTGCTAATGAGTTGCTAATGCACACAAATTAAGAAAGAAACAGCATTTTAGAAAGCTGTGTAGAATATAATCTGAAAATGATTAAGCCACATCCCCTAAATAAGGAATCTAAGCATCATTTTTTAGAACTGTGTAGAACATAAATCTGAAAATGATTATGCCCTAATCACTCCCCTAGACAAGGAATATAAGAAAAGCTCTGATACCACCACAAAAAAGGGATCTAGGTGCTGAGAATGATGGTTACACTCATTGGTTCGAGCATACACAACTTTCACTCATTATCATAGAGGTCACACGTGCTGCTCATGGACGTAGCCACCATGAAAGATTGGGCCATAAGCTCTAAGAAAGCTCAAGTGTATAATGATCAAAAGATAAAGTGTAATGGTCAAAAGATATCAAAAGGATACAAAGTATTTAGGCCATGTTCCTTTTATAGTCCCAAGGCTCATATGCCCTATACATCACATATGTAAATGCCCCTAAGCCCTTGCATAATACTAAAAGTCCTTCGTTACACTCACTTTTGGCCCAACAAATTTATATTCTTTATGGACCACTAGACATTGTTGTATCTTATCAACACGCCTTACATAATAGGATAATTTCATAATGGGTTGCTTTTACTTTTGAAATTTGACTTTACAGTCATTGTGAGAAAAGGATTGTGATTTAGCTAATTATATTGTTGGAAATACGGCCATGTCTGCTGGCGGAGTGAGTGAGTGGAAGGAGAGCTAGAGAGATTAAGCCATGGTGTGTGTGGAATCGGACATGGATATGAAAGAGAGAGAGAGAGAGAGAGAGAGAGAGAGAGAGAGAGAGAGAGAGAGAGAGAGAGAGAGAGAGAGAGAGAGAGAGAGAGAGAGAGAGAGAGAGAGATGCAATAGACACAAGGAAGCAAGACCTCCCATACTATGCTATTTTTGTAAAATAAGCAACCAACCTCCAACTCAAATCACAACACTATAGAGAGGAGACCTAGCCATTCAAACCTCGCGTGCCATGCTATTCCCTCAATCAAAGCTCAGATTATTATTTAGTCACCCCTCTTGGCTCTTAATTGGGATAATAATACATCTTTGACTTTTATAGCATCAAGGCATTATAATAACTCTAAAAAACATGCAAAATTTTTAGATTTTGGGGGACAACCAAAGCAGAGAACTCTTGACTCATACATAGATAAGATCTAGAAGTTGAGGAAAAACCCCCCTCGTTGATGCCAGTGAAGATAGGCATCTTTTTCTAGCAATGAATGCTTGGGTCTTCCTTTTAGGCTCATGGGCTAGGGCAAAGCACCCGAAAGTAGATGTGTTTGATGAAGAAGTTACTGTCGATGTAGGCACATATGCCTTGAGACATGCATTAATGTTGAAAGTTCTGATAGCTCCATAAAAAGAAGCATAGGATTTAGACCTTGTGGTGGTCGCACCGTCATAGGTTAAAGCACCTATTGGTGCAACCGATGCCTCCTCCTTGAAAAGAATCATAGGATTTAGACCTTGTGGTGGTCTTAACATCATACGTTAAAGACCTATTGGTTCAACCCATGCATCCTCCTTGTGAAGGAAGGAAAACACTGAAAGAAAGATTGATCTATTGAACATCTTACCGAAGAGTCATCTAACATAGTTAACGCACATGTTAATGAAGTAGATAAAGAAATTGTTGATGGAAAACACATATGTTGCCTTTGTATTGTAGATTAGTGTAGATATCGCTTGTTTATAATGACTTTAGAAGGCATCCATGTGTGAAAAACACATGGATAACGATTATGGTTGTAGGTTTATGTCATCTTGTGTAAGCATGGCAATGTCAATACTTAATGATGAGAAAAACACTGGATCATAGTATGGGAAACTTCATGGGGGAAAGAACACTAATATACGAAAAACAAATGCACAATACGGCTACAAAGTGGCTACATAAGCATGAGAAGGTGGCTACATGGGCTGATATAAACATCTAAGAAGAGGCGGCTATATGGGTCAGAAAACGCAACACATAAGGCGGCTGTATGGGCTACGTGTGAGCATCAATTTTGAAAATACATGGAAATGGGCGTGTGAGCTACTACATGAGGAGGTAAACATAGGTAGTGATGGCTAGTCAGGCAACCAAGAAAGTGCATAGCAAGGGGTGTAATAACATGGCAAGTAGAGAGAAGCTAAAATGCAAGCATGAAGGATAATATATGGCGGGTAATAGGTCCTAAAACACAACATATGTGAAGAGAGTTAAAAACACAACATAGGAAAGGGGTAGCTCATAAAGAGAAAAATGCACAGATGCTCATGAAAGGCTGCTAAAAAAGAAAGACATTAAAGAACAAAAACCTTAAAATGCAAAGGGGGAGAAGGCAAAGATTAGAATGGAGCCTAGCTTTGATACCATGTTGGAAACATGGCCAAGTCCAAGAGGGGTGGAAGGAGAGGTGGAAAGATCAAGCCCCATGGTGTGTGAAAGCATAGATCTATATGGAGAGAGGTGGAAAGATCAAGCCCCATGGTGTGTGAAAGCATAGATCTACATGGAGAGAGAGAGAGAGAGAGAGAGAGAGAGAGAGAGAGAGAGAGAGAGAGAGAGAGAGAGAGAGAGAGAGAGAGAGAGAGGGAAGCAAGATTGGAAGAACTCAAGTGATATTCATTACTTTGGCAAGAATGACATACAACCCAAGAAATTGATTTTATAGGCACTAGGGTGCCCTTATCTTTAATCTCTTAATAATAAGAGATAGTCACACCTAATGTGATCGCACCAAGACTTAATAACCTTTCACACCACTAAGACTGATTATTATAACACATATATCATGGATTCTGAATGGCAAACTTGCCACTGGAATAGATTATGATCTCCCATGTGCATGCTTATTCAAGATTGGCATGGTGCGTGATTAGAGGAAATACCTTAATACCTCGCATATGGTTTTTTGCAGGATCGACCCTTGAATAAAGATAAGATGCAATAGCTCATCAAGCTAGCGGCCCCTTACCAACAACTGATAGTGGGACAATTGTATAAGTTGGGTAAAGATGATTTTTTACAAAGGTGTGTCCAAGTGAACAAATTCTTGAACAGGTTTATACATGTGTTAGAGGATGCACACCTAGGAATTGTATAGAAGGGAATTTTGTTGGGGGAACTGAGAGCATGAAAGGTTCTCCAAGAAGTATTATGGTGGCCGCCAACATTGTTTGGTTATGTAGTAGTATTTATCAAAGATTACAATGAGTGTCAAAGATTACAATGAGTGTCAAAGATTTGTTATACCACATCTAGTAATAGTCTAGAAACCTTATAAGAAATGGGGAATTGATTTCTAGGATCAATGGTCCTATTGCACATAAAACCCAAGCCCGTGCTACATCATAGTAGCCATTAACTATTTTACTAAGTGAGTGGAAGCCAAGGGTACTAGAAAAGATGATGCTCGGGCTACAGCCAAATTCTTATACGAGCAGGTCATTTCTAGTTTTGGATGCCCATTGCTAGAGATGGTTAGTGACCAAGGGTCACACTTTATCAATGAGGTGATTGATTTACTCATCATGAAGGGTTTCATGATTGTACATCAAACATCATGGGCACCAGGCAGAAAGCACAAACAAAATCTTGTGTAACATCTTAACAAAAACCATTCAAGCCAATAGAACATATTGAGAGCATAAACTTATGGTGCACTTTGGGCATACCTTAAAAAGTGGCAATAACACCATTCCGGTTGACCTATGGGGTTGATGCTATAATGTCTATGGAATATTTAGTCCACATCTTAAGAGTTGTAATCAATGAAACGTTGACTAAAAATGGTATGGTTGTAATCAATGAAACGTTGATGACTGAGAACGTTATGGTTGAGCAATTGATTAAACCTTGGAAAATTGGAAGAGACCAGACTTTTGGTAATACATGGGTTAAGGGTAGAAAATCTCTGATAGAAGAAATGGTTTGACCAAAATGTTAGAGATAAAGAGCTTAAGGAGACAAACCTAGTACTTCTGTTTGGAACATGGAGCAAAAAAACTCTAAGGAATGGGACCCTTTAGAATCATAGAAATCACTCCACAAGGATCTGTCAAAATTGAGACCCTTATAGTATAAAGAACAGTGGGAGTAAGCTAAAAATAAATATGAAACCTTGACCCAAGATATGCTTGCTTAAATCCATAGGAAAAAAAGAGGAGAACAAAGAACAAGGCAAAGTGAAAATACTTGTGGCAACGACCAGAATAAAAAAGGCTAAAAATAGCAAAGGAAAATCTCTAACAACCAATATGGCTATGCTATTATCCATGGAGGATGAGGACGTGGATTAAACTCAAGGATCAACATTCAAGTTTCAGTGGATGGAAATCATAACACGAGTATTGCTCTAATTGACATAGAAGCAAGCCCCAGCTTAATTTCCCTTGAAACATGGCAAGCTAGACTAATAGACATTAGCGCCTATAGTGTTCCATGAAAGTGTGGTAAAATTTGAAGGAAGTTTAAAAGCTCAAACATGGGAAGCTAGACTTGGAACTAATAGACATTAGCGCCTATAGCGTTCCATGCAAGTGTGGTAAAATTTGAAGGAAGTTTAATTTCCCTTGAAACATGGGAAGCTAGACTTGGAACTAATAAAAATTAACGCCTATAGTGTTCCATGCAAGTGTGGTAAAATTTGAAGGAAGTTTAAAAGTTCAAATCACTGTCAACAATAACCATGTGAATTGGTGCAATCGATTGCTCCATTCAATGGAAGGAAAGAATAATCCAAAACGCAGACACAAAGGGATGCAAGACAACTGTACCACTTTAGACTCCAAGTATAGAGAAATTCTTATCTCTTACAAATATTCAAAGGGGTTTAAACTCAAAGAATGATCAAAGAGACCATGATGAGGACTACACCAAGAGATGCCCAATCTCTAGCCACTCCCAAAAACCATCATTATTTGAGCTAACAAACTAGAAAGAAATGGGTTCATGTGAACCTCTTGAAGACACATGGATATTATAAAGGGAATAGACAGATTTGGATACCTAAGCCAAAAGTGAAGAAATCCATAGCTCAAGTGCAAAGGAGTTTACAACACTGATAACCAAAATGGAAAATTAAACTGACAAAAAGAAGCCATGGATGCTAGGTACCTAAGGCCATTCTAACAACACATGGGTGTTGAGATATCGAGCTCATCTAGTGAGGCGGTGGACACTAATGACCCGCCTGGGGGATATGCCCCACACTTACACCACTAGCATGGTTGGTGACATCATGGGTGATATGTGGCCAGTGGGATGACGGACTGTGTGTGACAGCCATTCTAGAGACTAGCATAGTTATAGCGCCAGCTCATTTAGTAGGGTTCACACTATAGAGAACCCTAGGATGTATTTGGTTGAGTACCTTTTCATATTGTGTGCTCTTATCTTTGTATATGGTGTGTTGAGTGTTGTGTGAAGAAGAAGAAGATTTTCAGCCTCTCACCTTGTGTGTTCTCTTTTAGGGTTTTTGTGAGTGTGTGTGTGCTTGCAAGAGCTCAAGCTCTCTTCTCCCCTGCATCTTTTCATGGTATCAGAGCCTGGTTCATGCTAAGGGCTGAGCTCAAGCAAGAGAAGCATAGGAAGCGGTACAAGGGTAAGAGCTTCATCTACTCTTCCCTATTTGTGTTGGCAAGACTACACCCTTGTCGGGAGCTCTACGAGAGGCACCGGCAAACGATCTCTGATTGAGGAGCTTTCTTCGCGGAAGTAAAGCTATAGAGCAACTACACTGTCCTTTCGGACAACAATTATTTGGGCCAAAAACGCGTTTCGGGTGCGTTAGGACCTCCATTTTTCAGAAAGCAGGCGATTTTGAGCACTGCGCGAGTAACTCATCGATTCTCTGCAGAACTCTGTTTTAAGAACTGCAGGAAGATAGATTGGTTGTGCAGACATTGTGTGTGCTGCAAGGAGGTCAACAGTTACCATTGGGTGTATGTATGCACATTGAGGTCACTGGTTTTGTGACATTTGAGTGTAGTACAGTACCGCTGCAAAAAATACAGCAGTTTGTGCAGGACAAACCAGAGTGCTGTTTTTAGTAAATTTGTGTGTCTGCCTGGCAAGATGTCAAATGATGGCATAAACCAGATTGTTACTAAGAAGCTTGATAAGAACAACTTCCATGCTTAGAGGTTTAGGTTGACAAATTTCCTGATGGGAAAGGGCTACTGGGACTATATAGAAGGTGAGCGCATGAAGAGGCACCGAAGATACCGGAGATCAATCCGACTGCTGCTACAGATGTGAAAGAGTTTAAGGATTGGAACCAAGGAGCCAGAAAAGTTATGTATTGGCTCTGTATCAGTATACAGGACACCATGATTGGGCACATACAGGATGCCAAGTCCCCCAAGGAGGCGTGGAAGAGAAGAGCTTGGGTGAAGACCAACAGTCTTCACAAAACAAAAACAGTTCAGAGCAACAAGCCTTCTACACAAGTTCAGGAAGAGGACGAGGTAGAGGAGGCCGTGGACACGGCCAACGAGGTGGACGAATAGGTAATGAGAATTATGGCCAGCAGCAACAACAACAACAGTCACAGAATTCACAACAACAACAACACGTAGGTGGAAGAGGCCAATTCAGAGGCAGGGGGAGAACGTGGATACTTTTACTGTGGTAAGCCTAGACATGTGTAGGCAGATTGTCATCATAAGAAGCAGGCTGACATGCAAAATGGGAAATTGCAACACAACAACTATGCATCCTCGAGCAGAAATAATGAGGTCTTGCCTTCAAAGTTGGAATTGACAACAGCTTACCCCCCTTCTTCTGAGCATTCAAAAGAAACTTCTTTACTAGAGCGAATGATCAGGCTCTCACTCACTGGTGGAGTAGTGGTGGGCGAACCACGTCCTTCTCACCACCATGCGGTACATCACCTCATGATGGGCCTTCTCAAGGGCATGTATTGGTCAAGTATAAGAATTGATCTCCAACTTCCTTTGGGCATGCAGTATGACATGGTCCAAGGTGGCAGCATTGGTCACGTAGTACAGCAGTTTAGCTACAATTTCCTTTGGGCAGGCGACAAGCCAGCACAACCCAAGGTGGCATGGAGATTCATCATTTAGCCTTGCCACATAGGCGTTTCAGAATTCTATGCACACAGAACCCTTCTGGGCAAGTTGATCATCAAAGGACTCCTCCCAGGTGGTGAGCCCTGAAAGGACTTTCTCATGGCCCGTATCTCCATGGCACACTCCAATTCTTGGTGGTCCCCAGTCCCAATCTTCACAAAGCTGAGGATCAGTGGCCTTAGCCTAACCTTCACAACGACCAATTTGTAGCCTTCCAAGCCTAGGACCACATTTTTTTTCTCTTCACCACCCTCCCCCAATCCTAGATGAGGAGAGACTCTCACAACCATTGGTTTGGATCCCTTTGATTATGCTTGCTATGGCGGCCTTAGCCCAACCTTCAATGATCGATTTGTAGCCTTCAGAGCTTGGGACCAAATTCATTCTACTCTTCACTAGTCTCCCCAAATCCTAGAGGAGAAGAGACTTTGATAGCTATTGGTTTGTAACCCCTTGATTGTGCTTCCTATGGGTAGGCAATGAATTACACAACCCAAGGTTGTGTGGAGAGTCATTATTCAGCCTCGCCACAAAGGTCGCTAAGCATTATTTGATCCTTCTATGCAGATAGAACCCTTCTCAGCAAGTTGATAGATCCCTTCTCAGCAAGTTGATCAGAGCGAGTTGATCATCAAAGGACTCCTCCTCCCAGGTGGTGAGCCCTAAAAGGACTTTCTCATGTCCTGCATCTCCATGCACACTCCAATTCTTGGTGGTCCCTGGTCCTCCCCAAGCCGCCCTAGAGATGAGGACCCATGGCCTTATCCCTTCAACAACCAATTTGCAACCTTTTGAGCCTAGGACCACATTTGTTTTTCTCTTCTCACCACTCCCCCAATCCTAGAGGAGGAGAGACTTTGACAGCCTGCCCACACCACTGGTTTGGAACCCTCTGATTATGCTTGCTATGGCGGCCTTAGCCCAACCTTCAATGATCGATTTGTAGCCTTCAGAGCTTGGGACCAAATTCATTCTACTCTTCACTAGTCTCCCCAAATCCTAGAGGAGAAGAGACTTTGATAGCTATTGGTTTGTAACCCCTTGATTGTGCTTCCTATGGGTAGGCAATGAATTACACAACCCAAGGTTGTGTGGAGAGTCATTATTCAGCCTCGCCACAAAGGTCGCTAAGCATTATTTGATCCTTCTATGCAGATAGAACCCTTCTCAGCAAGTTGATAGATCCCTTCTCAGCAAGTTGATCAGAGCGAGTTGATCATCAAAGGACTCCTCCTCCCAGGTGGTGAGCCCTAAAAGGACTTTCTCATGTCCTGCATCTCCATGCACACTCCAATTCTCAGCAAGTTGATCAGAGCGAGTTGATCATCAAAGGACTCCTCCTCCCATGTGGTGAGCCCTAAAAGGACTTTCTCATGTCCTGCATCTCCATGCACACTCCAATTCTTGGTGGTCCCTGGTCCTCCCCAAGCCGCCCTAGAGATGAGGACCCATGGCCTTAGCCCTTCAACAACCAATTTGCAACCTTTTGAGCCTAGGACCACATTTGTTTTTCTCTTCTCACCACTCCCCCAATCCTAGAGGGGGAGAGACTTTGACAGCTTGCCCACACCACTGGTTTGGAACCCTCTGATTACGCTTCCTAGTGGCCACATGCTTGGCTCACATCCTCATGTGTCATGGGGAGGGATCAACCTAGTCTCTTGGAGAGTGGCCTCCCACCAGAGGCTTGGAAGAGGAGCCTAGCTAGGATTTGAGGCGGCAGAGACAGACTCACCCTTGACTTCGACTCCTCCATTCCTCCTAAGTGGTGCTGGTCTAGGATCTACCTCCCCTTCAGTGGGTAGTAGGAGTTTTTACTAGCCATGATATCCCGATGGCAGTCCATATGGTGCAAATGGAGACACCCTCATGACTTTCTCTATAGGACCACAGGGTAGATTGAGCCAATCTCCTCCCTCAATAGAGGACCTCAGCTACACTTTACAGAGGTAAAGAGTGATTGGGTTTCATGACCACAGATGGAACATCATCCCACCTCCATCCAAAGTGGCCCCAAAAGGAGATCTTGGAGATTATGGTTATGGGAGGGCCGGCTGATGCATCTATAATGGAATCGTGGGTGAGTGGTGGTATTGGTGGTATTGGCAGTTGGAGGTTTTCCCGCTCTCAGTGGAAACCCTCTAGAGACACAACGACATTGCCTCTGGGATTATCACCAGGCACTAGCTTGCACCATCACGGGGGTGCTAGCCATGGATTTTGAGACAGCATCGCCCCTGAGGAGATGGGATAGGTCTTCTCTCTCATCATCACAGTATTATGATAACCTTGTTATTATGAGAAGCCCTAGTTGGGAGAAGGCCCACATGTCCCTATGAGAGGTGGACAAAAACGAGGCCATAGAGGGCACTACCACAACACCCTCTCCATCTGAAAAGCATATGGATGGACATCATACACACCCTCCATGGCTAGTGGGAGAAGCTTCGAGGTGACTCTAAGCATATGCAAAAATGTTGAGATGCTTTTCTCCATATTTAGAACAACAGTCCCCTTTCCTCACAGGGTCAAAGACAACAAGGTTACTTGGCATTCTAGGCCACCTATATGGCTTTTCCCCCGCGATAACCTTCCTTTGAGAGCGGCACAAGTTCTAGTGCTCACATAACCCTGTTCGTAGTAGTAGTGTAATTTTCCAGGGTGAAATTAAGAAATCCTGGTTGAAATTCGACGTTGCCTTTAATTTTAAGGGTTAAAATTTACACATTTTAGTTATAAATCCCGCCACTTGTACAATTTCTAGTGATATTCAAGTCTAAATGCCGGTTAAGCCTAGGCATTGCCTTTAATTTTAAGGGTTAAAAAAAAACATTTTTTTCGAGCAGTGGGCACAACCGTGAGACGAGGAAGAGCCCCTTGTACCCTGTTGTTTTTCTTATCTCCCAGGATTGAGACTGGGTCATGTACTTAACCGATTCATATTCATTTTTGGTAACTTACGGAAGGATCATGTACTTAACCAATTTAGATACATTTTTGGTAAGTTATGGAGGGATCTCTTCTTGTTAAAAAAAACAAGCATGTCATTAATGGTAAAATATCCCACTAAATCTTTAACGAGGAAAGAATAGCCAACTACCTTTCAAGTTTGGGGCCATGTTTTTTGAAGGTTAGAAAGGTCCTTTAACTAATTTTGAAGTTTAATATAAGTTAGAATTTAAAAGTTGCTTCTCACACATCACCCAAAGGCACATCTAAAAGGGTGTGAAAGGCTAGCTTTTTTTTAAAAACAAAATTGGTGAGAGGGCCAGACAAGTCAACTAGAAAGGCCATAAGCTACACAGAATTAGCCCAACACATGTACCCATTATTTTGTCTATAACTTTGAAGAAACAATGTTTACCCCAGATAGTCATGGGAGGAATGCAGTGCCTAATCCTGGGGAATAATCTCTCATAGGGGCTTATGGAACTATCAATTATCTTGCATCAGATAAGGGGCTATCAACAAGTACAAGGACTTGTGTTGGTGTGTAGTGAAGGCATTAGCTCAAGTTTTGCCACTACCTTCTTATGGAACGACCACTGGCTATGCACATTGTCAAATGTGAAAGCTTTGTCATAGTTACTTCATTCTTCGACATGGTGAGGACACAGCCTCGAGATGTTTGCTTTCACATACCAACAACTCTTGCTTGATTTAGCAATGATGGCAAGGTAAAGTTTTCACATCTCCATGTGCATGGTTGTAGGTGTCTCTTTGACAAAGGACCCTGTCAATGCAAATGACTTTCATCCATCAACAAGATAAGGTGTTAGGATGAAATAACAAGATCAAAACATGCACCATAGGTTGATATAAGTTGGATACTTAGGCTTTCATTTGGATCATGGCTGCATACATATACCACATACCACATGTGCCCATGTGAATCAAAAAATAAATTTCTTATTTCTTAAACTTACATAATTTACTTAAAAGAAGCTCCAAAGTCAAAAGCCATCCTATTCAACTTTTGTGGAGAAGATAGCAAGGCAGACCTTGAACGAGAGGAGCTTGACAATATCAGTGAGGGATGAGACGACGAGTTTGGCAATACATTGCATGATGAAAATAAGCCCCCCCCCTTCCCCCCCCACAACACCCTCCTCCAAAACCACAAATCAACTAGCAACAATCTCTAAGGTGTGGTAGTGTATAGTGGTAGTAGTGATATTTAGTTGTAATGATTTACAAGAAAAATTTAAATTTATATGCAACTAGGGGAATAAGCATCAACTTGAAGAAAGTCAATCTCCTCGTAAGTAGCAAAAACGGGTGAAAACTTAGGCTACAACCAACAAAGTGTTAACCAAAAAAACAAAAGGAGAAACTTGGGCTCCACCCAAGAAACAAGCAGAAACTCGCCCTCCACGCACTTAACAAGTAGGAATCTCATGCTCCAAGCAACAAGTAGACACTCAGGCTCCCCCAAAGAAAGGCATTCAAAATTTCCAATCCAAGCTCATAACGAAAGGCAAGAGTAAGAATTTAACTACTAGAACAAGCAGTGAATTTTGTTCCCTAGCTTATCTCATTTTCTATGAGTGTAGTAGACAATTGTAGTATGTGCAAGATTGAGATTGTGGTCAGTGTTGAGGGGAGGGGAGACATGCTAAGCTTTTGTTTACTTTAGGGAGCTTGAATTGTAGATTTGGTCTAAACAACGAAGCTTTACTTTCTCCTTTCTCTCTAATGGTTTCTAGAGTCCTAATAGGAGGATAGGTGCATGGAGTTACCTCTGCGGGAATAATCACCATGCAGGAGAAGATAAAAATATTTGGGAGATTGTTAATAGGCTAGTAGCTTGTACTTTGCCACCTATGCCGCTGGGAATAGCCATTTGTACGGATGGGATGAACAGATTGGAATGCAAAGTAGAGGTTGGCATAATTCATGGAATCTATGTCAGTAGAATTTCAACTATGTATTCATGAATCCCAAAAAGAGGAGAAACAATATTTTAATTTAAATCATCTTGTTGTTTTTGCATTTTGTAGGCATAAAATCTAGTACTATCCTTCTTTATGAGAGCATCATCGGTATCATCTTGCATATACCCTGAGCTACACTATTGGAAGAATGAAGGTGGAGCAAGGGAGTGGGTAATAGATAGTCATGTAGATGCATATAGAGGTGGGTGTTTCTTTCCTAAATTAGATGAATATTAAGTTTACTTTGGAATCCTGGTGTGACAACTTAATAACTTTACTATCTTGATAAATAGGTGGGTTACAATGTGGAAGAGATTTTTGGAAGAAGCTATTGGAGTACTTGATTGTTTTGGGAGATGTGGTGCTAGACCTCTTTGCTAGGACGACTTGAGACCTCACAAGAGTCACGAGAACTAAAGAGAGACATATTCTATGTAGAACCAGATGAGCATATTTTTGACGAGGTTTTAGTGCCATTGAGAAAATTGTAATAGATATAATGATGGATATATGAAGCTCTTTTTTTAATTACAAAATCTGCTTCTTGCAGTCAACACTTAATGATGGGCATATTTTGAGTTTGACCTCTCTTTTTCTCTTTCTCAATGGCTACTAATATCCTCTTTGTGATTGAATCGCTTGAAGTCTATTTTATATTTGCATGGACGTGTATGTAAATGAAGAGAGACAGAGACGAAGTCACTTTATGTCGACTTAGAGGGTTATACACCCAATCGAGACGGAGAGACTTGAGAGAGAGAGAGAGAGAGAGAGAGAGAGAGAGAGAGAGAGAGAGAGAGAGAGAGAGAGAGGACTTTGAGAGAGCTAGATGGAGATAGACAAAGAGAACAAAGGGGAAGAAAAAGATAAATAGGAGGGGGAGAGAGAGTATGAGAGAGATGACAATGAGAGAGGTAGATGGAGATAGAGAGTGGGAGTGAGAGGGGATAATGAGGGAGGTAGATGGAGACAAAGAGAATAGGAGGCGAAGAGAGAGACAAGGAGAGAGGAATATGAGAGAGAGAGAGAATGGACGTGAGGAGGGGAGGACCAAGCTAGACGAGAGGAGGAGGGGAGGAGTGAGGAGGAGGAAATAAAAGTGATAAAAATAGGGAGGTATGGGTATAGAGAGAGAGAATGGTGGTAAAAAATAATCACATTCGAGAAAGCTTGCTCCTCGAAACACTCCATTGTGTGTGTGTGTGTGTGTGTGTGTGTGTGTGTGTGTGTGTATACACATACAATAATTGTGGGTTTATACATTTATATATTGTATATATGTATAAACACACACCCCATTGTATATATATATATACATATATATATATACATATATACATAGATACATACATATATACATATATACATATATATACATATATATACATATATACACATACATATTTATACACATATATTATTTGTGTGTTTACAAGAATGTATGTGTATGATTTTATTACCTATCAATGGGGAGGAGTGTGCAAGATGCTACATTTTATCAAGTGATTCTGACCTCAGTAATATAGCTTAGAAGTGGCTCTAGGGTCGTATCTCTTGAAGTTAAAGGCATATGGATGATGGTGCTACTCAAATGTTTGTGGCATTGTGGATTTCCACGGCACGGCCTTCCTCAAGCTTGGAGGAGTGAATCAAATTTCCATTTCTAAAATCATATATCAAAGTTCCAAAAACATGTCTTATATGCTCATCAGTACTAAAGTGCTTAAATCAAAGTTCCAAATATGCTTAATACCAAAGTGCTCGATCAAAATCATATATTCTTCCAAAGAAGAACACCTTCCTTGGATCTTGTATTTTATGAAGAGAAGTGTGCTAACTCTCCATCCTCATCAAATTGTAGTTTTAATACTTTATTATTAATTTTGATATAAATATACACACACATATTACTTGTGTGTTTTCAAGAAGGAAAACCATTTCTTAAAAAGTAAAAAGAAAGTGTCTGTGGAATTTGCATTTTGCAAAGCTTTGAAATCAATTCGAAACAAAACAACACATTCAAATTAGAAACTCTTAGATTATGCAAATGGTAGTTGTGTGCACTCACAGCCTTGAGATGGAGGCATTGTTGGAGGTTGCATGGAGCAGTGGGTACAAAGCCTTGGAGGGTGGTAGATGGAAGATGTTGGGCATACACTAGAGACGTGGGAGTAGGCCGACCAGGAGGCTTGGACTTTTTGTGGAGAAGCTCAGAGGGTGGGTGCTACTGGTGGGTGGTTACGTGGAAGGAGATGTACACAAATCACGGGTCATCTCTACACTATTCTTGCCCTTTCCACAACATTCACCCACATGTCACTTTCCGTGTGGCCATCTCATTTTGCCATGTGGCAGGAGTGTACAAGGGGGAATAGACCATCGTGGTAGCTTCAACTAGCCTACATAAAAACTAAACGACCTCAACTTGCGCTAAAACAAGCATGGCATTTAATTGAGGTGCAAAATCTCCCACTACATCTTGACTGTCCCTTTATACCCAACCGCCTTTCAAGTTTGGGGCCATGATTATTGAGCGTCCTTTACTTAATTTTGAAGTTTAATATGAGTTCACACACCAACCAAGGGCACATCTGGAGAGACTGGAAGGGTGTGAAACGCACCCTAATAAATTTGAAGAAAAAAGTTTAACCCAAGTAGTTACGAGAGGGCCAAATCCTGGATCTAGGAGAGAGTTCAACTGGTCTTGCATCAGAGAAGGGGCTGCTGTCCAGCACAAGGTCTTGCGGTGAAGGCATTAGCTCAAGTTTGACACTGCCTTCTTTGACATGACTCGGTGATGAATATAGCCTCGAGGACATTAGATGTGAAAGCAATGTCCATGAGGATGCATGGTGCATGTTTTGATCTTGTTTATTGCATGCTAACACCTTATCTTGTTGATGGATGCAGTCTGGTCTTTAGCTATCATGAGAGTCGTCCACATTGACGGGTTCCTTTGCATGCTTGTAGGTGTCTCTTTGACAAAGGAACCCGTCAATGCGGACGACTCTCATAGAGGTCTAAAGACCAAACTGCATCCATCAACAAGATAAGGTATTAATATGCAATAAACAAGATCAAAACATGTACCATGCATCCTCATGGACATAGGCTGATATAAGTTGGAGACTTAGGCTTTCAGTTCATACATACCACGTATGCCCATATGAATCAGAAAATAAGTTTTCTTACTTGTTAAAGTATGGTGTAACAAAGTGAAGGCCCTACTTTAGCCCTCTCTTGTGCTAAGTATAAGGGGTACATGCTTTTGCTCTTCAATCCATTGATTTGGTAGCCCAAAGCTACATAGCATTCTTGCATGCACAAAAAAATCTGGCATCATAGAACATCCTAGTGCATGTGTATGAGCTAATTTCATTTTTAATGACTCTATTAAAAGTATTCAGCTAGATTAGGCTCTGCGTAGAAATGCCAAGTAATGTCTCCCACTACAAATCACGATACTTTGACACGGAAAATGATGCCCATTGAGAACTCAATACATGTGGAGCACTCTCATATCAAACTTAAACTGGAAGTGAATGTAGACAGCACAAGAGTTCCATTGGTTTATACGTGTATGAGGTGTTTGCAGGTGGATCATGTGCATACTTATCCATAAATTCAATATGGATCCATTCCAAAATTCAACACAGATCAATACTACATGCCATCATGCATAAGCATATATAAGCTTGGTTGTTGTAGTTGAACGGTTGTTAACTTAGCCATGACAAAAAGTATGAGTGCATAGCAGCACAGAGCTCCATTGGTTTATACGTGTATGAGGTGTTCACAGGTGGATCATGTGCATACTTATCCGTAAATTCAATATGGATCCCATTCAAATGTACGTATATGGCAATTCCAAAATTCAACACAGATCAATACTACATGCCATCATGCATAGGCATATATAAGCTCGGTCGTTGTAGTTGAAAGGTTGTTAACTTAGCCATGACAAAAAGTATGAGTGCATATTCATGTTAAAAAATGGTTGTCCCCTTGATTTATGCATACGTGTAGATTTTGTTGTGGAAGTGACACTCTTATTCAAAGAATGTGCATGGCAGCCTAAAATGTGTGCAACATACACAGAATGTATCTACGAGCACAGAAACTAATATATACAATAGTGACACACACAACAAAAATGTCAGTATGCCCCTCATGAAAAGATACATTCTTCATGTGGTGGCTGATTCTTTGTCATCAGCCCTCCAATAGAGACAAGATTGTGGACAGGTCTATAGAGATAGATCCTGTAGTCTCAAGTGGTTGAAGGCTTCTTGGAGAGGCTTCAAAGCAGAGTCACGCGTGGTGTGTAGCCTCTACTGGAGATCTCTTCAGCAAGAAAACCACTGGCCCTCCAATAGAGGCAAGATTGTGGACAGGTCCATAGTGAGGGATCCTGTAGTGTGAAATCTGGATCAACCACTGAAATAATGTCAATCTTTTCCATGTGTTGATGGTGGTTCAAATTTCAATACACTTGCATTGTGGGTGCGCGAAGATGCTGTATGATGCCTGTCCAGACAATTGTGAGAAACAGCGCGGGCCGGATTAACAGGGATCAGCGCTGACAAGCCAGTATTTGAGCCTTGCTCATCATAAAGGCCACTCAATTTCTTCTGTGACATCCTCTTGTCCCCTTTCTTTTCTGTTTTCAAGTTCTTCCCATAGGCACTTCTCAATGCCTCAATGAGCATTCGAGTGTTCAGCGTGACTTCTGAAACCGCAAGAAGGTCAAGGTCGGTTTCAAGTGGCGACTTGCTAGGATTCTTTTCCAAGATGTGGCGATCTTGGGGCAAGATGTTGTCGGCGATGCACTGGAGGAAGGCCTGGATGCGGCGTATCTCGGCACGGACAGCATTTGATGCTTCGACATAAGGTCGCACTGTCTCATTATACGACTCTACAGCTGCGACCTTCAACTTGTGCTCAACAAGTGACGACTGAAGTTTCTCTGCATTTTTTAACTTGACCTCCTCCACCATTCTTTTATGCAGTTCCTTTGCTTTAGCAACTTCCTTTTGATATTCCTCCTCAACCTCTGCACACGCCTCCTTCCACTCTAGCTTCTTTCTCTTCACGAGCTCATCATTCGACTTCACAACCTCCGCTATATGTCTCTTCACTGCCAGCCTCCTCTCCGCTAGCTTAATGTTCTCTTCTTGCACATAAATCTGATCAGCTTCAAAATCTTGCTTAGCTTTCCAATCATCTGCATTGTTTTGCTTATCAATCTGATCACACACCGTCTTCCAGAGTAGTCGTGCTTTTGATTCATTCTCTGAGTTCAATGCGTTGTATGCTTTAACAGTTTCTCCATGCTCCGTTATGTTTTTGCTACATCCAGCTGATGGGCAGCTATGGCTTCTTCTCTTTTCCTTTTGATGTCCTCCAATCTCTGTGCTAATGCCACTTTCTTCCTCGCATTCTCTGTTCTCACTTCTTCACAATGCTTGGCAAAGCTCATTTGTGCCTCTTGGACTGCCCTTGCATTTTGAGCTTTGACCCATTCTAGTTGCTCCTTGTACAACAGATGGGTCCGTGATAGCAGAGCTGCATTCGAAGCTTGAATGGCATTGACTGCTGCCTCGTACTCCTCACGAGCAGCTTTGTTAATAGACAAAACCTTCTCATCAATTTCCTTTTGCCTTCTGGCCACATCTTCGAGTGCATCTTGATGCCTTTTCTTTATCCTATCTACCTCTGCTCTGTATTGCTGTTTGGCTTTCTCCATAGTCAAGGCATTCCGCACCTCCACATCTTTCAAGTCCAAGACAAACCGCCTTTTAGACTCATTCACAAGTTGCTCATTATGCTTCAAAGTCTCATCCATCTCATGTCCCCATTTCAGAAATCTCTCTAACATGAGCTTATTTCTGCTTGTGACTTTCTCAACTTCTTCTTTCCATTTGTCCTTAGCTGTCTGCAGGTTGATGTGGTTTCGTTCCGTTATGTCCGCAATTAAATGTTCGTATGATTCTCTCACTTGCAATGCCTTCTGTATGTTCTCATTCCGGATGGCTTGAACCTGGCTGTAGTGTAGTCTCTCTTTCTCTTCAAGCCTTTGTTTATAAGCTTGCAGACGTGGTGCAAGCCGTGCTGGCTCATATTGTTTTTCCACCCTATTTATGATTTCTTTGATGTCTTCCCATTTACCAGCCTCGGCATTCCTCCTTTGTTCTGCTTCCACCATTGCTTGTGCCCAAAGCATATCCTGCATTTCTTCTGACTGGTCTTCTTGAGGCTTTCGACTTTGTTTGTAGTCAAATTCTATGAAGTGGCCACCAGTAACAGCTGAAAGCCTTTTCAAAAAACGACATTTAGGCTTGCTTGTTCGTAAGGCTATGGTATAGATAGGAGCGCAATGCCCCCCCTGCATTTGGGCTTGCTGTCTTAAGAATTCCAATATCTGCCACAGAAAATTTTTATTAATAACTACATATACACTCACAAATTTACACAAGTAATCACAACTAACCAGATTAAACAAGAATAACAACCCACAATGGTTGATAGGGTCTCCATAAACTTATATGGAGATGATCCACAAGCATACTACTGATGAGGAGCTCCTCCATTTGAATATCAGAGCCGGATGGTTGCTGATGTTTCCTATAATTGTTAGAAATGGTCTTGGTTTCACTAAAATTAGCTACCATTGCATAGATTTGTGCGGCACGTGTTGGGGTGGGGGGGTGTCCCTAGAATCTAAACATATTGCATCTCATAATATACATGGGCTGCCCCTGATTGTCCAAATGTAGTCCCTCATGGAGTCCATTCAGCATAGAGGCCCAAAGAATATGGAAAAGGATTGCATTGCTCGTCTCATATGAGAAGAAAGCTATTTTATCTCACTTGATGCACAGTAGCTTGACTGATGCACACTCATATGAGAAGAAAGCCATTTTATCTCACTTGATGCACAGGAGCTTGACTGATGGAGGTAGGGCCCCAGGTCTTATATGAGGAGATCCTGCCATCTACGCACAGAGGCACCACTTTGTAGACTGTTCCCTTGGATTCAGTCCCCAAGTCACCATACCGACCACATCGTTTTGTAGTGATCTTTTGGCGATCACTCACTGAAGAGCCTTCTTGCATGGCTAGTCTGGACTTTCACAGTTTAGATGGGAGACTTTCATGCATCTTTGGGGAAACAGCCCCTTCTTGACTGACACATTTGAGTATGGTATAGAATAATCACATCCTGCACTAGTTGAGCCAGCTTGTTTGCTACATCCACTTGATAGAAGAATCCTTTTCGCAAAAAAAAAAAAGAGCAAGCATGGACTTTCCCAATTCCATGGCATGCCTATAGTCTCACACTGACCCAACACTTAGACTACAAATAGCAATGACACATATTTTCACCAAATCCCCGAAAATCTTCATTTTCTTCTCATACCCATCATCGTGTAGCATCAGGGTCCAGTGAGGATGGAAAGCAGACAAGGATCAATAATATTTAATGATTATTGATAAAATAATTATAAAGACTTGATCAATGACCAAAACTCCTTTGTTGGGATTGAGAGAAGCTGAAAATTTATTAATTTAGGAGAGTTCTATAAACTTGCATTGCAAGTAGGCCAACACATTGCAATTCACTAACCTAGTGGATATGCTTATCACTGCTTCATTGATAGCAGCCCTCCTGCCAGAGTCAATTGGCTGTCCCCCTTCAGATTATAGGGCACCCGGTGGACTACTCTTTTTTCCAGTGCTTCTTCCAAATGCTCAAAAGAAGAGGGGCTAGCTACTGCTCCGGGAAGATATCAATGCTCACTTGGCATCCAAGATAGCGGACTGGAGTGCCCATCGGGATCCACTCGAAAGCCTCAACTGGATGCCAAGTTGGGGCAGGTGTAGAGCCTACCCAAAAACCACACAACTTGTGCTAGTTGATCTGCGCTCCTGATGCGCAACGAAAGATCTTTATCGCCTATGTGAATCTTTGGAGATTTCCCACATCCCCGAATAAGTATGTTGTTGTGTCATCTGCAAACTGAGTCCAGCAGCTCCTCTTGAGTACAGATGGGGAGACGCAATCCGTGGAGCCCCATTTCCTGAGCTGAGAGAAAATTGCTCATGGCCTTGGCGACAAATAGGAAGAGGTATGTGGTGCCAATGGACAGCCCTGTTGGACTGAGCGAGAGAGGGGAAATCTGTCACCTCGAGCTCCCTAAATGAGAATCTGGCTGTAAGAGGCTGAGTAGAGGCCTGAAACACCGCGGATCCACTCCACTGGGAATCCCATCCAGTACATCATGCCCTCCAAGAAGCCCCAGTTAACTCTATCATAAGCTTTCTCAAAATCCAAAAGGAGCACAATGAGGTCCTGCTGCCACATCCTAGCCAAAGCTGTCGCCTCCTAGAAAGTGAAGATGTTGTCTAGAATGCTCCAATCCTAAACAAAACCTATCTGAGTGTCATGGATCAAGTCACGGAGGAAAGGCTGAAGTCTTCGATTGATGGCCTTGGCCAAAATCTTGTAGGCGGTACCAAGGAGGATGATGGGTCTCCGCTACCAAATCTCCAATTTGTCACCACCCTCCTTAGGAATCAAGTGAATCAGACCCTCCAAGAGACTTTCTGGCATGGTGCCTGTAGTCATAATCTCATTGAATGCTGCTCGAAGGCCGCCTTCCATGAGATCATAGTGGCAAAGAAAAAAGTAAATTGGAAGCCCGTCCGCCCCCGTGCAGTTGCCCCTAGGAAGAGCCGTCAAGGCCTCTGCCAGCTCCTCTGCTATGAAGGGAGTCAATAAGAAGGTCCGGAGAGCAGGGAGAACCACCTCTCTCGTGTGCCACCAGACCTCTCACGCGTCCACCACCTGTGAGGACAATGTGGCACCCGTGAGGAGGGATCTGAAAAAATCCATGGCAATAGCTCCATCCTCGCCTCCCAACCGGTGAATACCATCTCTCCATGTGTGAGGTGGAGACTTGCAATCTCAAAGAAATCCCCAATGACTCTATCTCCGGCCTGGGTCTAGAAGGAAGCTCTGGCATGGTATCTTTACTCCACCCTCCTCTCCTCTATGGATTTGATCTTTCTACAAGCGACAGCCAGGTGACTCTGAATCCACGAGCTATCGGGGAAACTCTCCTGGAGATGCTAGAGAGAAGCAAGACCCCACGAAATGCTCCTCTTTGCTCATGGCATCCCGCCAATCTACTCTGTGTTGCCTCATGCAATAAGATGTTGATCTCGTCGAGGCCGCATCCAAGGTGCGTGCGGCAAAACCTGAGATAAAATCCAGTCTCACATATCTTCTCTATCATGCTGCAGATCTCAAAGTCCTGAATGAGGCTATCCGGAATCCTAGTGCTCAAGTGCCTGTCCTGCCTCCAGGACTCCTCCAAGGACAAAATAACCGGAGCATGACCAGAGAAAGTAGTGCCCGCCAAGATACCGCAAGCCCACTCATCCACATAGAATCTATCAAGTCAAGAGAGATTGGGGCCAGTGCTCCTCCTATCAGACCGCGAGAAGCACAGACTCCCAAGGCTGCGCCCAAACTCTTGCAAGTGCCAAGGGTCCTAACCCCACTTACCATCTTAAACTTTAAGCATAAGATGGTCCAAGCATCAGGTTTGGGCCATTCAGGATTGTTAAGAGAGGGGTTGGGGATCTCTTCTAGCTTGCCAAATAAACCTGGTTTTTTATCTACAAAATATGAGTGAGAAAAGAAAAAGATATTGTTCTGTACAAGATCACTTAGGCTTTGAGATACAAACATTGCCTCTCGAATGGATACATGCATAGCATAGAAAACTCCAGTGAGGCTTTGGAGTGGTTGTTCCTCAACATAATTAGAGGGGAAATTTTCTGCAGATAGACATAAGAAAATGGAGAATCATAAGAAAATTTGAAACAAAAAATCCAATACTAGCATGTTGTTAAAGCTGTGTTTATGTTACACTGACAATTTGAAGGAAACCTTGGTCGTTGGCCTTGAATGTACAGGTCTCCAAGGGTACACACATGTTGCACTATGGCAACCAGTCCTTCCTTCTTAGTATGCTTGAAGCCTTGTAGCCGCCCCTTCCAATGACGTAGCATATTCCCCAATTAACGCACTCGATGTGGTCCCTTAGAGCTTGGCTACATGTAGACCCAAGTCCCAATCCTAAATCTTGTTGGAGCCCAAACTCCATTCTCATCTCTTGTGTTATGCAACACAAGCTCTTCCACCTTCTCCCTAGGTCTTCTCACATTACTGGAAGAGGCCATGGTGGTAAGAAAAGAGAAGAAGGGAAAAGAAAAGCTTGTTTTATAACAGAGAGGAGAGAAAGTTCAGGGTTTTCAGTGCAGCAATGGAAAGCTTAAAAGAGGGTTAGAGTTTGAGAATAGGCTTCCTGAACCTAGAGTAGACTAAAGAGGGATAGAGTTTCTGCAGCAATGAAGAGGGAGGGAGCTTGAGAGAGAGAGAGAGAGAGAGAGAGAGAGGGAGATTGAGAGGGAGGGAGCTTGAGAAGGAGGGAGAGCTTGAGAGGGATGGAGTTTTTGCAGCAATGGAGAGCTTAGAAAAGGAAGAAAGAGGGAGAGGGAGCTTGAGACTGAGGGAGCTTGACAAGGAGGGAGAGCTTGAGAGGTATGGAGTTTCTGCAACAATGGAGAGCTTAGAAGAGGAAGAAAAAGGTTCAAAATGAGCTTTCCAAACCTAGAGTATGTTGGGGGGAAGTTTGAGAGAGAAAACACACTTTTGGGAAAAAAATTAAAAATTTTTTATTTTTTGGGTTTTTAATTTGCGCGATTCTAGGTGAGGGGACCTCTAAGTTTGGGCCCAAGAGGTAGGGGGACGAGAGTAGTAATTAGGCCCCATTAGCAAACCAAAGCCTAGGCCCCCTAGGGTCAAAGAAGTCAAAAATGTGCACCCAACCCTCTTCCTATTGGTCCATTCCTAATCAAAAGTTAATCCAAGAGACCCTCTTTGGGTCCAAAAAATTCCTAATGAGCCATCTCACATGATAATCTCCATGAAAGATCAGAGAGAGCCACTCATGCGGTATAGGTGCATCAATCTGATCAATACGTATGTGAGAGCTGCTAAGATGCTAAATGGATGCAGCTCTCCGATCCATTAGAAGACTCTTGAAGGTCTTCCAAGTAAGAACTCTATATGCACATCTCTCCCATCCTGACCACCGCATGTAACGAGATGCACTAAGTGGCCGACCAACCTCATCGCTAATGAACTTGTTCCACATAATAGGTTGTCGGTCAGCCTCGTCCAAAGACCTAGGACGCCTCTATCGCAAGAAAGGTCTCACATGCTCTAACAATGGCTACAATAAGAGGGGACCCTGATATCTGCCTCCGTGAACAAAAACCATGTGTTGGGCAGCCAATCTCTCCCAACATGGGATGTACATCCGGAAATTTAAGATAAGAAAAAATCCTTCCAAGGCTCAGTGCCTAATAGAAAACCTCTAACCACAAGTTTTCAAAGCAACACCCTACACTGAACATCCAGATCAATAATATTCAGCCCCCCCTCTCGTCTGGGCTGAATAACTATGAGCCAAGCTACCCTGGCATGTGCCATCCAAACCCGACCAAAGAAAATTGCGAATCAACCTCCGCAACTGACAAATGCACGCACGAGAGAAGCACCAACAAGACGCAATAAACCATGCCGAGGCAAGCAATACCTGATTAGCCACCAATGCTCTGGAGGCTAAATCCAATCTCCTGGTGCTCCAATGAAGAAGCTTCTTCCAAATACTCGTAAGTACCGAAGCAAATTGCTATGTTTCCACTTTCCCTTCTTCCGCTGCACATTCTATCATGGTATCAGAGCGCCGGTGATTTTTAGCTCTTCATATCTGCGTTTTTTCCGCCCCTAGACAGACCTGCGTTTTTGCGTTTTCATCAAGGGCAGCAGCACATAGGTTGCAGCGTTTTTCTTGAGGTGGCTGTCTACAGCAATTCTCGGCATTCATACCCCCCCCCCCCTTAGTGCTGGTCGCCTGTTTTGTACAGGCCAGCAAGAGCATGTTTGCTGTTTTTTTTCTTCTACGGGTTTCTGATGCTGATTTGCTGATCTGAGGCTTGGGTGTACCTATTTCTTCAACGTTTCCATATTCAGCCCCTTATACCTCTGCGTTTTCAGATTTGCAGCCATGGTTGCACCCTCAAGGAAGTCCCAATCCACTCGATCATAAGCCTTCACAAAATCCAAAAGCAGAATGGCTAGAGGCTGATTACTCGCTTTGGCCCATTCCACGGCCTCCCAAAACGAGAAAATGTTATCAAAGAGGCTCCTCTCGTGTAAGAATCCATTCTGAGTATCATGAATGACATCCTACAAAATTGGTTGCAATCTAATGCTCACTGCCTTAGCAAGTATCTTATATGCAGTCCCAAGTAAGGTGATAGGTCTCCACTGTCCAATCATGGTCTTCTCCCCACTCTTAGGAATAAGGAAGATAAGCCCCTCAGTGAGAGAAGGCACAGAACCTGTGTCCCACATCTCCTAGAGAGCCAATGTGATCTCTGCCCCAATCTCATCCCAAAAAATAATGACAAAAACAGAAACCTTAAGAGCATGAATGACAGCATAAAGTTCCTTCTCAAGGGTTCGCCAACGAAATTGGGTGTCGTCTAGCTTTTTACTCTCGAAAGCAACAGGTTTACCATCTTGAAATAGAGCAACCATGATTGCATAGTCACTGGCATCAGTTTCAAGAACATAAGGCCGACTAGGATCGGGTAATGCTAAGATAGGTGCTTCCTTGACTTTATCTTTCAAAAGTCTGAAGGCCATATCCAGATCGTTATTCCAAGTGATAGACTGCTTCAACTTACGTCCAACCTTTCAACAAGTCGGTCATCGGTAGTGTGAGCTGAGAGTACTCCCGCACAGATTTAGGAGTGAAGCAAGGTTGCCCGTTATCTCCTTCACTGTTTGGTATGTATGTGGATGAGGCTTCTGACTACATTGAGAGATTGGGGGACAGAGGAGCCCAGCTAGCAGGTACATGGATCCCACTATTGTTATATGCTGATGATATTGTGTTGATCTCTGATTCCCCTGAGGGTATGCAGCGTCATCTGGATGCTTTACATGAGTTTGCACATGATAGTGGATTGTCTGTCAACCTTGGCAAAACCAAGGTTATGGTGTTTAACACCACGCCACAGTGGGTTAGGCGATCAGCTTCCACATTTACATATGGGCAAGAGATTGTGGAGTATACAGATGCATATACATATCTTGGGGTAGTATTCAGTGGGCCAGTGTTTTCGATGAGGAGAGCAGCAGAGACTAGATTGACTAGAGCACATGCAGCCCTGGGTGGTTTGGAGAGGATGTGTTCGCAGGTTCAGTTTCAAGAACCTCGAACGAAACTTTGGCTTTTTGACACTCTAGTGACATCAGCTATGCTTTATGGAGTGCAAATATGGGGACCTTCAGTGGGCCATCACAGCGCAGGCGGGTGGAGAGGTATGGAGAGGCCTTTGGTATCTATGATTGCTAGGATTATTAGAGCCAAGGCCGTGGTACCTCATGAGATTATTCGAGCAGAGCTGGCGGCTGCCCCTCTGGTGATTGAGGCTCTTACGAGATCAGTTTCCTACATACATGGCTTGTGGGATCTCCCCCGAGACAGATATGCACGCCTCGCCCTGGAGTCCTCCCGACAGTTAGCTTTACAGGGAGACACGGCTTGTTGGTATGGACAGATGACATCTTGGTTCCAGGCACATGGTTTTAGCATGGACAGATTGCCTCCCTTCCAGTATTCTCTGGAGGCACCCTCTCTCACTCTCACACGGACAGAGATTACCAGACTCATCCGTCAGGATTTAGTTCAGCTGGACATTAGGAGGACATGGATACAGCCGACTGAGGAGCTGGGCACGAAGATGGCTTTCTACAGAGAGCATTTTCTTCAGCTCACAGCAGATGGTTTTGTGATCAGACCCAGTTACATGGATGTACACTTGTCTCATGCAGTACGATGTGCTATTGGTCAGATTCGCACATCCTCACACCAGCTTGAGATTGAGATTGGCCGATATAGAGGTATACCAGCTGAGGCCAGGATATGCCGAGTATGCCATGGGGAGCCAGAGACAGAGCTGCATTATATATGCCATTGTACTGCATACTATGAGATACGTGGTCGTTTCCACTGTTTATTCAGAGAGGGTTTTGGACCACTTTCCAGAGTCATGGGGTACCAGGACCAGAGGTGTTTGGGATTGTTCTTGCTTGAGCTGCGGAGACATAGAGATAGCCTGCTTAGGCGCACAGAGAGCCAGACTTAGAGGCACATTACAGATTTCTTTAGTCCAGCCATCACTGCGCCAGATGGACCACAGCAGCACAGCAGGACATGGATACCGCCCACACCAGGGGTACACTGATTGATCGTGCGATTGAGCTTGGGTGGTCCAAACGCCCACGACTACGGAGGGGGGCATCCCAGCATAGACGGAGGTTGCAGCGGCAGATTCGGATTATTCTTGCGAGGCATGCGGGACACCCAGTCAGGGTGCTGACCACAGAGGATATTGAGGAGATCCGCCAGTGTCCGATGCGGCACATATTATGAGATGGAGGCACCTCCATAGTGTACCCCTCCGTCCCACATGATATTGTATCCCCTCACTATACTCCACTCACCTCCATAGCGTACCCCCCCCCTCGCTATATTCCAGTTCCAGTTTCATTTTCTAGGTGCCAGTAGTATCATCTTTATTTTTCATTCTCTGGGTTTTTTTATCCAGACATTGTATCAGATCCACCATGATGTAACTTTTGGTCTCATAGGTCATTATGGCCTTTTGAAGACGTTAATATAACATTTCATTTCATTTCTCTCAAACTGTTCATACAGTTGGAAAACACATACAGCCCTTCTTCTTGCAACACAAACAACCCATACAAGACCAAACCTTCATCACGGGTTCCTAAGATGCAAAAGCAACATACTGAATCTGAAAAAACAGCAGTATGAACAGAAAAACAACAAGCTTCTCGAACTCATACCTTTTCTTGGACCTCATCTTCTCTACCTACCGACTTGCTCGTTCTCGAGGCTTGCTCTGATACCACTATCAAATCCCCATAGGATCTCGTAGTAGAACACTCCTCATACAAGACTCGAAACCTGCAAACAAACCAAACAAACGTGAAGGGGGTGCAGGCCTAACTCACCTCCCACCAACCTTGAAAGCCGTGGGCAAGCCCTCTAGTCTTGGCTGTCCCCACCAAGCCACCAGCTGAGCTAACTAGATGGACGTACAGACCAATATCTACCTCGTGACGTCCCATACCACCACGAAGCTACCCTCGCGGGCCTCGAGACTGCTACCAGCCTTGGCTACATAAATCAGGTGCACGTCTGCACTAGATCCAGGCTCCTGACCATAGATAGAGCTCTCACAAAGACACGCGAGACTCTATGAACTAATGACTAACCTTGGCCACCCTTTTATAGGTTCTTGGCCGGTCATCGAGCGTCCACACTTGGGCGCCCGCCCGTCCATATTTGGGTGCCCCCCCCTTAGTCTATCCCTAACTCAGCTCGCCAATCAGCCTGCCTAGCTCCAAGCTTCCCCAAACCTCGAAGCTAGTCTTGTGTGCGTGTAGCACACGGTAGATACACATTGTGCACATGACAAAGGCCTCCTGCCTCTTAGAAAGGGCACACATGTGGAGATCAGAGGCCAAACTTTGTGAGGCCGGCATGAAATCATGAGATCTCCAAAACTCAAGTATCTGACATGATTGCTCTACATGTGAGAACAAATGATCAGGGATGCGTACATGAGGTGTTGATCCATGGCGACTCGAATCTCTAATGCAGAAGACCATTGGACAATGATCCAATTTTGAAGTACCTGCAGCAATAAAAGTATGGCCCCCTCTGTCAAGCACACAATCATCCACATAAAACTAGTCTAACAGTGCATAAATACATCCTGCATCCCTTCTCCTGTTAGACCATGAATAAAGAAGAGTGGATGGTCTCCTCAGAATGTCATCCTCATACCAACAATCTCTGCCATGAATGGAGAGCATAAACCTCTCCCAAGACTCTCTCTCAAGAGGATGCACCAAGCCGTCATGCCCACCTATTTTATCCATTGGCATCTCAACCATGTTAAAATCGCCACCAATAATCCAATGGTCAGCATGAGGCATCAACATAGTGAGAGATTTCCAAAAGAAAATCCTCTCACCTCTATGGTTAGGAGCATAGAGGTTAAGAATACCAATGCATGTAACACTCTGCATAAGAAGGATCCACTACACTCTCGTAGGTAAAATGACACCATGTCCAATGATGCAAGGCAAAACCACAATTGAAACAGAAATACAAACACCACCTTTGGTACCAATGGCTGGCGACCAAAAGGTACGTCCCGAAAGAAGCTTGCTTGATCTCCCACACTGGCTAGCATCCAATTTATGCTCTTGCAAGAGCAATATATCCATAGGTCAACCTGTGGTCCACCTGTAACTGCATTGTGAAGCTGAGTTTTGATAATCTGTTTCCGTCGAGGAGGAAAAAAATCCCCAAGACCTTGATTGTTCCATGAGACAATCCTCGTAAGGACTCCGAGTAGGGATGACGAGATCTCGTGGTCAACGAAGGACCCCCTTTAGAGACGGTGGTACATCTCGTATAGGTAAGGGAGGGAAAATCTGACGATGAAAACCTTACCTCTCATTCCCACTTCGGGGAAAAGCTAGGGCTGGTCCTCAAAACTAGAGAGGTACCATGATAATGCCACTGCGCAGCGTCATACTGTATCTATAATGCTACATCCTCCTGCGAGGGATCCAAATCCTGTGCCTACAGAGTGAAACCGGCCTCCGGTAGAAACCAAAGTGCGGTAGACTAGCAGTCACCCTTCCACTTGTAGTCCAGATATAAAACAAATGTGATTGGAGCTAGAGTGCCCCAAATCTGAAAACAGAACGACACCTGTTGGCCCCAAAGCTTGGCGCCCCTTGCGGTACTTCTTTATTCAATTTCAAAAATATGTAAGGCTGAGTACAACAAAACCAGCCAAGAGAATACACCTGTATGTCCAATCTGGCAGCCCACAATACCTCTTAGCACAGAGGATTCACACACAGATCTGTGTCTCAAAGCAACACTCTGTGCTCCCCTCTGATCAGCCAAGACCATTCAGCAGGACAGCCTTGAGCATACATCTGGCATATCTCATGCACATGATTCAACACCTCAGCACAAACATACATTCACCGTCCAATCTCTGTTTCCACCCTTTTCAATCTGCCATACCCCTCCTCTCACAAGGGGCCAGATAGCACAACTCTGCAGCAGACATAAGCCAATGGAAAGAAAGATAGATGAACAAGTTCAGAGCTTACCAAATCAGCTCGTGGCTTTGCACTCGTGGGACAGTTCGTACCAGTCTGTACGTGACAACGACTGTCTGTACTCTTTCCCCTGCAACCACCTGACTGTTGCACCAAATAAACTCTAATAGAATTCCCACGTGTAGCTGGAGATGCACCGCTTTACTATCCAGAACTGACGGGTCAACGCCAGACTGTACCTGTCCGTACAGCACAGTAGAGTCTGACTGTACCTGTCCGTACAGAGCTGTACGGACTGTACTGCAGTTGCCTAAATCAGCTTGCTGTACCCGACTGTACCTGCTGTACAGTTCAGCGCAGCCTGTACTACCTGTTCTGTCCAGCGCCGCCAGCACCTGCCATGTCCGTACAGCTGCCCGTACAACTGTACCAGTAGCAGAACCTGCAGCAGCAGTTCTGTACCTGTCTTCAGCTACTGTCAGCGCAGCCTATACCAGCAGCAGCAGCAATTCTGTACGAGCAAATTCCACCCCGACTATACGGCCTGCACACGTGGACTGTACGGCCTGCTTTGCACAGAAATCAGCAGCAAAAACCACCAAACAGCAGTCGACCAGCTTCTTTCCTCCTTCTCCACGCTTGAGCTTACACGACTCTCCAAAAGCAAGAGAGAGAGAGAGAGAGGTGAGAGAGGCATGCAACTCCAAAAGTGGAGTTGCCCCCTCTCCAAACTTATCCTAGGGCCCCAACTTTAATAAACATTAAAGTTCCCTAGGGGCCACTAAGGCCTAAAAGCAACCATCAATAAAACATTAAAAACATTAATGTTTTTGTCCCCCTTCACATCTGAAGTGTCCACACATCATTCTCATTTGTCCGGGCACCCCAAATGTGAATCTTTTAATATTTTTGCTCAGCAACCACCATGCCCACTTGTGCTGTTTCATTTTCACAGGGCCACGACATACCCCCCTCTTGAAAAATGGCAAGCGTCCTCGATTGCATTTTGGTGATACAGCAAAATATCCAAAGTGAAATATACAATATGGCAAGACCAGCGTCCCAATCTCTCTAAGCCATGCACATGTATCAACATTCACTGCAAACCAATGGCGTAGTAGTAGTCCAAGTTGTATACCACTGTGAACCATACACAACCACAATATCCCATGTGACTAATACACATATATCATAGAAGTCCCATAAACAGATGTACTGTAAGCCATCAGTACCTTCAGGTGAGATAAAAACTGCACCAAGCGACCTCTAGATGTCATCTGAGCCTGTCTGTATCAAGGGAGTGGAGGTGCTACCCCCCTCTTGAGCATCAGGTAATGCTCCAGACCCATGCTCTGCTGAACCTGAATGAGCCACAACAAGAGTCGGCTCTAACTCAAAGGCATCGAGATAAAGCTGCAAAACCTGAGGTGAATCTGTTAAGTCACCTCCCTCCATCCACTTCGCATCCATCGGTGAATAGTTCTTGAACTTCACAAGATAGCAACGGGAAACTTTACCTCGTACCTTTCTTTCCTTATGTGCCAGTATCTGCTCTGGAATAAGAACCTCATCAAGTTCCTCAACTTCTGGCTGAGCCTCATCTGATACATCCTCAGGCACATCCCCACGGAAAGGTCTAAGGAGACTCACGTGAAAAGCATTGTGAATCTTCCAGTGATCTGGTAGCTTCAAACGATAGGCTACCTCACCAATCTTTTCCAATACCTGAAAAGGCCCATAATAACGCATGCTCAACTTAGGGAATAAGCGCTCTTTACCCTTCATCTTCTTGAGTCTAGCCTTTTCAAAGCGCAAAAGAACCCAATCATCCAATGCAAACTCTAAAGCACGTCTGTGACGGTCTGCGGCTTTCTTTTTCTTCTGCTGAGTTTTCTGGAGTGCCAACTTAACTCTCCGATAAGCTTCATCCATGTTTTCCACATACTGATCAGCCTCAAAAATTTTATCCTTTGTGTGCAAAATGGGTGGTACCTTCTTCCCTCCTTCCACAATCTCAAAAGGCGCCTTGCCTGTCGAGGTATGGACAGTGTTGTTATATGCAAACTCCACCAAAGGAAGATACTTTTCCCATTGTTGCTTGTGCTCTGACACATAACATTTAAGAAGATCCAACACTGTAGAGTTAGCCTCTTCCAACCGACCATCTGTTTGTGGATGAAATGACGATGAAAACTTGAGAGTTGTACCCATGTTGTCAAACAACCCTCTCCAGAACAAACTCGTCATCCGTGGATTACGGTCACTAATGATAGATGTAGGCAAGCCATGATACTTGAAGATGTTCGCCATGAACAACTTCACCATATGATCCACTTTGATCGTCTTATGCACGGGAATGAAGTGAGCCTGCTTAGACCTTTCCGTGGGGATGTGCCTGAGGATGTATCAGATGATAGTCCAAATGCCATCATTGCCCGTTTGTGTCCGTGGAAGATCAAATATAAAACCCATGGCAATGCTCTCCCAAGGTCTATCTGGAATAGGTAAAGGCTGTAGTATTTTGATGGTCAAACTTTACCTTCTGACATACGATGCATTGCCTAACAAAGGCATCAACATCTCTTCTCAAGGTTGGCCAATAAAAGAAAGTCTCCACTGCTTTTACCGTGGCGTAAATACCTCTATGACCTGCATACGGTGGAGCAAGATGCCGAGAAGCATTTACAGGTTTATGAGAAAGAGATGTTGGCTGTAATTCACGCTCTTTCTACATGGAAACACTACTTGCTTGGGGCTGATTTCACTGTGCAGACAGATCATCAGACTTTGCGTTATTTTCTCACACAAACTAATATTCTACTGTCATAGGCTATCACATGTCCCTCTTGCATAAGAACTGCCCCAATGCTACTTCCACATGCATCACATTGGACAACAAAAGCCTTTCGGAGGTCCGGTAACACCAATACTGGATCCGAAGTAAGCTTTTCTTTGAGCTTTTTGAATGCTGTAATTTCCCGATCAGCCCATCTAAACGGAGTTGCCTTCTTTGTTAAGGCATGAAGGGGTGAAGCAATTTCAACAAAATACCGTATGTACCGCCTGTAATAGGAACACAATCCTAGAAAGCTGCATACATCATGCACGGTCCTCAAATCTGGCCAATGAAGAATTGCTTCCACCTTCGCTGGATCCATACGGACTCCATTCTTAGACACAATATGCCCCAAGAAATGTATCTCTTGCAAGAAAAACTCACTCTTCTTGCCATTAACAACCAGCCTATGGTTCCTGTGTTCTGCAAACACAATGGCCAAATGCCGTCTATGCTCTTCCTCAGTTTGTGAATGCACAATCATATCATCAAAGAATGTTCCCACAAACGCTCTATGAGGCCTGAAAATCTTGTCCATCATTCTATTAAATGTGGCAGGTGCATTTGTCAAACCAAAGGGCATAACCAAGAACTCATACAATCCAAACGTGGTTCGGAATGCTGTCTTATGCACATCCTCGGGTCTAATACGTATCTGATGGTACTCGCTTTTCAAGTCAATGCAACTAAAACCTATGGAGCCCTGTAAGCGGTCCAAAATGTCACTGATCCTCGGTATGGGGAATCGATTCTTGATGGTATTCTTGTTCAGCACCCTGTAGTCAATACACATGCACCACGAACCATCCTTCTTTTGCACTAAGAGTACAGGTGAGCAAAAGGGTGATGAGCTAGGCTGTATCAACCCTTTATTCAAAAGCTCCTGCACCTGACTCATAATTTCTTCCTGTTGGGCTGCACTAACACGGTACGACGGTCGATTTGGTGGAGTGCTACCAGGAATTAGATCAATGGCATGATCTTCTGGCCTCTCAGGAGGAAGTTCTCCTGGCAATGACTCGGAAAAACAATCTTGGAACCCACATAAGAAATCAGTCCTGTCCTTATCTAACATAGAAAAATTAGACTTAGACTCGTCATCTTGTGCATCCTTTACATAAATCAAGTACGCAGAAAGATGCTTTTTCATTACTGATGAAATTGCCGAAGCGGATACAATAGGAACACATTCCCCTTTGAGTTTCACATCCAATACATGTTCTTTCCCTCTATGAGTCAGAGTGATTTTCCTATTGTATGTGTCCACCACCGCACGTACTCTGTGGCACCATGGCATACCCAACAAAACATCACAGCCATCAAGTGGCATAATGAAGAACTCTTCGCTGTCCACATAACCCTGCAAATGAAGCCTGAGCTTTCCAATGATAGGAGTAACGGGTTCTCCATACCCTGGACAAGCCATGTTAGCCTCATATAACGGCCCCATCTCCTCTACACGAATCCCCAATCGGCCAGCCAAATCCGGTGAAATAAAGTTGGCTCTAGCACCTGTGTCAAAGAATATCAAGGCATTCTGATCTCTCACTTTGCCCCATGCCCTGCACAACTCTGTCTCTTCACCACCTGGCTGTTCCCCCACAAGATCAGGAACTAACCCTGCAGAAGGTTTTGGTTTCTTTGACTTGGGCTCTCCTTTATTGTCAAAGTCCTTTTGGGACTTTCTCTTGGGACAATTAAATGACATATGTCCCTCTTCAGTACAGTAAAAACATTTCCGAGCATCTCTCAAAGCCTGTCTCTCTTTAGAAGTTCTCTTGGGCATTGGCAACTTCTTATACCGCGTCTCTGAAGACCCTTTAGCATCACGTGACACATGCCCAGATTTTTCAGCTTTCTTGCTCGAGTTCTTACTTCCCTTAAACCCAGATGATCCTCCAGTGAGTAACGCATTAGCTGTCATAGCATTCTCTATCATCTGTGACATGTTCGTTACTCGAGTCTTGATACAATAATCACGCACCTCTTTGGGCAGCCCACAACAATACTTCTCTACCTGCTCAGACAAAGGCACTGCACGGTAAGAAGTCACTGGGAGTAAAGCTTCCCAAAACTTCTTGTTATAATCTTCCAAATTTTCACACTTTGAAGCATCCAACTTGTGCCATGTAGTCATAACATCCACCTCAAATGTAGATGTGAGCCATACGGAAGAGAAAACCTGTTTAAATTGTACCCAAGTAGTGGGTGCTATGCCCTGCAGAAGAAGAGTAGACCACCACTGCAAAGCATTGCCTTTGAGAAAAGTGGTAGCTTTCCTCACTTTAGAGGACTCTGTGTAATTCCCACCAGAAAAAGCAGCATCAAACTGCTGTAAAAAGGTAAGTGCTTTTAATTTATCTTTGGCTCCACTGAATGTATCAAACTTCACAGCAGCTCCCCCTTCCTTATAATCCTTCGCCTTTCCCATAGGCGTTAGATTATCATATGGAAGTGGCTTTGCAAGATTGCTACCCCCAACATTCATGCCCATCATAGGGTCAACATTACCCATTCCCACATCTGGCATGCCATACATTCCAGCCATGTTTCCAAACATACCATTATGCATACCTGGCTGCATACCACCATACATATTTGCTTGCATTCCAGGTTGCATACTCCCAAACATATTTCCTTGCATACCGGACTGCATACCACGATACATATTCCCCTGCATACCAGGCTGAAAATTAGCTCCAAAAGGCCCTGGCATACCCATGCCTCCCTGAGGATAACCCCCAGTCATAGATTGAAACACAGAGCCACCACCAAAATAACCTGGATGCATAGTCTGCTGAGGAATAGATGGCTGTCCAAAGAAGGAACTCTGAGAGTTAGCACCATAAGCATGTCGCATGTTCGGAAACTGTCCAAAAGATGGATCCTGTGGGATGGCACCACTATGACCCTGAGGAAGGTTCTTAGAACGCACCTTCTTCTTCTTCTTTTCGGGCTCTGTACGGGATCTCATAAATTCAGCAACCTTCTCACTTTGTGTGAGCTGCATAAACACATCCATAACACCAGCCAAACGATTTTTAAATTGAGCATCATCTTCCTCTTTACCAAGCACATCTTTTGGCTGTGTTACATCCTCATAATGCTCATCATCTGCAGCCTGTTCTCCTGCAAGAATATCCTCAGATACATTTCTCTCAGGAGAGGTCTCTTGCTCTTCCTCTTCATGATAAAAGTACTCATCTTCTGTATCAGACATGTTTGCTGAATTTTTCAGCGATGACTTTCCTGGAGGCAACCACGAGCTCACCCCCTTAAGAAAGTTGATGATTGGTCCCGGCAACGGAACCTTGAAACCGGCCTCTGGTAGAAACCAAAGTGCAGTAGACTAGCAGTCACCCTTCCACTTGTAGTCCAGATATAAAACAAATGTGATTGGAGCTAGAGTGCCCCAAATCTGAAAACAGAACGACACCTGTTGGCCCCAAAGCTTGGCGCCCCTTGCGGTATTTCTTTATTCAATTTCAAAAATATGTAAGGCTGAGTACAACAAAACCAGCAAAGAGAACATACCGTTCTGTCCAGCGCCGCCAGCACCCGTCCTGTCTAGCGCCGCCAGCACCTGCCCTGTCCAGCGCCGCCAGCACCAGCCCTATCCGTACAACTGTACCAGCAGCAAAACCTACAACAACAGTTCTGTACCTGTCTTCAGCTACTGTCAGCGCAGCCTGTACTAGCAGCAGCAGCAGCAGTTCTGTACAAGCAAATTCCACTTGGACTGTACGGCCTGCACACGTGGACTGTACAGCCTGCACACGTGGACTGTACGGCCTGCACACGTGGACTGTACGGCCTGCACACGTGGACTGTACGGCCTGCTTTGCACAGAAATCAGCAGCAAAAACCACCAAACAGCAGTCGACCAGCTTCTTTCCTCCTCCTCCACGCTTGAGCTTACACGACTCTCCAAAAGCAAGAGAGAGAGAGAGAGGTGAGAGAGGCATGCAACTCCAAAAGTGGAGTTGCCCCCTCTCCAAACTTATCCTAGGGCCCCAACTTTAATAAACATTAAAGTTCCCTAGGGGCCACTAAGGCCTAGGGGCAACCATCAATAAAACATTAAAAACATTAGTGTTTTTGTCCCCCTTCACATCTGAAGTGTCCACACATCATTCTCATTTGTCCGAGCACCCCAAATGTGAATCTTTTAATATTTTTGCTCAGCAACCACCATGCCCACACTTGTGCTGTTTCATTTTCACAAGGCCATGACACAGAGCCTCATCCTCCAAAAAACGATCAACATCCTATGAGGAAAGAACTGCAAAAGGGTTAAGGTGCTCCTCTAAGGGTGCAGGTAAAGGGGCAGGTACGGGGGTCCGAGGGTGCTTGCCATGTCTAACCACAATCCAACGCTCTGTGGTCTACTAGGTCACAGAGACAACTGGAGTTTGGGCAGCTACAAGAGGCATATGCTGGGTAAGACCACGCCGCCTCCTAACGTGGCCTCTCGATCTGGGACAATCTCTAGCAATGTGGCCCTGTCCAACGACAATTCCGACACTGGTTAGGTCTGCCTGCAGTCTCCATCCTCTGATGGAAATGAGAGTCGTCAAGCCTCTGAAGCATGATATGATCGTCACTAATCAATGCATCACGAACAAGTACAAAAACCTGGGGTGCACCATCAAAAGTGGCGGTGACGGCAACGGAAGCTAAGGTGGGAGAGCCCGGAAGGGCCGGTGCCTCTAAAACTTGGCCAAAAGATGCCCTTATGGAAGCTAAGAGAGTCCAATAAGACCGAGGAAGAGCAGGGAACCGCAATGAGACTGGGGTAAGCCGCTAATTCTCCACCACTTGATCAAAGCCCACCTAGTACTAAAAGAAGAAAATCTTCCCAGGGCCAAGAGGAAAGGGGCTGCCAACCAACACCTGAGAAATAGCTTCTGGAGAAAGAAAGTCCACCTGGAAGAAGCCACGACCAACGTCATGTGCACCCTGCACTGGGGTACACAGTGACACACTGGCATGATCATCACTGCAACATTTTACAGAAGTAGTACCTTTTTATAGGAATATTTGTCGTACGTTGTGACCCCATTGTGAGCCCTCAATCCAAGTACAGTCATACACAAGCTACGTAGGTTAGTCTCCGAGCCTTAGAGGTCAGTCAAGAGTCAATCCTCTTAACCCACTTGGAGAATTCATCAGAGGGTGCATGTAGATTCAGCCTTAGCAGTAGGTTTTGCATCACAAGCATGAAGTAGTTAGAAAGAAGCTATGTTGCAGGAGAAGGGGCCAGCCAAAGGCCAGCCCATGGCTGTAAGGCCTAGTCAGCAGCCTTGTGGGGACTGTTTACAGCCCTGGACCACATAGGGGACCAGCTGACAGCAGCATAATCTTAGTAGTAGTAGGCGGCCAGCACCCTAGTTGGATAACAGCAGGTCGGGTGGAAGTGCAGTCGACCAACAGAGATTTTGGCATTAAATGCTGTAGAAAAGGTATTATTTGTCCAATCAGTTCAGGCTGACAACAACCATGCTGACCAACCAGCAGTGTTTGTCCATATATAAAGAGGCACCTAAAATCACCATAAATCATTCCAGGTGACGTACGGTCTTCCTCATCCTTGCGTTAGGCATTCATATCACTTGTTTTCTCAAGTATTGTACAGCATTCGACAAAGAATAATCCTCTTCTCTCTCTCTCTACTCTGTGAATTTAAAGCCGAAGATAGACGTGAAGAAGCAAGAAGAAAAGCAGAAGAGCAAAAAGAACAAAGACGTGCAAAGGACAACGAGATAAGGGAGCCACACGCAAATATGACGAAGACCAGCGCCGTCGAGAAGCCGCCGACCAAGAGTTTCAGCAAAGACTCAACTGGGAGGCTATGCAAATCCAGCATCCGCAGACGATGACACAGATTCTGATTCTGGCATCCCTCCCCAAGACGGCTCCGAATACCTCTATCCATGAATAACTCATTGCCAATGAAGTGGGCAAGAGCTTGCATCAATGGAGACTACACACACACACACTACAAGCATCTTCCTAGATGACATTCTTATCTTCTCAGAGACTACAGACCAGCATGAGCGAGATGTGACACAAGTTTTGCAACTCTTGCATGACAATGAGTTATTTATCAATGCCAAGAAGAGTGAGTTTGGAGTACTTGAAATCCATTACCTGGGATACATCATCAGTTCATCGGGTATTAGCCTCAATCCTGAAAAGGTACAGGCCATTCTCAGTTGGGATGTTCCCACTACAACTCAGAAAATCCACTCATTTGTGGGTTCGTCAGGCCTACGGCGCACACATGGACAAGTTTTCTGACCTTGCAGCACCTCTCACTAACTTGCTCAAGAACGTTAAGACTTGTCATCAAAAAGTGTCCGTCACAAGCAAGGCTCTAAAAACATTCCAAGCAATGAAGAAAGTTGCCTCTGAGTCACCAGTTTTGAAGTTGGCGTCATGGGGGTGATCCTTTCGAGGTGATTATGGATGCTAGTAACCTAGCCATTGGAGCTGTTTTACAACAAGATGGTAGGCCAACGGCCGCTTATTATAGCCACAAGTTGAATAACACCGAAAAGAATTATTCGGTGTATGATAAGGAGCTTTTGGGGGTGATGACCACGCTTAAACATTGGTAGCACTTCCTTTATGGGAGAGACTTCACAGTTAAGACACATCACCAGGCACTTAAATGGTTGCAAACCATGCCTAGTGCCCAATGGAGTGACACGAAGTCTAGATGGAGTCGATTGTTCCAACAATTTGGGGGAATGATTGAATACATCCCTAACAAAAGCGACCCCATTGCCAATGCTATTAGTCAAAAAGGCACCATCCAGACATTGCAGGAGTTCACTGTGCTAGAAATTCAAGGCAAAGACTTGGATAGCATGAAGGCATAGTATCCGGATTCGGAAGAGTTCGGGACTCAGTATCAGTAGGCCCTCAGTTCGGAACCAAGTCACTATAGTATAAAAGATGACTGGTTGTTTTTCAAGAACCGTCTCTGTGTACTAAAAGAAAATCATCAAGTCCTTCTCCACGATGCCCATGATTCTCTTGTTGGAGGTCAAAGGGGTATCAGTATTACCCTGGAGAAGTTAGAAAGGTCATTCTATTGACCTAAGATGCAATAGAATGTCTACCAACATGTCCAATCATGTCAGGTATGTCAAAAGGTGAAAATTCCTCATACGAGACAAGCACGGTTACTTCAGCCTTTGCCTATTCCAGAGGGACCTTTTCACGACATCAATATGGACTTCGTAGGCCCTCTTCCTACCTCAGTTGGATCTAGAACATAGTGATAAGAAACGTTTCAAGGTTTTTTTCATTTCAAGGTTTTTGGGGTTTTGTTTCGAAAGGTTTCATCCCTCAGCTAAGAAACCGTGAGGTTTCAAAAAATCAATAATTTCATAAAGTATAAATACCTAAAGAACTTATAGTAGCCATCTAAAAACATAGTGTAATGATGAAAAAATGGTATCTTCTCACACATCTTGGGCAACCATCCTTATTTTGGTGGCAATTTTGCATGATTAGATGCCACAAATGGTTTAATCAAGGACTCTTAAGCAATTGAAGAAGAGAAGGTAGAAATTGAAAAAGATTTAAGACATTGAAGAAAAAGGGGAAAGTAGAGAGGAGAAGAAGAAAGAAAGAAAGAAAGAAAGTTTCATCCAGGAACACAACAACAAATTTCCCCAAATGTTCACGAAAAAGATCGTTCATCATTTGCTGGAAAGTGGATGGAGCATTGGTTATATTAACGTCTATGGAAGACCCCAAGGGCCTATGAGACAAGTAATACAATGGTACCATGGATATACTGAGCCATGGAAAACTGAAAGAAAAAGTAAAATGAAAACATCTTGCCTTTGATTAATTAGAGACTATGGTTGAGGTTCATGTTAAGTTTATTATGGGCAGTGTTGGGGTAAAGGCCCCAAGTATGTACAAGTGTGTACATGTGTATAAGTGTATGCCCATTATTTGGTCCGTTTCACATTCACTTATTAATAAGTGTGGAGTGCACTCCAAGTCATATGTGTGGAGTGCACTCCAAGTCATTGTAAAGGTCACTCTTCTTATAAAGGGGTTGTGGTGTGCCCCTAACTACAACAAGCCAACTATTCACACCCACCAAACATTGGTGTGCTCTCTCTCCCTCTCTCTCTCTCTTACTCTCCCTCTCTGTGTATGTCTCTCCCATGAAACCCTAAAGCCGCAGGTCCTCCTTGCTCCTTCAACTGGTATCAGAGCCTGGTTCTCTTGCTTAGGGTTTTGGCTGCGGTGCTCTTCTGTTCTCCTCTTATCTCCCTCGACCTTGGGGACTACTTTTGTCGCGAAGAACTCCAATTCTGTAGCGAAGAAAGCTTGGGGACGACTTCTGTCGCGAAGAACTTCAACTCTGTCGCGAAGAACTGCAAGAGCTTGGTCGCCGGTGCTCCCCTCCCTCTTCTCCTCTGCTGGTCGCCCCCCCTTTCTGCTGGTCGCCTCACTTTTGCAGCTGGCCGCCTTCCTTTTGCTGGTCGCCCTGCTGTTGCAGCCAAGAAGGCTGCCCAGGCAGCTCAAGGGGGCTGCCCAGGCTGCCCACGCAGCCCACAGGGCTGCCCAGCCAGCCCACGCAGCCAGCCAACGGGGCTGCCCAGCCAGCCAGCCACCCAGCCCACGTGGCTGCCCAGCAGGCCCACGGGCTCCTGGAGTGCCTCCCTTTATCAGATCTGCAGACACACAGCCAGCAAATTTCAAGAGGTATTTTGCTTCATTTTCTGGGGCTTTTTCTTGTTTTCCATGCAATTGTGCAGATTACGCAGGTAATGGTGGAAAACAATTGGGGCTTTTGTCAATTAAAGCCAATTTGCAGACATTGAAGCCGAAATTTTGGGGCTTTTCATGTATTGGCACCGGACAGTCACAATTGCAGGCATTAAGGTGTTAATTGAAGCATTATTGCATCAATTGAGTCCAATTTTGGGTAATTGACCGTCAATCGAAGCTCATTGCAGTGGCAATTTGGGGCTTCTCATGTAATTGGACAATTGGTGATGCATATGTCTTGTGGTAACACTGTCCATGCATATTTGACAATTTTGGGTCAATTTTGACCAAGTTTGACTGTCAAAATTTGGGGCTTTTGGCAAATGTATGTGGCTGCACTGTTTATGACAGTTTTGGGAGATGTATTTTATGTCATTGTGTCAGTTTGATCATTGACAGTGGGAGTATTCCGCAGTGGGAGATATACCTTGGGAGAACATTTGGGTGCAGTGTTTTGCACAGATTCCGCAGTGGGAGATATACCTTGGGAGAACATTTGGGTGCAGTGTTTTGCACAGATTCCGCAGTGGGAGATATACCTTGGGAGAACATTTGGGTGCAGTGTTTGCACAGGGTTGAGCACTTTGTGTGCATTTGGGTGTAGTGTTTGCACAGGTTTGTAGAGAGTCAAGTATTGACTTTGGTTGTACTTTGCTATGGCAACCACAGGTGAAAGTTCTTCTTTGCTTCACATCAAGAAGCTTGAAGGCTCTCATAATTATGACATTTGGCAAACTCAGTGCTACAATGTGTTGCTCCAGAAGAAGCAGCACAAGCCTATCAAAGAAAAGGGTGTAATGCCTGCTTCTCTTACTGCTGAAGAGTGGGAAGATGTGGATGAGCTTGCGAGATCCACTATCATGTTGTCTGTGTCAGACTCATTACTTTTCAGCATTCGTGAAGAGAAGACTGCTTGGGGAATGTGGCAGAGATTGCAGGACTTGTATGCCCAACAAAGTGCCTCAAGCAAAGTGTATTGGTTGAAGAAACTCATAGGCCTTCAGATGAAGGAAGGGGCTTCTATGACAGCCCATCTCAATGAGTTTAATGGTATTGTCAGCCAGGTTATAAAGTTGGCAATGGACGATGAGTTCAAAGCCACCTTTTTGTTATGCACTTTGCCAGAGAGTTGGGACACATTCAGGACAGCCACTAGCAATTCGCATGCTATGCTGTCATATGCAGATGTTGAGGGTGCTCTTCTTCAAGAAGAGATGAACAGGAAAAACAACTCTGTTGGAAAGTCCAATGCAATGAATGCACGTGGGAGATCCCAGCAAAGGGGGAAAAGCCAAGAAAGGGGAAGGAGCAAGTCTCGCTCCAAAAAGGACTTGGAATGCCATTATTGTGGCAAGAAGGGACACTTCAAAAAGCAATGCTACAAGTGGAAAAATGATCAAAAGGAAAAGGGAAAAGGCAAAGACAAGGATGAAGCAAGTGAAGCCAAAGATGCAAAGCCAAAGGGTAAAAGTGGAGTCAAGATTGAAGAAGTCAATGTGTCACATGCAGGTGACAGTGTGGATGAAGTCCTATTTACGTCTTCACTTGATGCCCATTCACTTCTTACAGGTGGTCATGGTATGCACTCATGGATCATTGATTCAGGTGCCTCCTTTCATGTCACAGGTTGCAGAGACTTGTTTGTCAGGTACACTGCTGGCAATGAAGGAGTTGTTTATTTGGGTGATAACCATGCATGCAAGATACTTGGCAGAGGTGATGTGAGGCTTGTATTTTCAGATGGCTCACAGCTTATGCTCCATGATGTCAGGCATGTGCCTGAGATCAAGAAGAATCTGCTTTCTACTGGACAGCTTGATGATGCTGATTATGTTACCACATTTGGTAGTGGAAAGTGGAAGATTAGTAAGGGCTCACTGGTTGTTGCCAGAGGCTCTAAGGTTGATACTCTATACTTCATGTATGCTGGTGTTTGTCACCATGCCGATGTGAATGCAACCGAGTTGCCGCAAATCTCTTTGTGGCATAACCGGTTGGGACACATGAGTGTCAAAGGAATGGAGCTCTTATCTCGTTATGGTTATTTGCCTTCTCTTAAGTTCTCAGGTTTTCAGTTTTGTGAGCATTGCATCTATGGTAGGCAACTACAGTGCCCTCACAAGAAAGCTCTTGGACAGAAAGATGCTCAGTTAGAGCTTGTGCATACAGATGTATGTGAGATGCCTCAGCTTTCATTGGGTGGGGCAAAGTATTTTGTGTCATTTATTGATGATGCCACACGTAAGGTGTGGGCATATCCTCTTCGTCTGAAGAGTGATACATTTTCAGTGTTTGAGAAGTTTGTTGCTCATGTTGAGAATCAAACTGGCAAAACACTGAAGGCTTTGCGTTCCGATAATGGTGGAGAGTATATGTCCAAACAGTTTCAGGACTTTTGTGATGCTAAAGGCATCAAGAGGGAGCTCACTACTCCTTATGATCCTCCACAAAACGGGACAGCAGAGAGGATGAACAGGACCATTCAGGAGAAGGTCCGTTCTATGTTGTCACATGCTGCATTACCTCATGGTTTTTGGGCTGAAGCTGTTATGACAGCCGTTCACCTTATAAACAGGTCACCTAACACGAGGCTTGGTGGGAAAGTGCCAGAAGAAGTATGGACAGGGAAGCCTCCGTCATACAAGCACTTGAGAGTGTTTGGTTGCGTTGCGTACGTGCACATACGCAGGGAAATGCGCACCAAACTTGATCCTAAGTCTCATAAATGCATATTCCTAGGATATGGTGACAAAGGTGAAATGGGGTATAGACTTTGGGATCCCATGAATAGAAAGATCATACGCAGCAATGATGTCATTTTTGATGAAACATGCATGTATAAGGAGCCTGCAAGGCAACAGGAGCCTGGCAGAGTCATCTTTGATGATGATGGACATCATGGACAACAACAAAGGGCTGTAAATCAGCCATTACAGCAGGAAAACCAGCCCTTAAATGGTGCTGAAAATGGTCCAAATGGACAGCCAGATATGGCAGAAGATATCCCTATGGATATACCACAGTTAGAGGAGATACCGGGCATGATTTTTCAGCCTTATGGCATGGAACAGGAGCCACCGATGGGTGATATGCAGGCTGGACAGCAACCTGCAAATGATGGTCATTGGGTACGGAGGTCCACTAGACCCTCCAGAGTCCCTGACAGGTTTGTTCCAGGGGTTGACTACTTGATGCTCACTGACTGTGGGGAGCCCTCATGTTACAAAGAGGCTTTACAGAGGGCAGATAAGGCTCTATGGGAGCGTGCTATGCAGTCAGAGATGGATTCTTTGCATAAGAATAGCACATGGGATTTGGTGCAGCTACCTACTGGCAAAAAGACATTGCCATGCAAGTGGGTTTACAGGCTCAAAGTTACACCTGGGACTAAGCCAAGGTACAAAGCCAGATTAGTGGCAAAGGGCTTTAAGCAGGAATATGGTGTGGACTTTGATGAGATCTTCTCTCCAGTGGTCAAAATGACTACACTTAGAGCTGTGTTAGCTTTGGTTGCACATGAGGATCTGGAATTGGTTCAGATGGATGTGAAGACAGCCTTTCTTCACGGAGATCTCCATGAGGAGATATATATGAAGCAGCCAGAGGGTTATGCAGTGAAAGGGAAAGAGAAGCTTGTATGCAAGCTGAAAAAGAGTCTTTATGGGCTCAAACAGGCACCAAGGGAATGGTATCATAAATTTGATACATTCATGAAATCCCAAGATTTCAGGAGAAGTGACATAGATCACTGCTTGTACACCAAGAAAGCTTTGGATGGCAGTCTATTGATCCTCATCTTGTATGTTGATGATATGTTGATTGCCGGGAAATCTCGTAAGGAGATGGATGCCTTGAAGCAGAGGCTGCATCAGACCTTTGATATGAAGGATTTGGGTGATGCAAATCACATCTTGGGTATGCGGATTCTTCGGGACAGAAATCAGCATGTGTTGTATTTGTCTCAGAAGGAATACATTGGCAAAGTCTTGCAGAGGTTCAATATGGATGGGGGGAAGAAGACTAGTACTCCGTTGCCTCCATATGTGAAACTCAGTGCTATGGACAGCCCACAGTCAGATAGAGACAGGGCTGATATGGCCAAGATTCCGTATGCCTCAGCTTGTGGCAGTCTCATGTATGCCATGGTTGCTACCAGACCAGACATTGCATTTGCAGTTGGTGTGGTTAGCAGATATATGGCCAACCCTGGCAAGAAGCATTGGGAAGCAGTGAAGGGTATCATGAGATACCTAAAAGGCACACAGGATATGTGCATTTGCTTTGGCAAACAGGATGCATTAGTGCATGGTTACACGGATTCGGATTATGCCGGTCATCCAGATAACCGGAAGTCTACTACCGGTTATGTGTTTACATTCACAGGAGGTGCAGTATCATGGATATCCAGGATGCAGAAGTGCATTGCCTTATCTACTACAGAGGCCGAGTATATTGCAGCCACAGAGGCTTGCAAGGAAGCATTATGGCTATCTCGGTTAGTGGCAGATTTGGGCTATACAGGGGATATTCCATTGTTGCATTGTGACAGTCAGAGTGCCATCCAGTTGGCAAAGAACCCTGTCTTTCATGCAAAGACGAAGCATGTGGATGTGAAGTATCACTTCATCAGAGAGGTGATAGAGGACAAGCTGATTCAGCTTGTCAAGATTCATACGGATGACAACCCAGCGGATCTGTTGACCAAGAGTTTACCTCCAGAGAGGTTTGCTCACTGCAGGCACTTGATGGGCATTGGATGATCAGACATCTGCTGATCTCTCTCCTCTTTTAGGCACACACTGGCCTTTAAGTGGGAGGTTGTTGGGGTAAAGGCCCCAAGTATGTATAAGTGTGTACATGTGTATAAGTGTATGCCCATTATTTGGTCCGTTTCACATTCACTTATTAATAAGTGTGGAGTGCACTCCAAGTCATATGTGTGGAGTGCACTCCAAGTCATTGTAAAGGTCACTCTTCTTATAAAGGGGTTGTGGTGTGCCCCTAACTACAACAAGCCAACTATTCACACCCACCAAACATTGGTGTGCTCTCTCTCCCTCTCTCTCTCTCTTACTCTCCCTCTCTGTGTATGTCTCTCCCATGAAACCCTAAAGCCGCAAGGAGGACGTGTATGCCCATTATTTGGTCCGTTTCACATTCACTTATTAATAAGTGTGGAGTGCACTCCAAGTCATATGTGTGGAGTGCACTCCAAGTCATTGTAAAGGTCACTCTTCTTATAAAGGGGTTGTGGTGTGCCCCTAACTACAACAAGCCAACTATTCACACCCACCAAACATTGGTGTGCTCTCTCTCCCTCTCTCTCTCTCTTACTCTCCCTCTCTGTGTATGTCTCTCCCATGAAACCCTAAAGCCGCAGGTCCTCCTTGCTCCTTCAGGCAGCCGCTACAAGCCAAATGGTGGAGTGAATGTCAGGCCTCTGTGATGGGAGCGTGACATGTCAGCGGAGAACCTCACGAATCCATCTTTGTGTGGTGGAGGGTCCTGATGCTCTGGGTTGGGGACGTCTGGCTCACAAAATGGATCGAGCTCTCTCACTAAGAACCCCTCTGGGGCGTGGAGCTAGAGCGTGGGTGCATGTGGTGGGCTCTGATGTCGTAGTAGAGGACCTGTTGTGGGCAATGGATTCCAATGTGGATGTATGTACCACAAAGAAATCTGTGATGGCTCTCTGTGAGGTGTCCTGTCGGAACCAGGGCTGTCTGTGAGGTGCATGTGGTGGGCTCTGATGTCGTAGTAGAGAACCTGTTGTGGGCAATGGATTCCAATGTGGATGTATGTACCACAAAGAAATCTGTGATGGCTCTCTGTGAGGTGTCCTTTCGGAACCAGGGCTGTCTCTCAGCATGCTGCCTCAACACTACATCCTTGTGTCGTCTGGGCTCCATCAAGTACATGCCCAAGCACCTCTAATCCTCAAACTGTATCACCCATGCGAGTGGTCCGAATCCCTCTCGGAAGAGGCAGTGGAATCTCCCCCGTATCTCATAGTAAGCCGGGCAGCTGAGCATATAATGGGCTATGGAGTCAGCCTTAGCAGTAGGTTTTTCATCAAGCATGAAGTAGTCAGGAAGAACCTATGTTGCAGGAGAAGCATGCCTATGAGGCAGCCGAAGGCCAGCCCATGGCTGTAAGGCCTAATCAACAGCCTTGTGGGGACTGTTTACAACCCTAGACCACATAAGGGACCGCCAACAGAGATTTTGGCATTAAGAGCAGCATTAAATGCTGCAGAAAAGGCATTATTTGTCCAATCAGTTCAGGCCGACAGCAACCATGCTGGCCCACCAGCAGTGTTTGTCCATATATAAAGAGGCGCCTAAAATCACCATAAATCAGTCAGTCATTCAGCAAAGTACAGCAGCAGTTCAGCATCATTACAGGCAAACAGTCGAGATCCTCGTACAGCATTCTCCAAAGAATGATGTAAGCAAATACTCCTGCTTGTGCGAGCGGCCAAAAGGGGGGGGGGGGGTTAGGGGCGGGTGGGTGGGCAGGCTTTCAGTGTGTATTTGGGACCCAATAAGGTGTCGTCTACTTCATTCTCATCCTCTTCTCTCTCTCTACTCTATGAATTTGGATGCTAAAGATTCTCACCACATAAAGGTATAAAGAAGGCCCTGTTGTGTGTTATCACGATCAACCTCAGTGCATGTAACAACCAAGCAGACGTGTATCCTGGAAGTGCACAATCAGCTCCAAAGGGAGAGCTGCCAGAAGTCATTCACGGGCTTGCGAGAGAGAGGTGTGGGAGTCATAAACCCTCGCAATAAGGGTGGTTTGGACCTCAATGTCAATGTCGTGTTGGAGAGAAGTGAGCTCGTCTTGCGAAAAATTGATGATTCTCCCGAATTGTGGGGGTGAGGAAGGATTGGCTGTGGCGGAAGCCATAAGGCTAATCAACAGTGGGTGGCCAACTCGAATCGAATTAGAAACAGCTGCTGAAAGGAAAAGCAGAGGGCAGAGAAGGAGGCGGGGGGGCGGAGGTGCGGGAAGGAGGTGATGGGAGGGGGAGGAGGCAGGGGCAGCAGCACGGGCAGAGGAGGCGGTGGGGGGCAGAAACGAGGGCAGAGGAGGTGGCGGTGGGGTGGGAGCACGGGCAGGAGGCGGTGGGGGATGAGGTGGGGGCAGCAGAGGTGCGGAGCAGAGGCAGAGGTGCGGGGCAGAGGCAGAGGCAGAGGCAGAGGCGGGGGGCAGAGGTGGGGGCAGAGGAGGTGGCGGAGGCAGAGGCAGCAGAAATGAGGTGGGGGCCAGAAGAGGAGGCGGCGGCGGCAGCACGGGCTCAGATCTCTATGCACGCTTTCTTGGAGCTCCTGTTTCAGTTCCAAAATTTGCAATGAAGAGCCTTTTTGCATGGCTAGTCTGGAGATACCAAGGTACAACCAGAACTTTCACAGTTTAGATGGGAGACTTTCATGCAAATAACCCCTTCTTGACTGACACAATTGAGTATGTTATTTAATAATCACATCCTGCACTACTCTCCCAATTCCATGGCATGCCTAGTCTCACACTGACCCAACAGTTGGACTACAAATAGCAATGACACACTTTCACAGTTTAGATGGGAGACTTTCATGCATCTTTGGGGAAATAACCCCTTCTTGACTGACACAATTGAGTATGGTATAGAATAATCACATTCTGTACTAGTTGAGCCAGCTTGTTTGCTACATCCACTTGATAGAAGAATCCTTTTCAAAAAAAAAAAAACAGAGCAAGTATGGACTCTCCCAATTCCATGGCATGCCTAGTCTCACACTGACCCAACACTTGGACTACAAATAGCAATAACACATATTTTCACCAAATCGCCAAAACCTTCATTTTCCTCTCATACCCATCATCGTGTAGCGTCAGGGTCCAGTGAGGATGGAAAGCAGACAAGGATCAATAATATTTAATGATTATTGATAAAATAATCATAAAGACTTGATCAATGATCAAAACACCTTTGTTGGGGATCTTTTTTATTATGAAAAACACACTTTCTTTTGAGGCTATCTAATAAAGGGTTTCCTTGAGAGAAGTTGAAAATTTATTAATTTAGGAGAGTTCTATAAACTTGCATTGCAAGTAGGCCAACACATTGCAATTCACTAACCTAGGGGATATGCTTATCGCTTCTTCATTGATACATGCATAGTGCATGCAGGGTGACTTTAATGATTGAGTCCACTGAGGACTGGAGTGGTGGCAGCTAGGACACCACAGTGACAGGCGTGGAGGGCACTCTTGCAAGGAGCTGATCTTTACCATTAAGGACCAGTCTCGGAGTTTGGCCACACCCCCAGTAGCCTTCTCTTCTCTAGATCTGGGGCCCTGATCCCAACCTGGCCAGGCTGGACTAGTTTTTTGTCGATGAGTAGGCTTTCTCCCATCATCCTCCACGTGGTTGATCTGTAGAGACAGGACCACTCGCATCCCAGATTGCTTTATTGAGGACCCATAGATTTTTCAGAGCGTTGAGAAGGCATGGGATTCTTTTACTTTTCGCCCACTGGCCGCAACCCTTGACTTGTACAGGGCACTCCAGGAGGTCAATCAGATTCTGCAGACGGCTGCCCACAGGACAGACTACAGGCTTTCCGTGACCATGAGAGAGGCCCGAGCCGTAGCCTTCCCTCCCTTCAGGGTATTGAGGAGCCGAGACCCCTTGGACTGTAACATAGTCAGCTGCCCACACATTGCTTAGTGCCCTGGAGAACAGGAGCTTGGAGTACAAATATCATGCTAGAGCCTCCTTCTAAACCACAGAGTCGCAAGTAACTTTGTTTCAGCCACAAGACCTCACCATCAGCAGGATGGCGTGCACAGACTTAGGGGACCAGACGATACGGTCGAGTCGCACACCTGCCTCAGCGGGTTTGGGCCATTGCCTCGGACTTCTACAGTTCGCTGCTCACTGTGGACCCTGACACTCCCCAGTGTGTATGGCAGCACACTAGGCTGGTCATGCTAACAGCCGTGAGCACTTTCTTCTCCTTTCCCCATTTGACGAGCGGGGGGAGGGGGGGGGGGTGGGTTGCTTTTCAGGCTCTTCCCTGTGGGAAGTGTCCATGCTAGGATAGCCTTCCAGTTTACCTCTTCCTGCGGCAATGGAATCTCATGACAGCTGGCAATCGGACACCTTGGAGTCTGGGTCTGCTGAAAGAAAAGTGCCGGTTGAAGTACCAGGAGATCCTATAGTCAATCCAAGCCTTGATTATGAAGTCTTAGGAAGCATCCACTAGATAGGAAACAAGCATTCCATGCATGTCAAATACAGAAAAGGAGATAATCTTCAAGGTTTAGGGCCAAGCAACACAAGTTCAAGCAGGAGAACTCTTTACAAAGCTTCAGGCATCACTATTGGAGCTTTCAGCTCGATGATCGTGCATAGTGTATGGCATACACAGAGTAAATTCTTGTCATCAGATCAACTTACTTTGCTTTTTCTTACTCTTATTGATCCAGGCTTGGATCAACGTGGATCTTAGCACAGCTAAAAGCAACACGTTAATGATGCATTTTTTGTGAGTGGATCATGAGAAGTGCAGCATGGTCGTCCTTGATTCTTGATGGGGTCTTTGTTGGTATCTATAAAATAGACCCATTGTAGGTTGTATGTTGTTATAAGACCAATTAGATTCACATACAAGCTTAATATCCTCCTTTGGTTTATCGAATCTTCTTTTTTTAGAAAAAAGAAAGAGGGCAACTGCTTTCTCTTTAGATATCAAAAGAAACTCACAAGGACTGGCTTGTCTGCCTTTCCTTCACTGAAGAGGTAGATACAATCTGCAAATGTGCGACTGGTTGCTAGATTCAAAGCTTTCCAAAGATTACTTGTCCCTGCAGGACGCCACCTTGTCACCCAATTCAAAGCAGATTCAAGTGCTTCTGGAGTCTTCACTCTCATTGGCTGCAGAGAAGCAAAGGTTTCTGCAGTTAATAAATGATTTGCAAACAAAAGCTCAGTCAATCAGGTGGGAATTCTCAAAGTTTCGTTTTTGCAGAAAGAAAACTTCTATTAAGTATGAATAGACCATACAAAATCACAGCTAGGCACAGGTGCAGTGACTACAAGGTTAAAACTTCGGCAAAGAACACAGGGTAGATCGCGAGAACAACGCAGTTCACAGGCCATCGCCTACAGTCCAACACCATCGCCATAGCCATCGCAAACCAGGAAGGGTTGTTTTTCAAAACCTGCTCAAGAAGAAGAATCGCTTGCGTGGAGATTAAAACGGGATTCAAGTCGACCGCCCACAATCGATTGGCTCTATGGATTCTACCACAGCCAATCTTTCGTCATCCCCATAGGCCGGGAGAATCATTAATTTTTCGCAAGACGAGCTCTCCTCTCTTCAGCACAACATTGACAATGAGGTCCATACCACCCTTGTTGCGAGCGTCTATGGCTCCCACCCCTCTTGTTCGCAAGCCCATGAATGGCTTCTAGCAGCTCTCCCTTTGGAGCTGATTGTGCACTTCCAGGATACTCGTTTTCTTGGTCAAGGCTTCTTCCAAGTGGACTTTCATTCTCCAGAAGCTACTTCTCACGTTTTGGCTGGCAGCCCCTTCCCTCTTGGCCCTAGGAAGATTTTCTTTTTTCAGTACCAAGTGGGCTTTGATCCAATGGCGGAGGATCAACGCCTTACCCCCGTCTCACTGTGGTTCCCTGCTCTTCCTCAATCTTATTGGAAGCTTTTCGCTTCCATATGGGCCAGGTTCTAGAGGTACCGACCCTTGTGGGCTCTCCCGCCTCAGCCTCCATGGCTGTTACCACCCACCACTTCTGATGGTGTACCTCGGGTCCTTGTGCTTGTTACTGATCCATTGATTATTGACGACCATATTATGCTTCAGAGACCTAACGACTCTCATTTCCGCCAGAGGATGGAGATTGCAGGCAGACCTAACTAGTGTCGAATATGTCATCGACAGGGCCACATTGCTAGAGATTGTCCCAGATCGAGGGACCATTCTAGGAGGCGGCGTGGTCCTACCCATCAGATGCCTTCTGCAGTTGCTTAGACTCAAATTGCCCCTATGCCACAGTAGACCACAGAGTGTTGGGTTGTGGTTAGAGATGGCAGGCGCACTCGGACCCCCATACTCCCTTCACCCACACCCCTACTAGAGCACCCCATCCCTTATGCAGCTCTTGCCTCACAGGATGTTGATCCTTCTTTGGAGGATGAGGCTCTGCAGGCATAGGATTTGGATCCCTCACAGAAGCATGTTACATTACAGTTATAGGATGATTGCACCCTCGAGGATGATGTTGCACAGTCGCATTATCATGGTACCTCTTCAGTTTTGGGGACCAGCCCTAGCTTTTTCCCGGAGTGGGAACGAGAGGTAAGGTTTTCATTGTTAGATTTTCCCTTCCTTACCTATGCGAGATGTACCACCGTCTCTAAAGGGGGTCCTTCGTTGACCACGAGATCTCGTCGTCCCTACTCGGAGTCCTTATGAGGATTGTCTCATGTAACATTCAGGGTCTTGGGGATTTTTTCCCGCGTTGGCGGAAACATATTATCAAAACTCAACTTCACAATGCAGTTCCAGGTGGACCTATGGATATATTGCTCTTGCAAGAGCATAAATTGGATGCTAGCCAGTGTGGGAGATCAAGAAAGCTTCTTTTGGGACACACCTTTTGGTCGCCAACCATTGGTACCAACGGTGGTGTTTGTATTTCTGTTTCAACTGTGGTTTTGCCTTGCATCATTGGACGTGGTGTCATTTTACGTGCGAGAGCGCAATGGATCCTTCTTATGCAGGGTGTTACACGCATTGGTATTCTTAACCTCTATGCTCCTAACCATAGAGGTGAGAGGATTTTCTTTTGGAAATCTCTCACTATGTTGATGCCTCGTGCTGACCATTGGATTATTGGTGGCGATTTTAACATGGTTGAGATGCCAATGGATAAAATAGCTCGGCATGACGGCTTGGTGCATCCTCTTAAAAGAGCAACTTGGGAGAGGTTTATACTCTCCATTCATGACAGAGATTGTTGGCATGAGGATGGCATTTCGAGGAGACAATCCACTCTTCTTTGTTCGTGATGGTCTAACATGAGAAGGGATGCAGGATGTATTTATGCACGGTTAGACAGATTTTATGTGGATGATTGGGTGCTCGACAGAGGGGGGCATACTTTTTTTGCTACAGGCGCACCTCTAAATCGGATCATTGCCCAGTGATTTTATGCATTAGAGATCCGAGTCGCCATGGATCGGCACCCCATGTACGCATTCTTGATCATTTGTTTTCAGATGCAAAGCTTTCACATCATATGCTTGATATTTGGAGATCTCGTGATTTCTCACAGGCCTCGCAAAGCCTGACCTCTGCTCTCTGTGATACTAGTGACTTTTATCACACATGTGCCCTTTCTAAGAGGCAAGAGACCTTGGATTTAGAAAGGGCTATTAGACGTAGACTGGCTGCCTTACAGAAAGAGCACGAGAAACATCCTCATCCTCAATGGGTTGAAGATCTTTTATGTACTGTTAGGACAAAACTTCATCACTCTCTTGAGCAACGTGCGGAATACCGTTACCATGCCCAGGAATCCTTTTGGACCCAGATGGGTGGCAGAAGCAACAAACATTTCTTTGCTACTCACGGCCCATCTCATACCAAAGATAGTGTCAAGCAATTGCAAAATTCACATGGCACTCTTCACTCAGATCCTCTTATGGTTAGACAGATTGCCACTGATTTCCCCAGCTTCTTAGTACTAAGCCGCACTCTGATTTGAGACATAGGACACACAGGAAGGTTTGGAATGCATTGCCACATTTGATCACTAAGGAGATGCGTGCTGTTCTGGATGCCCCTTTTTCTATGCAGGAGTTCAGTCATGCTCTTCATGCCTTACCTCATGGTAAGTGTCAAGGGGAGGATGGCCTCTCCCGTGTTTTTTTCATTACTTTTTGGGATGAGATTGGGGCTGAGATCACATCGGCTCTCCAAAAGATGTGGGACACAGGTTCTATGCCTTCTCTCACAAAGCGGCTTATCTATCTTATCCCTAAGAGTGGGGATAAGACATTGATTGGCCAATGGAGACCTATCACCTTACTTGGGACTGCATATAAGATTCTTGCTAAGGCAATGAGCATCAGATTGCAGCCAATTTTGCAAGATGCCATTCATGATACTCGGAATGGATTCTTACACGGAAGAAGCATCTTTGATAACATTTTCTCGTTTTGGGAGGTTGTGGAATGGGCCAAAGCAAGCAATCAGCCCTTAGCCATTCTGCTCTTCAATTTTGAGAAGATCTATGATAGAGTGGATTGGGATTTCCTTGAGGGTACTCTTAGCCATATGGGTTTCTCTCAGAGATGGATCAAGGGAGTTTCATGCATGTATCGTGATGCCCACAATAGTGTGCTCGCTTGCGGTGATAGAGGAGAGCGGTTTCACATTTCTCGTTCAATATGGCAGGGTTGCCCTTTAGCCCCATTATTATATATCATAGTTGCAGAGGCCATGAGCATCTTCCTCCGCTCCACTGCTGGTATTTCTGGATTGAGGTTGCCTCTTCATAGTCAAGAGGAGCTGGTTGACTCTGAGTTAGGTGATGACACAGTCATGTTCTTGGAGGCCTCACACAATGCTTATGTTCCTTCCAGGTAGCATTGGAAGAGTTTTGTTTGGCAGCACGGGCACTCATTAATTGACACAAATCTGTTGGTTTTTGGATTAGTGACTCACCGAGAGTTGCTTGGGGTGCAGAGCTTGGTTTTACTTGGATGAGGATGCACTACTAGATATTTGGGATGCCAAGTTGGGGTTGATATTTTTCTTGCACAACAATTTGCTTCGATACTTATGAGTATCCACAAGAAGCTTCTTCACTGGAGTTCCAGGAGATTAGATTTAGCCTCCAAAGCTTTGGTGGCTAATCAAGTATTGCTTGCCTCAGCTTGGTTTATTGCCTCTTGTTGGTGCTTCTCTCGTGCGTGCATTGGTCAATTGCGGAGATTGATCCGCAATTGACTTCGGTCGGGTTTAGATGGCACCATAGACACTCCTACCAGGGTAGCTTGGGTCACAGTTATTCAGCGCAAACGAGAGGGAGGCTGAATATTATTGATCCGGATATTCAGCGAAGGGTATTGCTCTCTGCACTTGGAAGGATTTTTTCTTGTCTTGAATTTCCGGATGTACACACCCTGTTGGGAGAGATTGGCTACCCAACACACGGTTTTTGTTCACACAAGCTGATATCAGGGCACCATCTTCCCCTCTTATTGCAACCATTGTCAGAGCATGGAGAAGCATGAGACCATTTTTGCGACAAAGGCTTCCTAGGTCTTTGGATGAGGCTGACCGACAACCTATTATGTGGAACGAGTTCATCAAGGATGAGGCCGGTCGGCCACTTGGTGCATCTCGTTACATGCAGTGATCAAGATGGGAGAGATGTGCATACACAGTTCTTGCTTGGAAGACCCTTAAGAGCCTTCTGAAGGATCGGAGAGTTGCATCCATTTAGCATCTTAGGGGCTCTCACATACGTATTGATCATATTGATGTAGCTATTCCACATACGTATTGATCATATTGATGTAGCTATTCCACATGAGTGGCTCTCTGGGACCTTTCATGGAGACTATCATCCGAGTTGTCTGGGAGTCTTTTCGAGGATAGGCATACCTCTGCAAGTCATTGCTCTCCTGGGTCAAGAGGCTATAGATTGCATCGTTTATTCTATCATGCTTGCAGGGAGATTGAGAAGATGTAGCATGGAGGGGAGTATCCCAGATACTAGGCTTAGTCTAGTGAGGAGGATTGTTGGTCGTTCGGGAAAGCATTGGTTCATTGACTCTTCTCCTCAAATAGTGACTCATGGCTCTTGGTGTTTGTGGCTATATGGTGGCAGTCCTATCAGATATCTTCAATGGGATCCAGGAGAGTGGGAGTGGATTGATGCCTTCGATCCATTGAAAAGCCTTCCCTTTTTCAGTTTCATAGTCCGGAATGCCACGCTTCTCCTCACTCGACAGATGCATGATAGGATTCCTACTCTCAGGCCTCATTACGAGAGTTATGATATCTCTTCAGCAATACAGTGCAGATATTAGCATAGGCTTTGGCATTCATACAAAAGGAGTCAGATCTCTCATTTCTTTTGGTTATTTTTACATGGTGGTCTTCCCACCAATCAGTGGAGATCGGTCTTCGGTGTGGCACCTACTTGCCCGAGATGTGCAGCAGATTCTGAGACTGTACAGCATTGTTTATGGGGATGCATCATGGCACAACAGATTTGGGGTTCTATAGCCCAACTTATGGAAAAATTGAGTGGCCGCGCCATGCATGTGACTTGGGGGCCAGTTGCTTAGCTCTCCCAGTCCGGTCTGCAGCTTTTTTACGAGGGTAGTGGTACAGACTCTGCTATTTTCATTCGTAGAGGTATTACCCAGTATGGTTTGTTGCAGGATGTCCCTCACTCTAATCATACATCCTCCAAACAGAGAATTGACACCAGTTGGGAGATTGTTGCCACTATTACAGCATGGCAAATCTGGAGAGCTGGATGCATGGAGGCTATTGAGGGTGTCCAGATCTTTGGGTCTCAGTGCATTAGTACTATATGGGGTGATATCATCCATACTCTCATGGCTACTTGGGCTCGTATTTAGGGATCCTCTCGTTCCGCGCAGGCAAAGCGCGTTATATTTATGCAGGAGTGGGACCATGGCATTTTCTTTTCCTCTAGTCCCACATGGCATCATGATGCTCCTCAGTGGTTAAAATCATTTTACCTATAGGGGTGGTTCTATTCTATTCCGGCTTATAGCTATGATTGTTGTATGCCTTTTTCATACTTAATAGAAGTCTCTTTCTTTTTTTTCTTTTTTTTTAAATCACAGCTAGAAGCCAGAAACAAAAATCCTCATCCCACAATGTAGGGTGATCTCAACCAATATGGGGCACAAAGGTGCCAAGAGAGTCATGTGGGGGTCAATGAGAAAAAGATCCTATGATCCCACTCTCAATTTTGTATCGAATCCAGGACCTCGCCATGGCAGCCCCACACCCTATGCTACCGTGTCTACATATATAAGGTGTTATCAGATACTGATTCCCAGTACTAACCCATGATTGTAGAGTTTAAATCCTCACAGAATAGAGCCTTACACAGTCTTAACGATCTCCATTTATTAAAAATGAAAAGTTCCAGAGCTCAACAAAGCGTACGCACGTGCATGGGTGGTGCTTGCAGTATGTGTGGATGAGATTGGAATGATCACTTGTAGATGCAACTACTCCTCACTGGAGACCAACCACAATCGGAAACAAATGCACAAACTTAGATCACTTCACTTTAACAATTATTGTCCAGCATAACCATCCACTAAATTTGAAAATAACAAAACACAAAACTTGACACCACCACTAGGGCCAAAAAGGGTCAAACCCCCCCTCCCCCCCCTCAATACAATATGTATTTCTTGGAGTATTTGATGATTACAAGTTTCAAGGGCTTATAAGCCAAACTCCTCCATACATGGAGTGAATACAAATGAGCCAAATACTGTAGATGTTATCAGTGACGAATCCATTTATTGACGAAGACCGTGTCTCAGGCAATCTCCCACCTTCACTAGGCTAGGCACCCGCACTACACTGATCTTCCGGGACCGTGCACCAAAAGGCAAGCCCGTACTAGCTCCTCACAGGGTGATTCACCACGGAGGGTTGAATACCTGGTACTCCAAATGAAACTTTGCTCCCAAGTTCCCAGGCCCACTGACCTTCACTAGCTCTCAAGACTTGAGAGCACGGTCAGGGCAAACACAGGGACAATTGGATCTCATAGAATCCCAGAGTGAGAGAGAGAAGAAACATTTGTGAAAGAAATTCTGCAAAACAAAGTAGAGAGATTTGATTTGCACAAAAAAACCTGGATTTTACAGAATGAATTAACCATTTGCCATTTCCACGTGGAGCTAAGCAGTTCCATCAACTTGCTGATTCGAAATCAGGTATAGCTGTCTAGGTACATATAGGGGAGGTACAAAACTAGTACAAGCAAGTATTTACTGTGCAAGCAGTTCAATATTCTGGTTCCAACTGGCGGGTACACGCTGTGTAGAACAATACAAAGCAGGTACCAACAGCAAATAGGGCCTGTATAACAAGTAAGGGGCTGTACAGCTGAAGTACAGAATCAGGTACTGTTGGTAGCCTGCAATTCTATGTGTGAGAGAGATAGCAATCAGGTTTTTGTTGCAGCACCTTCAAAGAGAGAGAGAGAGAGAGAGAGCAGCCGGGTTTTTGCTGCAGCACCTTCGAAGAGAGAGAGAGTAGCCAGTGAAGGTAGCTACCACCTTTCCTCCTCGCCTTCACACATTACGTGGCCCTTCCCCAACCTCCTTGCGTGTAATTCATTTACATGACAAGTACACGACTTTCCTCAAATGAATTTTTGGGCACCCACACTTATTATTGCCCATGGCTAAAAGTTTAATGAATGTGAACACATAGCCTTTATAAATGCAAAGGTTAATATTAGTTATAAATATAACCTTAGAAAATGGGTTAAAAGTATACTTACCACATGTTCACATGCAGCAAAACATGTCAGAAGACAAGGCAAGCTTCACGGCTCACTGGCAGGCGTGACCACTCAGTAAGTGGCACATCATAGCAGGCAAATACACAAATACAAGTCATGCAAAAACAGTTTCAAACATGCAAAGATGGATGCACGTGCACATGTAATGGACAAAATCTCCCTTTCATGAAACTTGTACAAGACATTCTCATCGGGCACGAATCTGGTGTGACAAAATGTGTAAACCCTGGCCTTCCTATGGAATGACAGGCCCATAGGGAAGACGCAGTACAAACCCGGGTCCTTCCATGGAGTGACAGTCCCATGGACAAGACACCGTCCTGGTCATACATGGGTGGCAAGATACAGGCTCCCGTCCATATGGCATGATCCTGGTCACACACAGGTGGCACAAAACTGGTTCCCATCCATGTGACACAAAGTGTCTGGCCCTTTCACATGAGACACCGGCCTAGCCTCATGTGAACATGGCACAAATCTGGCCACTCTATGGAGTGACAGTCCCATAGAAGTGACACCAACAATAGAGATGGACCAAATGGGTGGCCAAATGGTGACATTCTCCCCCGGCTTCTAAACAGTTGACCTCAACTGAAAAGCCTCAAGATATGCCTGCAAAAGTTGCAGGTAATCAGCAAAGTAGTCCTCATCTACCGACTTCGCATCAAGAGGTAAATAATTTTTAAACTTCACAAGGTATCTCCTGGAAGCTTTCCAGCTAGTAGCCTTCTCTCCTTGTGAAATACAATCTACTCTAGATAGAGGATCTCCTCAAGCTCATCAACCTCTAGCGGATCTTCTCTGACAGGCTCATCAGGATCTGGCCACACATACTTCCGCAAAAGACTCACGTGAAAGGCATTGTGAATCTTCCAATGACTGGGTAACACAAGCCTATAAGCCACTTCATTGATCTTCTCAATCACCTTGAAGAGTCCATAATACCGAGTAGAAAGCTTAGGGTATGATCTCTCTCGTCTTGGCCTCTTGCGAAGCCTAGCTTTTTGAAATTTCAGCAATACCCAATCACCTTCCTTGACTTGCATGTCCCTTCTATGCTTGTCGGCAGCCCTCTTACGCTTGTCTTGAGACTATGCAATGGTTGTTCGCACCTGAGCAAAGGCAACATCCAAATCACGCACATACTCATCATCTGCAAAAATCTCATCCTTTGTGTCACGACCCTGTGTTTTTCTCTGGACAATATGCAGGTGTGCACGGGGACATGGTGGACAGTGTGAATGGCATCAGGTTGGAGTCAAAAAGGGAGCCCATGTGTGGACAACCCCATGTGTGAAAGGGGGCAAAGAGATTTTAGCTTAAAAGGTTTAAAAACCTTTAAAATCATTTTTTAAAGCCCTTCATTAAAGAAAGACGTGGCCCTTATGCTATTTTGGGGCCACGTGTGAGCTTTTTGGTAAAAAGAGGGGCTGTCGGGCAGAAAAAGGAGGAGGCGCCTATCTTTTGATGTGGGTGTGCTTTTCCAAGCAAGAGGGCTGCTCATCTAGATATACAGGCGGCCAACGCTGAAGATCTGGGCTTTTGCTGCGTACTGAACTAGTACTGAACTGGCCGTACAGACCTGAAGACTGCAGGCCGTACAGGGCAGGTGGCGGATGTGGTTGCAGGCGCCTACTGTGCAGGTACAGCGTACAGATGCTGATGGTACTGGCGGCGGCTGCTGTGCAGGTTGGCTGGCGACGACTGGTACAGGTGGTAGTTGCAGGCCTGTACGGACAGCAGGAAGGTACTGCTGGCAGGCTGCGCTGCAGGGACTATAGGCGCAGCTGAGTGTCTTCTTGTGCTTGCTTTTTGGGTGAAAGCAGTGGGACTGCACATGCGCCTTGACTCTCTTTTTCCCTCCCTTTCTTGCTATGAAACGCCCAATAGCACTGGTGCTTTTTGGAGGGGGCATGTTTTTGCAGAAGATAAGGGCTGGTTTTTCTTGACACAAAGGTGGACAGGGGGCTGGTTTTTCTTGACACAAAGGTGGACAGGGGGCCTTGCTACTGATAAGACATGGGACAAGGAATCCATGACAGAGATGGATAGTACCCTTGGAAGGTAGAGAGGGTTTGTACAGGTGTGTCGACTGTATGGTATGCTGTGCTGTGATACGAGTTCTCTTTTAAGAGACAGTTTGGGAGTCTGTGTTGTGATGCAGAAGCACTGGATGTGTCAGGGTGTGATGCTGTTCATAGTGTGAGAGGCTATGGATGGTTGTGGCAGCCTTGATCATGGGAGAAAGCTTCTGTATGCAGACTCAATGTGAGAGAGTCTTTCGATGTGAACATTGGCTGGACTTGTTTGTGGATGCCGAGTGGACAAGAAGCCAGATGCAGGTTCTTTGCAGGCTTCAGGGGTTCTACTGTGACGGCTGAGTTCCCAGCCTTATATTGTAATCAAAGCTCTTATATTCAATTAAAGAAATACCGCAAGGGGCGCCACTGCGATTTGGGGCCAATCGGTGTCCGTGTACTGTTTGCAGGAGCACTCTAGCTCCCCCTGTTTGTTTTCCTTTTCTAGGTCCTCAATGGTGTTGAAGTGTTTTATGTGCAAATGTTTGTTTCACCGCCCTTTGCTTTCAGAAGGCCGGTTTACATGGTTCCGTTGCCGGGACACATCATCGACTTTCTCAAGGAAGCGAGTCCGTGGTTGCTTTGGTCGGGACAATCGCCAACTTTCCTAAGGGAGTGAGCTCGTGGTTGTCTCATGAGAGTCACATCAAAAGCGTCAACATGAGGAAAGTGAAAAGGAAGTGCAGGACACAGTACAGGATTTTGTGTCTTTGCCTATATGAGGTGAAGAGCAAGAGCTGAAGATGAAGCTCAGGAGAAAAGACACCAAGGACAAGAAGTAGTCGGCCAGGAACAAGAAGCAGTTGAAGTGTTATGGTGCAGGAGGTGCGTTGAAGGCTATGGCTTTCGACAGTTTGTCACTGGTGGTATCTTCATAGAGGCTTCATGGGTTCAGAAGACAGTTTCTTTCTATGTTTAGTAGTGGTGATCTACTATGCTTCATCGAGGACTTGTGCTTATCACTTGGGTGGAGTGCAAGCAGGTTTTGGGTGCCTGAGGATGTATCAGATGAGGCTCAGATGGAAGTCGAGGAACTTGACGAGGTTCTTATTCCTGAGCATATACTGGCACATAAGGAAAGAAAGGTACAGGGTAAGGTTTCCCGTCGCTATCCTGTGAAGTTCAAGAACTGTTCACTGATGGATACGAAGTGGATGGAGGAGGTTCACTGATGGATGCGAAGTGGATGGAGGAGGGTGACTTAGCAGATTCACCTCAAGATTTGCAGCTTTATCTTGATGCCTTTGAGTTGGAGTCGACTCTTGTTACGGCTCGTTCAGGTTCAGCAGAGCATAGGTCTGGAGCATTGCCTGATGCTCAAGAGGGGGGTAGCACCTCCGCTCCCTTGTTGTTACAGACAGGCTCATTTGTTATCTAGGAGTCGCTTGGTGACATCTTTGTATTCACCCGAAGGTACTGAGGCTGACAGTACATCTGCTTATGGGACGTACTAGTCACATGTGATGGTAAAGTTGGCAGTCGCGCGCACCTGGAACTCTAACTGCAACTATGGATAACTCTATGGAGGACATAAGTCTTGCGAGCAGTCCTAGAGTTGGTTTGGTTCATGGAAATATGGATCGAACTCTATTTGTGCATGTATGCATACACTTTTTGAGGTAGAGGTATTTTTGTATTCTGGTGCCATTGGATCCTGGTACCATTGAGAATACATTGGGAAATACTCTGCATTGTGTTGAGTGCTGCATGTATGTTGGTATGATACATCAAGTGCTTTATTATGTTCATGGGTGTGACTCCTGCGGGATGACCATGAAACATATGTGGGAAAGTACTTACTGGATGTAGTGTTTGGATGCATTGAGTGCTTGCATATGCTCATGTTGTACCATCAGTCGTGGGTCCTGTGGGATGCCCATGGGCGTAAGGCTTGCGAGCAGCCCTTAGACTGTTACTTTGGAGTAGGTAAAGCATTTTGAGGAGCATATTGTTTGCGAATGCATATATGTGTCATTGCATATGTTTGTCATATGTAGAATGATGCATGGTTTTGTTTTTGGCTAACACAGTTAACGTGTTTCCATTTGGTTTTAGACTTTTGCTGTAGGTTCTGAAGGAACAAGCAAGAGGTGTTTGTCACTTTGGTGTGACAGTGTGGCTTATTGTGCAGGATGATTGTTTTATCACCCAGATGCATTGGAAGGCCATTGTTTTTGCCATATGGGGTATCTTTGCTCATGAGATGCTTTACTGTGCCATTGAGTGCAATCGAGGACGCTTGCCATTTTTCAAGAGGGGGGTATGTCACGACCCTGTGTTTTTCTCTGAACAATATGCACGTGTGCACGGGGACATGGTGGACAGTGTGAATGGCATCAGGTTGGAGTCAAAAAGGGAGCCCATGTGTGGACAACCCCATGTGTGAAAGGGGGCAAAGAGATTTTAGCTTAAAAGGTTTAAAAACCTTTAAAATCATTTTTTAAAGCCCTTCATTAAAGAAAGACGTGGCCCTTATGCTATTTTGGGGCCACGTGTGAGCTTTTTGGTAAAAAGAGGGGCTGTCGGGCAGAAAAAGGAGGAGGCGCCTATCTTTTGATGTGGGTGTGCTTTTCCAGTCAAGAGGGCTGCTCATCTGGATATACAGGCGGCCAACGCTGAAGATCTGGGCTTTTGCTGCGTACTGAACTAGTACTGAACTGGCCGTACAGACCTGAAGACTGCAGGCCGTACAGGGCAGGTGGCGGATGTGGTTGCAGGCGCCTACTGTGCAGGTACAGCGTACGGATGCTGATGGTACTGGCGGCGGCTGCTGCAGGTTGGCTGGCGACGACTGGTACAGGTCGTGTTCCACCGCCCTTTGGTTTTCCTGAAGACTGGGTTTCACTTTGTACGAAGGATGGGTGGCAAAATCACTCTGCCATAAATAATCTCAAATGGGGCCTTCCTCCTAGAGGCATGCACCATGTTATCGTAGTAGGCAAACTCTGTAAGTGGAAGGTACTTCTCCCATTCATTCTTTTGATCTGCCACATAACATTTTAACAAATCCAACACAGCAGAATTTGCAACCTCACTCTGACCATCCGTTTGCCGGTGATAGGCGGATGAGAACTCAAGCTTAGTGCCCATGTTGTCAAATAGAGCCCTCCACAAGAGGCTTGTAGTCCTCGGATCTCTATCCCCAACGATGGACTTTGGCATACCATGATGCTTAAATATCTGAGCAAGGAAAAGCTTCACCATACGATTAGCTTTAATGGTTTTCTTGACTGACAAGAAGTGAGCTTGCTTGCTAAACCTGTCCACAATGGTCCAAATAGCAGCATTCCCTTGCAGGGATTAGGCAAGTCCATAATGAAGTCCATAGTAATGCTTTCACATGGCTGCGAGGGAATAGGCAAAGGCTGAAGTAAACTTGGAGGTTTTTGCCTATCAAATTTCACCTTCTGGCAAGTAATACATGCGAGTACATAAGCTTCAATGTCTATACGCATGCTTGGCCAAAAGAAATCTCTCTCTATCATCCGTGTCGTAGGTAAAATACCTCTATGACCAGCATAAGGTGGAGCGTGACATTCCTCCATAACCTTTGGACGCATATCCTTCACCACACATAAGCAGTTATCTTTCATGAGATAACCCTCTTTGATCACAGAAGTGGCATGTGTGTGACCAGCCATCAAATCAGTCCAAATATGGCAAAAATCACATCCAAATGGTATAAATCACGCATGGCAGTCAAGTCCCCATGTGAGGCCACTGATACGACAGCCACATATGGCCTCTTGGACAAAGAATCTGCTACTACATTCTTCTTTCCCGAAGTATGTGCAATCTAAGAATGGAACATAGAAAGAAAATTTACCATTCTCATTTGCTTCTCCGAAAGCTTGGTTTGAGATAAAAAGTACCTCGAACTTTGGTGATCGGTTTCGACTATAAATTCTACCCCAAGAAGATAATGCTTCCATATTTTCAAGGCATGAATTAGAGCCAAGCGCTCTTTTTCATAAATGTCCATATGGGTCCCTACATCATGCAATCTACAGCTTTCATAGGCCACTGCATGACCCTCTTGATTTAGGACAGCCCCTATGCAATTTCCACAAGCATCACATTCCACCGTGAATGGCTTTTGTAAGTCCGGAATAATCAATACAAGCCCACATATGATAGCATCCTTGAGTTGGTAGAAGGCATCTTGCTCATCCTGGGTCCATTTGAAAGTGGCTTTTTTCTTTGTAAGCTCATGTAATGGCGAGGCAATCTTGGCAAAATGCCTTATGAACATCCTGTAATATGAGCATAATCCAAGGAAGCTACGGACCTCATGCACAGTATGTAACTCTGGCCAATTCCGAATGGTTTAAACTTAGCTCGATCCATTCTCACACCCTCTTTGGATACAATGTGCCCCAAATAGTGTATCTCTGAGAGAGAACTCACTTTTATTGGCATTTATGAAGAGTTTATGATTTCGTAACTCTTCAAACACTGTGGCCAAGTGAATCCTATGCTCTTGCTCATTCTTAGAGAAAACCAAGATGTCATCAAAGAATACACCTATGAATTTACGATGGGCTCAAAATATCATGTCTATCATACGGTTAAGAGCTCGGTAATCCACGCACATACGGAATGATCCATCTTTCTTTTATACAAGAAGCACGGGAGAGCAAAAGGGTGAGGAGCTTGGCTAAACCAAACCCTTCTCCAAAAGCTCATTAACCTGCTTCATGATTTTCTCTTGTTGTGCGGCACTCACACGGTATGCGGGTTTGTTAGGTGGGGAACTACTTGGCACAAGATCTATGCCATGATCCTTGGGCCTCTCAGGAGGTAGTTCTCCTGGCAATGCATCGGCAAAACAATCTCTATATGCATTAAGAAAATTCAGCCTATCTTGAGTCAATACATCCACATTCACATTACTTTGTTCAATCTTATCACGAACAAAAACCAAGTACGCGGAAAGACTCTTTTTCATTGCCTTATTAATCTAGATGTGTGATACAACTGGGATGGAATCCCCTTCTTTGCCAGCATCAATGACATGCATGCGGCCTTTATGCATAAAAGTGATCCTGTTTGTTTTGTACTCTTTGCGAGGCTCAAGTCTATAATGCCAAGGCTTACCAAGCAATACATCACATCCATTAAGTGGAGCAATCAAGAAGTGCTCATGATCCACATAACCCTGTATATGTATGCGCAACTTCCCAATAAGAGGAGTAATCTGCACCTCTCTTCCAACAAAGGCGGCGTCTGCCTCAATCCGGGGTCCCATGTCCCCAACCTCTATGCCCAGGGTGGTTGCCATCTATGTAGAGATGAAGTTATCCATCGCACAATCATCAAACATAAACAAGGCAGGCTGATCCTTGATTTGTCCCCAAGCTTTGCCTATGGGACACAGACCAGGCCACTGACAGAGATACACATGGCAGTATGGAACTGTAATGGATCACCATGGGTGCAGCCTGGACGACTGGAGCATGTTATGGTGGGGAGAGACATCATACTTCTGACAGAGACACATCAGAGCCCAGAGAGAGGGCTACCTCGAGTAGAGGGATTCCAGTGGGAGTCAGCATACATACAGGAGGACCACACGCCAGGGTACCTCGAGAGGGTCGGGGGGAGTAGCCACATGGCTCATCTTACTACTGCCAGAATATGGAGGTAACAGGCCTTTTACTGCAATTTCTAGTGTGCGATCAGAATGGACATCTTGCTAGACATTGTGCCGGGTGGACCAAGTGCACACGCAAATGGCTGGAAGCCCAGCCACAGAAACCCAAGTCTCCACATCTCCCTGCTGCACCTGAGTGTAGGAGGAAGGCATTGCTCCATAGGGTGTGGATGCCAAAAGTCAGGGAGAGATCTCACACTCCACACTCAGATAGTCGTTTACCATCTCTTGGTAACTAATTTACTCATGGGGGTGACTTTTTAACATGATAGTGCTTCCATAGGACCACAGTGGTGGCAACACAGACTCCATAGTTGATGGGGCAGAGTGTGCCATGTTGGAGAAGCTACTTTTTTCTATTCAAAGCAAGGATTCTTGGCACTTGCCAGAGTTGGTTGCTCCCCCCACAATTCTCCAGATTGGATCCATTTCCAGGCTCCTAACCTAGCCTACCTTGACCATTCTTTTTTGGGATGAGTGGTCGTGTAACAGGACGGTGTGGTGGGCATCCTTGCCAGGTACCACCTTCTCGGATCATGTTCCAGTTAAGTGGGAAGAGGGACAATGAGACAATCACCATGTACTCTGGGGAGATGTCACCCACCCTCGCTGCAACATGTTGTTCATATATGTCTCAACTTTCTCTTGTCCGAATAGTAAATACCGTTGACCCTTGAGACCCAAGAAGGTCCAAATCCCAAGGAGAGAGCATAAGCAACACAAGGGAAAAAATAAATCCAAAGAAGGTGCTATTAAATCCATAGTGGGGGAGTGTCAACGTTATAGATAAGGACGATTCTGATTCTAGCGAAGTATCAAAGTCATGCCTTAGAAAGATTTCCAGTAGCAGGGCAATGTTTCAAGTGTGACTCTACCAAGCTCATTGGTCTGACAAATACAAGGAAGAGGCTACTTCGTAACCAGAGGAAAATCTTAGAGGAGATGCACGTGCGAGTATGTTGCTCTTTTCAATTTTGGAGTTAGCCAAACACTAGAGTGCATGATTGTATCATGCTGATGTGTGGTACATTGTTGTCAAAGCCGAGCCGGGTTAGCAATCCACAAATTAACTGCCCTATACACACATTCTGAAGCTGCTAGGATTGCATATAGGGAAACTTCCAGACAACCATGGAATCAAGGCAGCTTTTCTCTTGCTTGAATCAGCCTAATATGATTTGAGATGATGTCATCAGCCCCAAATGCGCCTCCCAGCACTAATTCTATGACCACACAGCATGTTTGGAGCACCAGCTTTTACTCTGGTGTCATGGCCACACCCCCACCACTACATCGCTCACGATATGACAGGACAAATTTTTTTGGGATTCTGAAGGTGCCCATGGAACAGCTGCCACCCTCGCAATGTTACCCTCTTCCTCTGACCGGATGTCTACGATGGCCTTGACTACCATCAATTATTCATTTGCAGGGAATGCGAACACAGATGGAATCTCAGTGCCACTGTGTTTGGGACTAGTCAGCTGCTCAGCAGATGTGGTATATCACGTGCCAAAAGATCCTGTGGGACACCTCCACCCATCAAAATTCTCAATGGAAGATGAGTAGCAGCCTTAGAGCTTGCAAGCCTACTGCAAGGACTCCACAGTTTTCACTTCCTAAACGAGACGGTCAATGCCTTTAGGATTGATCTCATGCACACACTCTTAAGGCCGCTAAAAGGGTATATAGGTCACTTCTGCACAGCCATGGAGGCAAGGCAGCTTACACAAACATACATCTACTAAAGAGCACCTGAAAACTCTGCATATAAAGTTTAGATTTGATCAAGATCCCTATGAATAAACAAAGTTTTAGAACAGAAAGGACCATTTCTTTCAAGCATGAAGCACAGTTAGATTCCTTTACCTCAAAATATGATTCAAATTTAGCAAGATTAAAACATCACCTCTAAATTCCTTGAGTATCTTGATCCTGATGCTTGTTTGTAGATATAGGAGTTCTCTATGTCTCCGTAGCTCCAGGCATCAAATGAATACATAATAATGTCAAAGTGGGTTGCTGCAGCTTCAATCTAACATTTAAATCACACCAGATAGTTATGCAACTATGAACTAAGTTGTTTCAAAACTAGATTAGGGGTTTAACCATTACAACTTGTTATTGATTGTACGAATGATCTCTATCTATATCTAGATTCAACAGCACAAGGCTTCACAAATGGAGAAGCTTGTTGTTACATAAGACAAATTCAAAACTCTTTTGTTTTTGGACAAAACGGGTTGTGCAAGTACAAAAGTTTTCATTCAGTCATAGAAAAATTAAGATTTATTGCTTACAGCAAGTTCAACTTTTAACATAAGGAGCAAACCAAGCTGAGGTCTCTACCTCAAGCACAACAATGCGCACCCCCACACCCTACAACCCCCCACCCGCCCACCATCCAGTAGCCTCCCCCAGCCGCTGCTGGAGGCCACCCTTTCAGCCCATTTGTCGGCCCATTGCATCTGTTTTCCTGTGCTTGCAAGACCTGCAGCACCCAAAGGGCCTTCTGCCCCCTCCTTTGCACGATGGGCAATGTAGCATACGCCAAGCTAGGACCATGTGAAACAACGAGGCCTTGTTTATATCCGAGTTTAGTGAGTCTTTAGCAATCCTTTAAACAGCATACATGAACTGAAAGAGTAGCCGAGACAACACCAGATGGGGTCCCAATTACCCATTGAAGTGCCCCCCCTGCAGGTGTATTTGCTTTATTTCTTCTAGAGAACTGAATACAAGCTGAACTGTGTCCAGAAGACTAAGCGGACAAATTGACTGACTGACCGCCAAATGCAAGGACAAAGTGAGCAAACGCTGGGCCAAACTGTGCATAAGCTGTAGGCGACTGGTAAGCTATCTTTGAACAGAATACACCGGCCCGAGACTGAGAGTTGGTGTGCTAAGAACTCTGGGAAGAGACTGAACTTCAGATACCTTGGGCTGGAAAGCACAAAGGATGCTGAAAGTTTGCAAAGGCAAGCTGCCTAGGCACACATGCTTGACTGATATATGTCAAAGGAGAGCTAGTCGGCTGGCATTAAAGCTGTCGGCCTGGTTTTATTTGCCACGACAGGGTTAAATAGCATTAAATGTTGGTTTTGGTCATGGAGTTTTCTGGCTACTGGCCGATTCACCTCACACCTGGCCGACTGTTGCCCAGGCCACCTCATTAAATGTTGGTTTTGGTCATGGAGTTTTTTGGCTACTGGCCGACTCACCTCACACCTGGCCGACTGCTGCCCAGGCCGACTCAAAGGCTGCCGACTAGGTCTTATTGTTGGCTGAGGGTGTTTATGTCCTCATTAAGGACAACACCCTCATGCAAAAAGCCCCATCAATGTAGTCTCTCCCATGCTCAATTTAATCCTCCAAAATTAAATGGTACTAATCACTGTATTAGACACTAATCATGTAATTAACATGCAATTAGCAATAATTGGGTGCAATTGGAAATACAATTGAGCAATTAGGGTTGCATTTAGTGTATTTACACATCAAAAGCACTAACTTTGCATTGGGGCTATCCTCATGAAGCTCTAGCAGCAAAAATTGAAAATTGGAAGCACACGCATTACTTGCATTTCATCTTGTTTAAAGCACCCACATCTGCCAAGTTGTATGAGAATAGACACTGCCAATTGAAGCATCATAAGCTCATTGGTAAGACCTTCTCATTATGGCAACATTAACAAGCATCACTTTGCATGTAGAGAAGTTTAATGAGGAAGGGTTTCACACCTGGGCTACACAGATGAAGTACCTTCTAATACATAAGAAATTGTGGAAAATCATTAAGAAAAATGTGCCAAATGAACCAAGTGAAGAGTGGGTTGAAAAAGATGAGCAATCATTGTCACTTATTGGTTTTTACATCTGGACCCTAGTCTTATTCATCACATTGACTCTAAGGAACACGCAAAGGATGCATGTGATACATTGAATCTCGTGTTTGGAGCTAAGGCAAAGAACCGGGAAATTCACTTAAAGATTGACTTCTATGGTCTACAAATGAACTTCAACGAGTCTTTGGCTCAATTTGTCAATAAAATGAAAAGCATCATGACCCAGTTAGATGGCATAGATACTAGGATGGGAGATAAAGATGCAGTTGCAATAATCTTAAAAAGCATGCCAAAGGAATATAATGCACTTGTCACAATCTTGAAGAGCCAACGTTTGATGGATGTGTCTCCTCCCTTTTGGAGGAGGAGAGAATTAAAAGAAAGCAATCCCAGCACCGTTGAGCATGCATTGTTCAACAAAAGCAATGTGAAGTGCCACAATTGTGGTACAAAATGACACTTTCAAAATGAATGCAGATTCAAAGACAAGCTAAAGTGTAATCATTGCAACAAGTTCAGGCACAAAGAAAAAGATTGCAGATTGAAGAAAAGCAAAGACAACTTTATGGGGACTACTTCGACCACCAAGTATAAAGAGATCCCTAGTGATCAGCTCTTCCAAAGAGCAAGGAGACAAACACCACCACTACCCTAGCCATCTATCGTAAAAGAGGGATCACCATATGAGTAGACACCCATCTTATCATTTCATCTTGTTTGTTGTGTGTATCTACCTAACCACCTGAGAGTAGCCAGTTGAGCACCCAGGGGGTTAATGTTTGTTGTAACTCAAATCCGACCACCTTGAGTAGCCCAAAGATATGGCACCAAGGGGGGGGTGTTGATAAGTATGGTACCATAGAGCACATGTAGAGGCAAGAAAATTTAAGTCTATTGTACACACACATCATCATGGGTGTAATTAGACACCATCCACCTTAGCTTAGTGTAATCATTCATCATTAGCATGTGATTAGCTTAATCTACTTGCATTAGTGAAGATACCTGGATTTCAACACGAATTCCGTCGGAACCTATCACGTAGCCCAGGTACTGGACTTCTTGAACTTCAAATATACTCTTCTTCACATTGATGTAGAGTTCATTATCTCGCAAAATTTGCAAGACCTTCTGCACATCCTTCTCGGGTTGTTCTGCATTGGCAGAAAAAATAAGAATGTCATCCAAAAAAATGAATAGATATTTACCGACGAGTACAGTGAAGACTCGAGACATCATCTTGTTGAAGGTAGCCGGTGCATTGGTTAAGCCAAAAGGCATGACCACGAACTTGTAATGACCTCGTTCTGTTTGAAAGGCCGTCTTCAAGACATCGGCTTCAAAGATTCTGACTTGATGATAGCAATTTTTGAGGTCGATCTTTGAGAAGTACTTAGCACCATTGAGTCTTTCGAGAATGTACTCTATCCTTGGCATGGGGAACTTGTTCTTGATTGTTAACTTATTCAAGGCTCGGTAATCCACACAGAGATATGCGGTCTTATCTTTCTTCTGCACAAAAAGAATCAGTGCAACAAATGGAGAGAATGAAGGCTTGATGAAACCAAACCTAAGCAACTGCGCAAGTTGCGTCTCCAACTCAGCTTCCGACGCCTTAGACAAACAATATGGAAACTTACGGGGTGGCTCAGCTCTAGGCACCAAATCGATACCATGGTCTTCACAACGAGAGAGTGGGGATCTGGGTGAGAGATCATCCTGCAACATGATGTCATGAAACTACTAGAGGAGACCTATCATCTGTGACTCTCATGGAGTCGCGGTCGATGTCGATATCTGTTGTGGTCGGACATACATCATCGCACACTCTGCTCTCTTTCTGATAGCTCTACTAGCCTGGAGATGGGAACAAGAGTCTACTGTTGCTGGGATTTGGGGTGACTGGAGCACTTTTGGGCTTGCCTCCATTGAGCATCATCTCATGGTTATGCGCAAGAGTCAAAGCCCTGTCATAACTCTGGGGTTCGAAGTTTCGAACGGGGAACCGAATGTTTGTATCCAATCCCTGAATGAACTGCTTTAGCTTCTCCTCAGACTTCCCCAACTGCTGAGCTGATGTGATCACTTTGTTGGAGTAGGTGAGCAGCACAGGGAAACTGTTTTGGGTGAGTTTGTAGAACTCGTCTTCGAGATTGGTCATGTACTGCGGAGGTAGAAACCTTGTCTTCAAATCGGACATGAAGGTGTCCCAATCGTAGTCCGGTAAGCCAGTGTAGGGATCTGTGTGCAAACGGGACCAATGTTGCCACCAAGTGACTGCATCGCCTGTGAGATGTGGAGCCACCCTATGGACTTTATCTTGGGGATCTGTGATCTTGGAGAGTGGAAAATGGACAACAAACTGGTGGATGAATTGAGTCACAACCGAATGGTCACACTTGCCATCGTACTTGGTGAAGTTCAGTGACTCGTGAGGCATGGATCATGGATGACAGTTGTAGAGGTTGTGGCTGGGGTTGTGGAGGAGGACTGAGAAGGGATAAAAGAAGTTACCAGAGTCCGCAGTGTTTGTTGGAACTGGTCCCTCAAGTCTTCTCGGGCCTTTTGCTCGTGGTTCACCCTTGCTTCAAGCTCTGCCCACAGTCACTCCTCTTTGGCCTTGCGTTTGGCTTTCTTTGCCAGCTATTTGACCAATCTTGCTTCACGGTCTCGCTCGTCTTTTTCGGTCATCCATCGACACCACTGTTCCATTGAGGAACTTTGCTCTTTAGGTGTCTCTTGTTGGGCCAAGATTGCTTGTAATTATACCAGTTTTTTCCCATTTGGACTCTTTCGAGTTGAATCTAGAGTTGCCTTATCTGCTCCTTTAACTTCTAGTTGTCTTCGTCTTCTTTGTGTGGAAGCGTTCCTTTGAATGGTTCTTCTTCTTTTGGAATGTCTTCGGAGCTTGATGCCATGGTGGATGGGCGAGTGGTTTTTCCCGATCTCAGCTTTACCATCCAGAGGATGCTCTCACCCTAGGTTGCCGGTTTGAATCACGTCCCAAGCTCTGATACCAATGTAGCATACGCCAAGCTAGGACCGTGAGGAACAACGAGGCCTTCTATATACCTGAGTTTAGTGAGTCTTTAGCAATCCTTTAAATAGCATACATAAACTGAAAGAGTAGTCGAGACGACACCAGATGGGGTTCCAATTACCCTATTTGCTTTATTTCTCTAGTGAACTGAATACAAGTTGAATTGTGTCCCTTGGAGATTGGGTTGCACACACGCAGTTACCTCAGGAGGAGCACGAGATAGGCCTAACAGGGATCCGGGGTAGAGACATGCTCAACATCGACATTGACTCAGCTATTCCTCTAGAGTGGCTGACTCCTATTCCAGACCCGACCCCCCCGATATGACTAGGCGTGTTCACCAGACACGATATTCTCGTGGCGGTCTATGGAGCAGATGAGGACAGTTGTCTGCTCACTTTTTCTATTGGATTACATGGCAGATTAGAGAGATCAGAGCACCCCTTGGAGGATTTCAGAGGCTGCACCTTGCAAAGGGTGAGGGTGATTGGTTTTCGGGCACGTGCATGGCACATAGATCCAGCACCGGCCAAAGTGGCCAGGGAGAGATTTTGGCGGTTATTGATTTGGGAGTGCTGACCTCTCACGCAGTTGCAGTGGGACCCTGGGGAGTGGACGTGGCATGATCCCAAAGATCAGGTGGAGACTCTGGATGCCCCTTTCTTTGCATATACAGCGAGGCTCGGCCACAGGATCCAGATGTCGGAGATAGATGGCACATCGGCAACAGCAGCACACTGGCAATTGATAGAACGTGCAGCGGAAGAAGGGAAAGTGGAAACACAGGGGAGAGAGAGTGAGAGAGAAAGATAGAGAGGAAACACAGGTGAGAACCTGCTCTCAATATCATCACCAAAAGGAATACATGTCCGGAGCAAGAGGGGAGAACCTCGTAAGTGAGGGACTGCAGCTAGACAAGCTAGGCAAGCAATGAAATATGAGGGAGGCATGCCGGCTATATATACCTCTACATGAAGGCAGCCGACTGGTGATAAATATCTCCACGACTGGGAAAAATACCCAGGACCATAAATGAGGAATAAATATGGGTAAAATACATGTGAGGGGTGACCAGCCCCTCAGACTAACATGGTCAGCCCTAGAGGCTAAAATAGGACACCAAATAGGAAGCCAGCAAGTAGGGGATGATATCTAACACCCCCTCTCAGCACTGGATGCTGAGCAAACTCCAAGAAGCTAGAGACGCCGTCCTCAATCAAAGATGAAAGACTGCAGAAACAGGTACCAAGAAAGCTCCACAAGCAATCTCCTCAGCAAATCAGCTACAAAAGCAACAGAACAAGCTGCCAGGTACACTGCTCCTCTGGAAGAAAACAACCATGTAGGTTGCGACGTGCTACTCCAAATAATGGTTCCAAACCCAAGTGTAAGAACACTCCCCAAAGTCAAATGTCGTGTATCCAGCCTGGAGAAGGTATGAAAAACCTCATAACCAACCAAGATCAGATCCTGTAGATCATCAATCTTGGGAGAAGCAAACTGCTCCTCACTCGAACCCTCAAAAGAAATAGAGTCAATCTGCTCCAACTCTGTACCAAGAGTAGCCAAATGCTATATAAAAGCATCCTCTGAAAAGGTCGGCATCACAAGATGTAAAGAATCTGTAGAAAAGATGGGGTCCATCTGCTCAAACTCCATAACATGAGTTGCCCAATGCTGTACATAAGTACACGCCACTGAGGTGACAAGATGAAAGGACTCCACATCCCCCTCTGAAAAAAGATATCGTCGGACTGATATAAGTCCAACCTGATTATGATCCAAATCCAAAAAACTCTGGAAGTACCATTGTGCCCAAGGCACGGTTAGCAACCACAGATCCAAAGCATCCCACCGGGTCCAAAAAACCATCCTCCAAAACAACAAGCCAGCAGAACTGGCAGGGGGAGGGGCATCCTCAGAAGCATCACAAAGAGAGGAAGAGATAGACTCCTCACAATGAGGAAGGGAAGCAGGAATATAGACTACAGTGGTAACAAAGTCCTCAAAAGCATCACAGATAGCAGAAGACTGTTCCAGAAGTAGAACCAAATCCCAAGAATTAGCAACAAATAAAGGATCCATGTGAAAGGATCACACCGCAAAAGGGAAAAACACCCTCCTTGTTCTGCAAATACTACAAAGAACACAAGCTCGGACAAAATAAACTCTGCTCAAGATCTCTAAAAAGATCACTGCTCTCCTCCAAATAACTGTAAACTCCTGTCAAAGAAAGTCTCCACAGATACAACACAGCTCCCGAAACTGATCCTCAAGTGAAGTAGCTGGAGAAAGGCCCCCTTTGAGTGTAGAAAACTCCTGTGGGAAGCAAAACTGCAGCCAAAACACTGCTATCGAGCAAAAAATAGCACTCCACCACCAACAGAAGGCAAGGAACATGTAGAAACCGAGAAACCGTGTAGGCCAGGAACAAAACACAGGTATAGATGCTCCAAAATCAGCAAAACGCTAACTGAAAACGAGAAACCGTGTAGGCCAGGAACAAAACACAGGTATAGATGCTCCAAAATCAGCAAAACACTAACTGAAAACTGAAATTCAGAATCCTCCTCAAGTACCAAACTGCCTCCAAAGCCACAATCCAATCAAGAAATCCCCTCTGCAAGTGATCTGTGTCCACTGGAGAAAAAAATGCAGCCAAACAAGGGCTACAAACCTGAAAATTCAGGCCAACAGTGTCCACACCTCCTATGAGGAAAAATGCTGAAGAGAAGGTACCTTCGGGTCCAACAGATGAAGCCCAAGTGAAGGTAGAGCTGCCAGCAAAATCGGTTCAGAAAAACGCAGCAACCATGGCTGCAAATCTGAAAACGCAGAGGTATAAAGGGCTAAATATGGAAACGTTGAAGCCTCAGATCAAGAACTGCTGCAGAGAACAATCAAGGGGTGGGAGGGATGGCACAAGGTAACCAGTAAGGATGGGCAAAAGGGAGCCCGGAGAGCTCCAAGATCAGGGGCTGGGAAAGCAAGCCCAAACAGGCAAAAAACACAGCCTGTTTGGGACAGCTATGTTGCTGTCCAGACCTGAGCGCCCTGAAGAGAGGAAACTGCAGCCTACTGAATGGGTATCAATCTTGAAGAAACGCAAGCTTCAACGCATGAACACAAAAACGCAGATCTATCCATGGGCGGAAAAACACAGATATGAAGAGGTATAGGAGGGAGCATCCAACGCTGAAAATCACCAGTGCTCTGATACCATGATAGAATGTGCAGCGGAAGAAGGGAAAGTGGAAACACACGAGAGAGAGTGAGAAATGAAATGAAATGAAATGATATATTAACGTCTTCAGAAGGCCAAAATGACCTATGAGACCAAAAAGGTTACAACAATTGGTGGATCTGATACAATGTCTGTGTAAGAAAAACTAAAAACAACTAAACAACTAACTGAAACTAAAACAACTATGAGGAAAAGTACGGTACTAGGAGCTCCTAATGGATAACATCTGGGAGGAAAACTCCAGCAACAAAGGTAAGCATCATACACATCACTATCCAAAGATGTCTCTCATCGGTCGATGGCAGATATCCTCAATGTCCTCCATGGTGAGTACTCTGACTGGACGTCTCCCATGCCGTGCTAGTATGGTCCTGATCCTCTGTTGTAGTCTCCACCGGTGTCGAGATGGGCCTCTCATCTTGGGGCGCCTGGACCGCCCCAGCTCTATAGCCCGATCAATCAGTGTACCTTTGGTGCGGCTATACTCTGGGGCTAGCTGCAATGCCTGCTGGCTTGACTGCTCAATCTCTGGTCGAAAGAAGTCTGTAATCTGCCTCTGTAGGTGTCTCTCCTTCTCTGATCCCCTCCCTCTCAAGAGACCCTCTCTATGTCTACGAAGCTCCACCAAGTATAATCCGAGGCATCTCTGATCCTGGTATCTCATGACTCTAGAAAGTGGTCCGAAACCCTCTCTAAACAGGCAGTGAAAACAGCCTCGTATCTCATAATATACTGGACAGTGACATATGTAATGTAACTCTGTCTTTGGCTCCTTCAAAGTGAACCTGCTCTCAATATCATCACCAAAAGGAATACATGTCCCGAGCAAGAGGGGAGAACCTCGTAAGTGAGGGACTGCAGCTAGACAAGCCAGGCAAGCAATGAAATATGAGGGAGGCGTGCCGACTATATATACCTCTACATGAAGGCAGCTGACTGGTGATAAATATCTCCACGACTGGGAAAAATACCCAGGACCATAAATGGGGAATAAATATGGGTAAAATACATGTGAGGGGTGACCAGCCCCTCAGACTAACATGGTCAATCCTAGAGGCTAAAATAGGACACCAAATAGGAAGCCAGCAAGTAGGGGATGATATCTAATAGCAGTCTCAAGGCCTATCACAGCGCTTCCTTTCAAATTTCTGGAAGAGGCTTTGGGACAGCTTTCGGCCGAGGAAGATCACTCTCTTCCTCTAGTTGACGGCACACAGGAGTCTGGCAGTGAGTACTTCGCTGGCAGTAGGAGGGCGGCCAACAGCTTGCCCGAGGTGCGACCACCCCCAGGAGTCTTAGCAACATTGCCTTTGGACTTGGGATACTGTTGCTTGGGCCACCGAGGCTAGAGTGGTCAGGACTTATGAGGAAGATGGGGGAGGCCATGCCCTCCAGGTCTCCCACCATCGTATTGCAATAGTACAAGTCACAGCCCCACCTGCATGTGTTTGGCATCCAGGCTCATGCCAGCGCTGGGAGATTTGCAGTAGCATAGCAGCCTGGCACATCTAGCGTGCTAGATGTAGCAAGGCCATCGAGGGTACCCACACTCCACCGGCTGAGACCATCAGGAGCATATGGCTCGACATCATTCACACCCTCCGCGGTCAGTGGGGGAAGCTGCAGGGAGGTTTTGACCGCATGCGGAAGCGGCGAGAAGCCTTCTTAAGACTTTGGAGGCCTAGCCCTTTCCTCACTGATAGAGGCGGTGACCCAATTTGGCACTACAGACCACCTGTGTGGTTGTCCCCTCCCCCTTTATGAGATAGTCTTCTCCTCATAGAGCGGCCAGCCGGAGGAGAAGCATCTCTCCCCCTTATGATCAATTGTTTCCCGTCCTTATATGAGGCAAGTTTGTATTTAGCCCTTTGTGGCTGTTTTCTCTTTAACTATATGAAGGATCTTTTTCTCGGAAAAAAAAAAAAAGTTGAACAATGTCCACAAGACTGAGCGGATAAACTGACTGACCGACTGCCAAACGCAAGAACAAAGTGACCAAACGCTGGGCATAACTATGCATAAGCTGTAGGCGACTGTGAAGCTATCTTCGAAGAGAATACATTGCCCAGTTTGTGTGCTAAGAGACTAAGCTTCGGATGCCTTGGGCTTGAAATCACAAAGGATGCTGAAAGTATGCAAAGGCAGGCTGCCTAAGCACACATGCTTGATTGATATCTGAGAACTTGAGTTTTTATCTGATGATTTTGGTCTATGGTAGGCTCACCCTTATATATATCCAAGGAGAGCTGGTCGGCTGGCAGTAAAGCTGTCGTCCTGTTTTTATTTGCCACGACAAGGTTAAATAGCATTAAATGTTCGTTTTGGTCGTGGGGTTTTCTGGCTGCTGGCTGACTCACCTCAGCCCTGCTCGACTGTTGCCCAGGCCACATCACTGGCTTCCAACTGCTACCCAGGCCACCTCAAAGGCTGCCAACTGGGTCTTATTGTTGGCTGAGGGTGCTGACCACCCATCGCAAGGCTGTCCCCTCCTTGGGTTGGCCTTGGGGCTGGCCCCTACTACATGGCTGCAACTATCATGCCCATTATAATGCATTCTAACCTAAGGCTCACATTTACATGTACCTACATGAGAATACTTGCTGAATTCTCATGTACCTACATGAGAACTACTTGCTGAATTCTCCAAAGTGGGAAAGGACTGACATGAAATTGACCTGACAGACCTCTATGGCTGGGAGACTGACCTACGTAGCTCATGCCTGACATGTCCCAGTCTGGGGCTCACAAAAGGGGTCACGGCATACGACAAAATATCCTATCAAGGTACTACTTCTGTACATGTATCTTGCATTGTTGATGAGCCAGTGTCACCGTGTACCACAATGCATGGGTGCATGTGACAATGGGCAGGCCCCTACCTTCCCACCCACCACCTCCCCCAAGCCTTGTTTCATAGTTGTTGTGAAAACGGCCAAAACTCCGGGGTTTTGGACCATTTCAGACATTTCAAGGATCCCCCTTGATGTGGCATTTCCCCATTTCGTCCCCATAAAAATTCCATTTCCGTTTTTGTTCCCGAAACTATGCCCTATTTTACCCAACTAGTTACCCCCCCCCCAACCCAATTTTTTTTATTTGAACCCATTTTCTTCCCGTGTTGCACCAGCCTCTGCTCTTGCGTCTCTTTCTCCAACTTTCTAAGAGGCCGCCCCCATAACCCTCTACATTTGGAGGTGTAGGGGGGGCTCAACCTGCTATTGCAGGTTAAAGGGAAAATAGAGAGTGTAGAGGGGGGTTTCAAAACCCTCTACACTAGCTAGATGAGTACTCAGCAGGTAAAAGCTGACAAATTGCCAGCTTCTCAACCAGCTGCCCCCTTCACATCCTCCTCGAATGTAGAGGGTTATGGGGGTGGCCTCTAATTGATCTCATCCTTTATCTTTTCCACATTCAATTCCCTCAGATTTTTCACCTTTGTTTTCCCCTCCACTGACCTTTTTCTTCTCTTCTATTGCTATGTCAGTTTTTGCCTGTACTTTTTAGCATTTGCTTGCCTTTGATACAAAAAGACTCCATGGCAGATGCTCCAACATCTTTGACCAAGGAAAGTGCACTCTTTCAGAAAGAGACTTTCTACCTCCATAGCTAGTCTTTAGTATATTATTCTAGCTGGCCAGAATTCTGGAAGCCAACCAGCCAGTGGCCATCTCAGAGCCGCCCTTATTTACAAGGACACATTACACATATTCAACTTCTTGGCTGGGGCTATTTCCATATTGAATTTGATCCAAGGTAATGGAGAGTAGTGTCTGTAGACAAGCCCACTCACATTGTGCAATATATAGCACGTTTTACAAGATGGCCCCTTAGGTTCTTCATCATGATGGTCTATTTCCCTGGCCTACCAAGGGATACCACAAGTCCTCTCAGCAACCAGCCATAGCGTGGGACAGTTTCTTGAGTCCTTGGTACTTACCTCTACCATAGCATGCATGGCAGGGATCCCTTCCCACAAACTCATTGTCCCCAATCTCTTCTCACAGATTTTCCAACTACCAAAGCAATGCTTGCAGAGTCGGGGCTCTCCATGCGCCCTCGCTAGTGAACAGCCCTGGCATCCCCTCTTCAGCCTCCTCCTCTGTCCTCTCCCTCCAATCCACTTGTGGCAGAGCTTCCTCTACCCCCCACCTCACACTATGAGATAGTATAGAACAATTTGCAAGATAGCCTATGTGAAAATACCTAAATTGGTATTATTTCTAGCCCAAAAAGGTTTTTTATTTAGCCGTTTTTAAGGTCTTGCTGCTGGCCGACTTCTTTCCCTGGCTGACCAGCAGTCCAAACCTCGTACAAAGAGGCACATCATAAATCTGCAAAGCACACAACACAAAAGTGACTTCATCAGCTTGCGCATATACTCTGTTGCTGCTGGCGCTTAATTCACATCAAAACCTGCAGCACAGCATCCTGTTGGTAGCGCCCAAATCAATCACATCACATACAACCTTCTGCTGCTGCTGCGGGCATCTGCTCCTTTACCTCGACACATCAGGGCAGCAGCCTGTTAGCAGTCATCTCCTCTCTGTACACTATGTCAGGGCCTCTGTTGTGGGTGAGCCCGCCCGTTTTAGTGTCTTCCCATTTTTCCTCACTCTCCGTGTATTTTTCCTATTTTTCTGGAGGTGCGTTTGGGCTGCCTTCAGGTGCTGCCCGACTGCTCTCGTGCTACCCGACCTGTCCCTCAGTGCTGGCCGACTGACATTTTTGCTGGTCGTGAGCAGTCAGGCTGCTGTCGGCTGTTTATGGGCTGGCCGACCAGCAGCATGGGACCATATAAAATGGCCCCTTGCCCCCACACTCCACATTGTATATTTCCGGGATTTTCTGTGGTGTATATAGCAGAGTTACACAGCTTCTCTCTCTCTTTCATCTGTGTCTTGCTCTCTACAGCAGTTGTCTTCATTTCCGTTGTGCATTCTGACATGGTATCGAAGCCCCACGTGGCTTGAAGCTCGGAGACAATGGGACGTCGAGGGTTTGCTGATTTGAGGTGCTGATTGGAGACTGTTTGGGCTGTACGGGACTTGGAGATCAGGTAGAAGGCGGCCATCACCGTTGGACAGCCACCTTGCATTTTATTTGCAGCCTCTTCTTCTTCTTTTTTCCCACCCGCCCTCCCTTCACAAGACCTTGTGAACCCTTGAGATGGCAGATTTTCTTGCAATGGCTTAGAAGCACGTGAAGATCCCAACACTCCACACGTTCCCGGTGGACCAACAGTTGGACGAAAACAGCTACAACATATGGAAGGTAATTCTCTGTACAACAGGGTATCACCCATGAAGAGGATCTCCTTGGAAGTTCAGATGCGAGTGATGAATCCTACAAAGTCGTCGACGATGCGAGAGCACGTCAAGAAGTTGCAGGCTCTTCAGCAGGAGGTTCTCCAGGCAGGGAAAGAGATATCGTCAGAGGATATGGCCATCACGTTGTTGTCCCATTTGCCCTCTCATTACTCAACATTTTACTCCTCTTTGATCACCAGTGGCAAGCTCAGCACCATCACATAGGAGGAGCTTGTGTCAATGGTCTTGGACCAGGAAGAGCGATTTACGAATCCTCCATAGGGCAGAGGTTCTAAGGCCTTGACTGGCCAGCGGCCGAAAGGCCATAACAACAACAACAACGGCAAAGAGAAGTCTTCTGAGAAGAAGCCCGATTCAGACCGTGAAAAACTGAAGGCCGAGAGGACCTGTAACGATTGTGGCGAGAAAGGCCACTATTGGAGGAAGTATCCCAAGCGGACTCGGAAGAGTGCTGATTCTTCAGCTTCAGCTGGAAAGACTCCAGCCTTTGTGCACTTGGAGATGTTGGAAACCAATGCTTCATCTTCTTCGAGCGAGGAGGCAGTTGGCTTCACTGCCAAGGATACTCGGGACTGGATTCTTGATAGTGGTGCTTCTAGGCACATGACCCCTTCCCGTGACTTCTTTCAGGATCTTAAACGGCAGTCAGGTCACATTTTCATTGGCGACAATTCCACCATACCGATTCACAGTGAGGACCGGATGGAGATCATTCCCGATGGCAAAGAGGGAAAGCATTCCTTTCGTGTTCTTTACGTCCCCGCACTTGGTTTTCATCTGTTGTCAATGCATGAGGTTTGCAAGACTGGCTTCAGGGTGGAGTTTGAGGAGCATTCTATTGCCCTATGGGACCGAGAGACTGGCCAGATTGTTTGGGAAGGCGGAGTGGAGAATCGTATATACAAACTCTCAGCACTCTCCTCATTGACAGGCTCTCAGATTGGTGACTTGTGGCACTTCCAGTTTGGCCACTTGAATGTGGATGCGCTGCGGCGAGATTTCCGAGACCAGATTACTGCTTGATGATTGTAGCAGATTCACTTGGGTTTATTTTCTTTCTCAGAAGGACCAAGCTTTTGCTCGGTTCAAGGAGTGGCATGTGATGGTGGAGAAAGAGTCTGGCTTGCAGATAAAGAGAGTTTTCTTCCAATGCATTTGTGCCGTTCTGTGCGGAACATGGCATCAAGCGGGAGCTGGCCAATACAGGTTCGCCTTCAAAGAATGGAGTAGTTGAGCATAAGAACAAGACTGTGGTGGAGATGGTGATGACGATGCTAGAGCACCGTGATCTTCCTCGTCCACTTTGGGGAGAGGCTAGGGAGAGGCTGTGGCTACGGCTGTCCATATCCTCAACCGTTCTCCAACGACTTCAGTACCGAACATGACCCCTTTGAGGAGGCGTATTTTGGCAGGAAACCAGATGTCTCCCATTTCCGTGTGTTTGGGAGTGATACATATGTTCACATTCCAAAGAAGCATAGGGGAAAGCTTGACTCAAAGTCCCAAAGCTTGTTTTTGTGGGATATAACAAGGGATACAGGTTGTATGATCCAGAGAGGAACGAGGTCATCGTCAACAGAGATGTGGTTTTTGATGAGCATGTTCCAGTTTCCACTGTTGATGAGCCGCCACTTCTTAGAGACCTAGATGATTCCCAGTCAATTGTTCCAGCTAGACAGCCTCAGTCAATTGAGGAGGTTGAGCCCGCGGCTAGAGATGAGCCCCCGCAGCAACAGGAGGCTCCGCGTTCTGTTCAAGTACCCAGGTGGTTGTTAGACAACCTTCAGGAGTCAAGTGTTACGGAGCTTCCCTCCGAACGGACCACAGAGGACGGACCTCGAAGATCGCATAGAGTTCGAGACAAAAGTCATTTAGCGGAGCTCTTACAGGTAAACTATGCTTTGATGTCTCGTATCATGCGGAACAAAGAGCCCACTTCCGTCAACGAAGCCCTTGCACAGGATACTTGGAGGAAAGCCATGCAGGTGGAACTGGATGCCATAGAGAAGAATAAAACTTGGGAGTTGGTTCCAAGGCCGTCGAAACGGTCTGTCATTGGTATCAAGTGGGTCTTTAAGACCAAGTATACGTCAGATGGGTCGGTGGACAAACACAAAGCCAAACTTGTGGCTAAGGGTTATGCTCAACAGCCTAGCATCGACTATGAGGATACCTTTGCACCGACAGCGAGGATGACCACGATTCGGACCGTTCTTGCCCTTGCTTCTTCTCAGTGGTGGCCCGTATTTCAGATGGATGTGAAATCTACGTTCCTTAATGGTGACCTGCAAGAGGTGTATGTTGAGCAGCCTCCAGGCTTTGAAGTTCCAGGATCAAAGGGGATGGTTTACAGGTTGCGGAAGGCCTTGTATGGTCTTAAGTAGGCTCCCACGGGTTGGAATCAGAAGATTGATTCCTTCTTTCTACGGACTGGATTTCAGAGATTAGTTCAAGATCCTAACTTCTCTCTTTCGGGAACACGGCATGATTACGTTGATCATCCTTTATGTGGATGACCTCATTCTCACTAGCGGTCATGTGGAGCACATTGCAGTGACGAGGACTGCCTTGTCAAAGGAGTTTGAGATGACCGATTTAGGCTTACTCCACTTCTTCTTGGGATTGGAGATCTGGCAGTCCCAAAGGAGGTTCTTTGTCTCTCACAAGCGGTATGTCCATGAGTTGCTTGAGGCCTTTGGGATGGAGAACTCCACGCCTATTACATCACCGATGGACCCGAACACAAAACTTACAGTTAATGATCCTTGTGAGCCGGTTGATGCCTCTCTGTACCGGAAACTAGTAGGTTCATTGATCTAGTTGCTGAACACCAGATTGGACTTGAGCTTTCCTGTGGGATTGTTGAGCTCGTTTATGCAAACGTCGTTGAAGTCTCATTGGGACGCAAGATTGCGGATCTTGCGGTATCTGCAGGGTACGAAGGATCTTGGACTCTTCTATGCCACTGGAGGTGAAATGAAGGACCGAGTTCAACTCCAAGGTTGGAGTGACTCAGATTGGGGAGGAGATCCAGACACAAGGAGATCTACATCAAGCTACAGTTTTACCCTTGGCTCAGGAGCAGTTTCATGAAGCAGCAAGAGGCAACCAACTATTGCCTTGTCTACAAAGACAGAGTACCGGGCTGCTTATGGTGCTGTTTGCGAGGTTGTGTGGCTGCGGAGGTTGCTTGGCAAGATTGGGTTTCCACCAGGGTTGTTACAAGGCGCGCACCTATCCGAGTGAGGCGTTCGATCCGTACAGACGGCTGATCGAGGCGTACGGATCAGTGATTATTATTTTTCGCTGACTACATCGTTTTTGCCCGTTTGGGAAAGTTTGGGATTATGCCCATTTATTCCCGTTTCTGTCCGTTTGGGTCGACTTGGTCTGGTGACTTGTCTTAGACGGGGGCGGGGCTATTTGATACAGCCGGCAGCACTCTCTCCCCCCCTCTCGACTCTCATACCCACAGCCAAGGCCCAAGGCCCAACACAGCCCCTCTCTCTCTCTCTCTCTCTCTCTCTCTCTCTCTCTCTCTCTCTCTCTCTCTCTCTCTCTCTCTCTCTCACACACACACACACACACTCCGGACCTACCTCGCCCAAGAGGAGTTACCTTGGACCGAGCCTCTGCACTCCAGCGTGCCCGACGCCCTCGACGGCCACGATCACCTCATCAGCTCCAGATCCAGGACATGCTCCACCACCATCGAGCTACCTTTCCACATGACATAGTTGAGGGAGACCTCTCGGCCATACTCATTAGCCCCATGCTTGACATTTTGGAGAGTGGTATACCATCTACTTAGAGCTAATGTTGCTCTCATGTTTCTATGTTCTTAGTATTCCATGATGAGTTTCCATGGACAGTTTTGTATCACCCCAGTGAGATAGCTATGTTTATGTTTTCTTTCTGTTTTATTTTCCATTCCATGATGAGATATGCCATGGACATTATTGTATCACTTTGGTCTCATAGGTCATTTTGGCCTTTTGAAGATGTTAATATATCATTTCATTTCTCTCTCCCCTTCTCTCACACACACCCTCTCTCTTCCTCCCTCAAGGCCTCTCTCTCTCTCCCTCACACACCCTCTCTCTTCATTGTTCACGGTGGTGGGGACGGGGTAGACATCTCAGGTACCACAGCCCACATTATGCTATATGCAGATGATATTATTTTGGTCTCTAAGTCGCGGATGGGACTACAGCATCATCTCCATGCACTCGATGACTTCTGCACACAGAGGGGACTTACAGTGAACCTTGGGAAAACCAAGGTCATGATTTTCCACACCTCAGGGCCAGTTCAACAACAGGCCATCTTCACACTAGCAGGAGGACAAGTAGAGGTGGTAGACTCATATGTGTACTTGGGGATTACATTTGCGACTCCGCCAGAAAGATTTACTATGGCACAGGCAGCCAAGGATAGACTCACACGAGGGTATGCAGCTCTGGCCATGCTAGAGAGACAATGTCACCAGGCACACTTCCAGGAGCCCGGCACGAAGGGGTGGTTGTTTGACACACTAGTCACCCCTGCTTTGATGTATGCTGCAACAGTATGGGCACCTGGGCTCACCACCTCCACATGGTCTCAGATAGAGAGGCCTCAGATTCTCATGCTCTCACGGGTAATCCATAGCAAACCCTCTATCCCACATGACATTGTCCGAGCCAAGTTTGTTGCACCTCCTATGCTAGTAGAGGCCCTCTTCCAGACGATCTGCTTCATACAGAGGATCAGAGATATGCCATCAGATCGACTCTCACATAGAGCATGCTCACAGAGAGTGGAGATAGGAGATCATGGTATTCACAGATGATACAGTGGCTCACTCAGCATGGTCTCAACATAGATCACCTGCCACCTTTCCAGTATGAAATACATGCACCACACATCCAGCTCTCTCACAGTGAGAGGAGTAGAGTCCTTCGGCAGGATTTATGGCAGCGATACACTCAAGAGACTTGGATTACACCCAGTCAGCCTCTACCACCGAAGATGCTATACTACAGAGATCAGTTTATGCGTATCTCGGCGGATGGATTCATTCAGCGACCCGGATATATGGATGTGTACATGCCTCACAGTGCCCGAGTGGCAATTGGCCAGCTCAGAGTGTCATCACACCAGCTTGAGATTGAGGCAGGTAGGGCAGCACGAATCCCCAGACCAGAGAGAAGATGCAGACTATGCTAGGAGGAGGTTGAGAGTGAGGAGCATTATGTATGCAGATGCAGAGCATATAGTGACATTAGAGAGAGATACACTACCATCTTTAGTGGACATCCCTCACTCCGCCAGATCATGGAATCCGCAGACCAGCGCAGATTTGGCCAGTTCTTGCTAGAGACACAGCGCCACAGAGGCACTGCTACGGACTCATACCACAGGGAGAGGTGGGCGACAGCTCCAGCTCACTAGGACATGCTGATGTAAAACCGCAGACAGAAGGGAGAGTAGAGAGAGAGAGAGAGAGAGAGAGAGCTGGAAATTCAGTATATTAATATGGTACAAAAAGGTACCCAGTTCTACAGCCATAGGCTACTCTAATCCTAGTCTAGACCCACACCCAAAGGGGGAGTGAATGACTAAATCAATGAGCAAACTTGCCTTTTATAGGCTGGAGAATCTCCCATGGACTGGCCAACTGCTGGTCGGCCAGCTCCAAGACAAATAATTCACATATTGATGCAGCCAACAGGGAATACTCCACAGAAAATGCTCCTAAAATCTGGTTCTATTCTGATCATCCCTTCTTTATCTTGTTGCCTCCTTAGGGTTAGCCCCTGTGAGAAACATGTACATGTGTGTGCACATGACATGAGTGTCTCTTCCTCGAGCTCTTGTTGTCGAAAAGGTGGGCTTGACCTTGTGTATCTGCTTGCAAATGAGAGTTCTCCCTAATCACCTCATCGGCAATGGCTTGCGGAATGGATTGACATCCGGAGATTCCATCTCCTCCCAACTTTGCCATATGACGAAGCACTCGGGTGATGGTGCTATTCCCTTTGAAGCTGCAATACCGGCATTTCCAACGCTTCCCTCCCGAACCGGCGGTGGAGGGTCAAAGCACTATGGTGAAACGATCTCATGCGGGATTGGCAGGCTTAGGCATGATGGATTATGAGGGAGAGAATGTGTGTGTATGAGAGAGGGAGAGAGAGAGCGTGTGTGTGTGTCTAGAGAGAGGCCTTGAGGGAGGAAGAGAGAGTGTGTGTGTGTGTGTGTGTGTGTGTGTGTGTGTGAGTGTGTGAGAGAGAGAGAGAGAGAGAAAGAAAGCTGTATTAATGTCTACTAGAGGTGTGACATGTAGGAGGTTAAGACCGTAGTAATCACAACCTTAGTCTAACTAAACTGCACTTAATGATGTTTAAGAGATAGACAAATATGTGTCAATGCAATGCAGCTATATTAGATGATGAATGCGGTTACAATGAGATCCAAATGGATCTATACTGCTGAATATGCTGCCTATATGCTGAATATGCTGAATGAACTGCTGTCCACTATCTTTCCCTTGTCTCCTGGAAAGGAAACGCTGAATGAACTGCTGAATGCGGTTACAATGAGATCCAAATGGATCTATACTGCTGAATATGCTGCCTATATGCTGAATATGCTGAATGAACTGCTGTCCACTATCTTTCCCTTGTCTCCTGGAAAGGAAACGCTGAAGGGATGCTTTGGAACAGATGCTATGCTGACCTAATGATGAAACGCAGATGCTCTCCAACACGGGAAGGAGGATGCTCCATGCGTTTGCAGATCTGATGGCTGGACTGAACTGAATGACTGATGCGTTTGCTGAAGATGATGTTGATGATGATGCGTTGGCTGGATATGCTGCTCCCAAAGCTTCCTGGAGGAGATGCGTTGGAGAACACCCTGCTAAATGCTGCTATGATGGACTGGTTACTGCATGCTGAGATGATAGGCTGAAAACGCATGATGATCCAGATGAGGATGTGCTTTAATGGCTGAATGGAGAGACGCCTATATATATATGGGTGAGGGGGCTGGTCGGCCAGCTTGGCTGCAGTCGGCCAGTACTTGAAATGCTCATAAATACCATAAATACCATAAATGGTATATAATGCCAGTCGGCTGAAGTAATCATGTTGTCAGCTGCCTCCACCATGTCCCAATGCTTGCCTAGATGACTAATGTGATACTGAATCCAACTCATACCATGTGGTACATGCTGAAAACATTCATTTAAATGCCTGAATAATGCCTGATAAATCCTAATGATGCTTATGATGCTAAAATGATGCCATGTCACTGTACACCTGGATGGTGTGCACGTGACATTCCTCGCTGCTAAACTGTTGCTGGGTGGTAAACCTGGCAACCTTCGACTCCTCTGTGATCCTTCTCCTCCGAACCACTGCCCCCTTCTGTCTTCTGCTGCCGGGACTGAGGCCGTCTGCAGGAGTGAAATCCTTTGAGCCAAGACTCTATGTACTGCGGGAACTGAACGGCAAATGCTGCTAAAACTGCCTGGAAATACCTGAGTCACCCCTGACCTGCCTTTGGAAACCTTTCACCTACCATCTCCGTCGTTCCTGAAGCTCTGAACCTCCTGAGGCAATGTTGGAGCAAACTTCCGTCTTCTGTGGAAGAGAAACCTCCTGCCAGTTGAAGCCCAAAACTTATGTCCTCCTTTGATGATGGATGTCATTCTTTCCCAGAGAGTTCATGGGCAACATGTATGCCTTGCAGATGCAAGACTAACTGCTAAGATGACTACTATGCAAGCCATGTGCAACCCTATATGCTGTGCAAGAATGCAGATGGATGGGTTACTGATGCAGACCTAAGGGAAAATCCCTAAGGGTGGCTTGCAAAATTTTGAGAACTGGGTTTAACTGTGCGGAAGCGATAAAAATGATGTCTGACTGAATGACTGATGAACTGAACATGCTCTAAGGCTGGTTACCCTGTAACGCTCTGATACCAATGTGACATGTAGGAGGTTAAGACCGTAGTAATCACAACCTTAGTCTAACTAAACTGCACTTAATGATGTTTAAGAGATAGACAAATATGTGTCAATGCAATGCAGCTATATTAGATGATGAATGCGGTTACAATGAGATCCAAATGGATCTATACTGCTGAATATGCTGCCTATATGCTGAATATGCTGAATGAACTGCTGTCCACTATCTTTCCCTTGTCTCCTGGAAAGGAAACGCTGAAGGGATGCTTTGGAACAGATGCTATGCTGACCTGATGATGAAACGCAGATGCTCTCCAACACGGGAAGGTGGATGCTCCATGCGTTTGCAGATCTGATGGCTGGACTGAACTGAATGACTGATGCGTTTGCTGAAGATGATGCTGATGATGATGCGTTGGCTGGATATGCTGCTCCCAAAGCTTCCTGGAGGAGATGCGTTGGAGAACACCCTGCTGAATGCTGCTATGATGGACTGGTTACTGCATGCTGAGATGATAGGCTGAAAACGCATGATGATCCAGATGAGGATGTGCTTTAATGGCTGAATGGAGAGACGCCTATATATATATGGGTGAGGGGGCTGGTCGGCCAGCTTGGCTGCAGTCGGCCAGTACTTGAAATGCTCATAAATACCATAAATACCATAAATGGTATATAATGCCAGTCGGCTGAAGTAATCATGCTGTCGGCTGCCTCCACCATGTCCCAATGCTTGCCTAGATGACTAATGTGATACTGAATCCAACTCATACCATGTGGTACATGCTGAAAACATTCATTTAAATGCCTGAATAATGCCTGATAAATCCTGATGATGCTTATGATGCTAAAATGATGCCATGTCACTGTACACCTGAATGGTGTGCACGTGACAAGAGGCCGAACTCGACCTATGAGACAAATCAATGTACAACTGTCAATGTCCTATGGGTGTCCAGAAAAAAAAAAGGACAAAATGAACAGGAAATAAACTATGGTGCTCTTGGTCTCTGTCTAGCTCGGAAGTCCGCAGCGCGCTGAAGTGTACCCCCCTCCTGTGTTAGGGTAGGCACTGGGATAGATCTATGGAAGAAATCAGTAAGTGGTGTTTAGGGCTGAAAGAAGACTCCCAGAGCTTCCGCATGTTACATTGGTATCAGAGCATTAGGCTCAGCAAGGCTAAACGTTGTTTCAATCCCATATGATGGTGTACAGGTCCAAGGTACAGGAAAGTGCACGGGTACGAAGCCCAAGGCAAGGAACACAAGATCGAGAAGAGCTCCCAGGAGGTTTGTTGGTGGTGTTCCACAAAGCTAGAAGGGATGGCAGTCTTGTGAGCCAGATAGGTTCTCGGGCAATGGTCCCAAGGGAGGATTATCCTCCAAGGGATGGAGTGAGAGTGCCAGACTCCTTTCTCAGGAATGAAGACCAAGACAGTGTTCAGAGTCAGGGCAGGAATGGATTGGGAACTGGATGGAACAAATGCATAGATTTTATTCAGAGTCAAAGTGGTTTTGGAGACCGGGCCGGGCATTCAGTGAAAAGGTTGCCAGAGTAGAAAGGATGACAGAGGGACTCCGGGAATAGTATGGGATGATGACAGTCATCCAAGAATCAGATTGGAATCCCGTCATCAAGTTTAGCAGAGGGGGGTGTCATGTGCACACACATGTACATGTTTCTCACAGGGGCTAACCCTAAGGAGGCAACAAGATAAAGAAGGGATGATTAGAATAGAACCAGATTTTAGGAGCATTTTCTGTGGAGTATTCCCTGTTGGCTGCATTAATATGTGAATTATTTGTCTTGGAGCTGGCCGACCAGCAATCGGCCAGTCCATGGGAGATTCTCCAGCTTATAAAAGGCAAGTTTGCTCATTGATTTAGTCATTCACTCCCCCTTTGGGTGTGGGTCTAGACTAGGATTAGAGTAGGGTATTTCACTACCTTTTCAAGGCAACCTATGGCTGTAGAACTGGGCACCTTTTTGTACCATATTAATATACTGAATTTCCAGCTCTCTCTCTCTCTACTCTCCCTTTTGTCTGTGTTTTTGCATCAGCATGTTCTAAGTGGTGTTTAGGGCTGAAAGAAGACTCCCAGAGCTTCCGCGTGTTACAACTCATGCCCTCTTCAACATCCAGAAGCACGACTGTCAATATTGGGGAAGGATCGGGGTCAAGCTCCCAATCAAAGCGACCATAACATCCCTCCGATGATGCCGGTGCTAGAGGGCTTGTACAACCCACTTTACAAGCCACTCAAAACACGAAGGCCTATGTCAAAGAGCGGCAACGAGTGGCGGAAATCGAGATTACACGCACCATCATTGAGTGCAATCTCTCTTTTCATGTTCTTCAAGCCCCGCAATGGAAGAGGATGGTCAAGGCCATTGCCGCCGTCAGTCCATGCGATGGATGGACGGGAGTGAGCTACGCCGACATGAGGACAAAGAAGCTCACCAAGAAGAAGGAGAGGATTGGTAGATCACTTGAGCCTATTCGTTTGGGATGGGCCAAGTATGGATGTAGCATCCTCTCCAATAGATGGAGTGATCGGAAGAGGAGAAGCATCATCAACATCCTCGTGTCTTGCCCTCTTGGCACGTATTTCCTACGGGCAGTGGATGCCGGGAAAGCCGGTAGAAAGACAAGTGGGAGTTTCATGCTCCAACACATCCGCAAAGCAATCATCGAGGTAAATTATTCATTGTACATACTATAAGTCTACATGTTCATGTAACATAGTACATGTCACATAGTGCTAATTACATGAGCACTTTGGGTTGTAGGTTGGCCATGCAAATGTGGTGCAAGTCATCACCGACAATGCATCCAATTGTTGTGCAATGGGTCGCATGGTGGAGAAGGAGTTTCCGACAATTGTTTGGACTCCATTCGCATCCCATTGCATTGACTTTCTCATGGAAGATATTGGCAAGTTGGCTTGGGTCAAGGACATTTTGGCCCAAGCAACCACCATTGTGACCTTCTTCACTAAGAAGGTGAAACCCTTGGCCATCTTCCGTGTTCATTCGCGATTGAAGCTCGTGAAGCCCTCCAAAACAAGGTTTGCCTACATGTGGATTGTTTTGGAGAGACTACATGCCGTTCGTAGCGAGCTTCAACGCACGGTGGTGTCCCAAGAGTGGGAAGAATGGGATGATCATCTAAGCCCCGAGGTTTATGCGGTGCACACAAGTGCTTAGATCCTTCCTTTTGGGATGATGCACGGGCCGCCGTAGTTGAGATGACTCCATTGTACCGAGTACTTCGCATGTCGGACATGGAGGGATCCACTTTGGGCCTTCTCACACACTTCATAAGAAATGCAATTGAGGAGCTCCAAGCTTGCACGACACTTGATGCAAGAAGATTAGTAAGTTATTTTAATTCATGTACTCTTGTGTACATAGTACTTGTAACTTGTAAGCTTGATTTTAATTTTTGCTATGTATAATGTGACATGTGCTTTAATAGGCTTGATGAGATCAAGACCATTGTGAAGAGGAGGTGGCAATGGATGCACCCCATCTCTACAAGCTTTTGCCAGAGGATCCTTGCCCAAGTGACGGTCATTTGCCATTGCCTCTTCTAATTCTTTATTCTATTTAGTCTCTTCAGGTGCATGCGAGAGGAATTGGAGTGCATTCTCCCTCGTGCACACGAAGATTAGAAACAAGCTTAGCACATCCCAGTTAGAGCGCCTCGTATGTTGCCGCGCTAACTTGCGGATGGTGCGCAATCTTCACTTGCGGATGGTGCGAAATCTTCAAGAGCTTCACATCCTGAGGCAAGTAGGCATCTCGATTCTCTAAGAATCAAAATTTGTAATTTTAATGATTTCTATTTAGTCTCGACTCTTTTGTAACCTAGAAGTTACAACTTACAAGTTATTATTCTGTCAACTTGAATGTAAGTAAATCCCGATGACATCCAACTCACTGCAGAGAACCTTAGGAGCATTCAACCGAGGCAAGAGACACCAGAAGATGCCATCTATGCTGAGCTCCATAGAGAGCTAGAGGAGATAGATATGCGCGTCACCCGTACTCGAGGTCGTGAGCGTCTTGCTGCTAGTGGTTCTCAATCCACCACCACGAGCAGAGGAGGCATTAGTGTGGCGAGTCGAGGCTACCAAATTAGACAGCGAGGAGCTCGACCACCCATCCAAACATATCGGCAACAGGGCTCTGCTAGCTCTTCTACTTATACTGCAGATGAGGATGCATCACTTGGTTAGGATGGAGCCCTTGAGGATGTAGATACTCAGAGCCCTGAGTATGATGGTGATGGCAATCTCATCTCAGATGGGGCTTTTCATTTAGAATCGAGCGAGGAGCCTTCTCCTAGTAGTCATGAGTCTGATGACTCGAGTGAGGCTGCTAGTAGTAGATCCAACAGTTCAGACTATGGAGTCTGAGTGAATCTTTATGATGATGATGGCATGTAATTTTTGATGTATGAATCATGAATCTATTATCTTTTGAGTGTTCAATCATTCTTAATTTTTGTAAAATTAAATGGTGACATCATCTACAGTCTAGACTCTACCGTCTAAGGTCTTGAAAGTTGACTGGCTCGCTTCAGAGCACACCCAGGCATGTTCTTCAGGGAGCTGTGGACACCCCCTTCACTGATGTATACCATTTTATACCCCCAGTATGGTACAGGATGGAGCTAGCTAGGTTGCATATCATGATTGTATACTCCATGCATATAGCTTTGCATTCTCCTAGTAGTAGAGCTCCATCCCCTGCACACCCAGATTCAGCTTTTTTTGTTCAGTACTTTTTCATTTTCTTGGGATGACAGAGGATACCCCATACAGGTACTCCGATTTGTCTCATAGGCCGAGTTCGGTCTTTTGGAAGACGTTAATAAAATCTTTCTTTCTTTCTTTCTTTTCTCTCTCATAATCTATCTATCTATCACTATCTATATGATATATATATATATATATATATATGTGTGTGTGTGTGTGTGTGTGTGTGTGTGTGTGTGTGTGTGTGTGTATACATACATATATATATGTATATATACATACATGTATACATGTATGTATACATACATACATATATATATGTATATATACATACATGTATACATGTATATATACATACATACATATATATATATACATACATACATATATATATATATATATATATATATGTATGTATACATATATATATGTATGTATACATACATATATATATATATATATATGTATATATGTATATATATATATATATATATATGTATATGTATATAGACATATATATATATATATCACTATCTATATATATATATATATATATATAATATGTATATATACATATATATATATATCACTATCTATATATATATATATCATGATTCATTATGTATGTATGTATGTATGTCGCCTCTAACACACCTCTAACGTCTCTAAAAAATACGAGTCTTTCGAGGCACGTATCATACCAGTCTCGTACCAAACGCATCTAACAACTATGGTTTCCACAGAAGGAGCCCACGGTCATCCAGTGCGATAACCAGAGTTGTATCGCTATTGCTTGGAACCCGGTGTTCCATACCCGGACCAAGCACATAGAGATACAATATCACTTGTTCGTGAGAAGATCTTGGCTGCTGACATCTTGCTTCTTTATTGTTCGATGGAGGACAATGCGGCGGACCTCTTCACGAAGTCTCTAGCTCAGGCTATGCTCCAACGGCACTCCAGCTCACTGGGGTTGGTTCCACATCCAAGAGCTGAGAGGGAGTGTTAGCAGTCATCTCCTGTCTGTACACTATGTCAAGGCCTCTGTTGTGGGTGTGCCCACCCGTTTTAGTGTCTTCCCATTTTTCCTCACTCTCTGTGTATTTTTCCTATTTTCTGGAGGTGTGTTTGGGCTGCCTTCAGGTGCTACCCGACTACTCTAGTGCTACCCGACCTGTCCCTCAGTGCTGGCCGACTGGATGTATCCTGGACGACTAACATTTTTGCTGTCATGAGCAGTCAGGCTGCTATCGGCTGTTTATGGGCTAGCCGACCAGCAGCCTAGGGCCATATAAAATGGCCCCTTGCCTCCACACTCCACATTGTATATTTCCGGGATTATATGTGGTGTATATAGCTGAGTTACACAGCTTCTCTCTCTCTCTTTCATCTATGTCTTGCTCTCTTCAGCAGTTGTCTTCATTTCCGCTCTGCATTCTGACGCAGCCCACTCTGCTCCTTTACCTCGACATCGGGACGGCAGCCCTCTCTACTCATTACTTCGGGACAGCAGCCCTCTCTGCTCCTTCATTTCTATGTTGCCCTATTAGAGTCTCACACCGAGCTCTTGTACTGGATTTCGTTCATCATCATATATACACACTCGCTCATTTCATGCTATGGTGATTTACTCTAATCTCTCGCACTTTTGGTTCTTTCATCCTTTTGCCCTCACATGGTATCAGAGCTATCGTGAGCAAAGGGACTGAAGACCTTGAGACATAGTCACAGGGGATGCCCATCCAAGGCCTTTGGGATGGGGGAACGCCGTCCCGGTCTCCCTTTCACAGAGGGATGAATCCCTCTCCACGGGGACGTCCCATGTCCCGTCCCTCACCAAGAGATGGCAACCCCTGTCAGGGGACGTGTTAATCTTGTGGGACGGCTTGCAGCTCTGTTTGGGAACAGGAAGGAAAAAAAAACGGGATATTTTGTCTTCGCCTCGTTTTATGCTTTTTTGTTTAAAAAAAGGCCTGTCGTGCGAGCGATCTCTGCTCTCCTCCGTCTCTGCTGTCGTGCGATCGATCTCTATTGAGTGCTCTCCAAACTCCTCTGTCTCTACTATGACCTGTCACCTATGCAGTGTGCACACTCGCTCTCCTCCGTCTCTCCTCTCCTCCATCTGTGCTGTTGTGCGAGAAATCTCTGCTGAGTGCTTTCCTCCGTCTCTGTTGTCACCTATGCACACTTGCTCTCACCCTCTCCTCCGTCTCTGCTCCTCCATCTCTGCTCTGCAGTGTATAGTGACTGCACAGCAGCACAAGTTCTTGAATATGAATCATAAATTGTGTCATCTTGTGTGCTTTCTTCCAGAGTACTCAAATGTAATATAAATGCTCAACATTTGATGGATATATTGATGCATTTTTTGTGTAATGTCCCACCCCGCGTCCCCATCCCCATTCCCGTCCCCCGACCCATGTGACTATGCCTTGAGAGCACACAGCATGGATCACCCACGATTCCAGAGGACCAGCCTTTCTTACCAGATGTTTTTTTTTTTTCCGAGAAAAGATCCTTTCATTAGTTATGTAAAAAAAAACGCCCGTAGGGCTACAAAAGAGATCTCTCCTGCTCCTAACAGAGAGAAGAGCAGTGAATACATCATGGCAGCCCGGGAGACTCTCCCTAGGTGCTGCAAAATACAAACATCAGTCTAAAGGACTGAGCGGCTAAATCATACAATGGGGGGGGGAAAGAGCCAAACAGGTGGCCTGTAGTGCCAACGGGGGGATCCCGTGTGTAGGGTGTAGAACGGGCCGCAGCGCCAAGTGGTATGAAAGGCCTGGCGCCGTAAGATCGCCTCATCCGAGTCTCCCCGGATGCGGTCGTACTGTCCTCGCAGGGTGTGGATCAACTCCTGCCAAATCCCCCGAACAGTCTCTGCTGGTGGCTCCAATCTCCCCTCAAAGGCCGTGAAGCACCGGGCCCTCCAGGTGAACCAGATGGTGAGGCTGCTGAGGAGCTCCCATCGTAAATCCCTCTCCTGTGTCCAGCTGGCGGACGAGTAATCCGGTGCCGGAACCAGGCGAGGCTGGCCCCTAATAAATCTGATGGCCTGACTGCCCTGCTCCATCTCATAGCCCATAGCAGGCCCTGACGAAGTCGACCAAGCAGCGGCACCCCACGTAAACATACCCTCTGGAGAGAGGGGGGCCTTTCTTACCAGATGTTTATTCTCCTTATTCAGATATAGACCACACGGAGGATGGGACTTCTTACTCACTGGAGAGCCCCGTTCGAGGTCTTTCATTGGGAGACAACCAGCCCATTTACACCTACTCACCCTCTACACCCTTGGCATCTTGTCTTTCTTCTCCGAGCTTATCAGACTTCACTTCCAGAGGGGGATACATGCCTACAGCCAGTGTGCCAGTACTGGACCCAAGTATCCAACCTCATCTAGAGAGCCCTGCTACTGAGTCTAGCTAACAGCTTGGACTTTAGTATGGAATTTTTTCTCAAGAAGGACGGGTACCACCTCGGTCGTTCAGAGATCCATTGTCATCAACTCTGCCGGAGACCGCACCAACTTTGTATATACCTTTAAGTACTTATGTTCCTAATTCTACCTAGGTGTCTTCTTCTGCAGCATAGGTTCAACATATGGTACCATCAACTACCCTCGATCCCTAGAATTATGTGAACCCAAATAGAGGAGGGTCTAGGAGCACAGTTCGCTCCCAAATTACTGGTGTTCAAGGAGGTAACACTGTTTTCTCTTCTAGTTCACCTTCTGTTCCTACTCCTAATGTGTTTTGGAATACTGCACAACCACAAGCACAAAACCCTCCCACCCAACCCATGTCTCCTCCTGCTGGTGTTGGCATGTAGCCATTACCGGCCGCACCCCCACACAAGGATCTATCAGCACTATGCCTCCTGGCACTGTGTTGCCACCCAACATTCCAGGGTATCAGGTTGTTTACCAACCCATCTCAGGCACTACTCCTTTTCATGCTCAAGGGTTTGTGCCTCAGCCAGGTATTTCACATGTGTCGAGTGCCCAACCTTATATCCCATCTTATGGAGTACCCTCGCCAGATCCTACACCTGTGCCGGGTATTAGTGGATATTCTAGAGTTCCTCCTAACTCTCTACACTCCGGATATGGGTACCAGCCATCCTAGACCCCCCCACCTCCTTCCTTTCACGTCTCTATGTCGCGAAATGCTTTCACAAAAAAGACTCGTTTTAATGGGTCTAATTACACCACCTGGGCTAATCTTATGGAACAAGTTTTCACTTCCCAAGGTTCTTGGAACCTAGTGAAGGGATTTGAACCAAAACCCCACCCCTCACTAGCAACTCCTGAAATCATCCTGTGACATGTGAGGGGTTAGAACCGTAGTAATCACAACCTTAGTCTACACTTACTGCACTTAATGATGTTTAAGAGACAAACAGATATACAAAGAGATAGACAAGTATGGTGTCAATGCAATGCAGCTATATTAGATGAATGAATGATGTTACAATGATGATCCAAATGGATCTGTAAAGCTGAATATGCTGCCTATATGCTGAATATGCGGGCTGAACTGCTGTCCACTCTTTCCCTTGTCTCCTGGAAGGAAACGCTGAAGGGAACTTTGGGAACAGAGGCTGAATACTGATGAATGATAAAAACGCAGACCTGAATGGCTGAACTGGCTGCGTTTTGCTGATGCTGATGCTGAACTGATGTTGCGTTAACTGAATGCTGATGGAGATGCGTTAACTGAATGCTGATGGAGATGCGTTACACTTCTCAGCCTTCCTGGAGCAGAAACGCTGAGGGACTGAGTGCTGAATGCTTCAATGATGAACTTGCTGCTGTATGCTGATGATGACAGGCTGAAACGCTTGATGATCCAGACTAGGATGCGCTTCCCTGATGAGCCTGCTGATGACTGAATGGATGATGTGCTGAATGGATATGCTCTTCTATTTATATGCATAAGGGCTGCTGGTCGGCCAGCCTGAATACAGTCGGCCAGCCTACTGAATGTCCACGACTGCATAAATAATGCCACTAATAGCATAAATGCTAGTCGGCTGATATAAAATGCCCATAAAATGCCTGAATAAATCATGATTAAAAGCCTGATGATTCCTGATGATGCTAATGATGCTAGAATGAAGCCATGTCACTGTACACCTGACTGGTGTGCACGTGACATTCCCCGCTGCTAAACTGTTGCTGGGTGTATACCTGGCAACCTTCGACTCGTCTGCGATCCTTCTCCTCCGAACCACTGCCCCCTTCTGTCTTCTGCTGGGACTGAGGCCGTCTGCAGGAGTGAAATCCTTGAGCCAAGACGCTATGTACTGCGGGAACTAAATGGCCAATACCTGAGTCACCCCTGACCTATTCCTGGAAACCTTTCACCTACCATCTCTGTCGTACCTGAAGCTCTGAACCTCCTGAGGCGATGTTGGAGCAAACTTCCGTCTTCTGTGGAAGAGAAACCCCCTGCTGCCAGTTGAAGCCAAAACTTATGTGCTCCTTTGATGATGAATGTCATTCTTCCCTGAGAGTTCATGGGCAACATGTATGAAAGACTGACTGCTAGGATGACTGCTAAGATGACTGCTATGCAAACCATGTGCAACCCTATATGCTGTGCAAGAATGCAGATGGATGGGTTACTGATGCAGACCTAAGGGAAAATCCCTAAGGGTGGCTTGCAAGATTTTGAGAACTGGGTTTAACTGTGCGGAAGCGATAAAACTGATGACTGACTGAATGACTGATGGAATCATGCTCTAAGGCTGGTTACCCTGTAACGCTCTGATACCAATGTGACATGTGAGGGGTTAGAACCGTAGTAATCACAACCTTAGTCTACACTTACTGCACTTAATGATGTTTAAGAGACAAACAGATATACAAAGAGATAGACAAGTATGGTGTCAATGCAATGCAGCTATATTAGATGAATGAATGATGTTACAATGATGATCCAAATGGATCTGTAAAGCTGAATATGCTGCCTATATGCTGAATATGCGGGCTGAACTGCTGTCCACTCTTTCCCTTGTCTCCTGGAAGGAAACGCTGAAGGGAACTTTGGGAACAGAGGCTGAATACTGATGAATGATAAAAACGCAGACCTGAATGGCTGAACTGGCTGCGTTTTGCTGATGCTGATGCTGAACTGATGTTGCGTTAACTGAATGCTGATGGAGATGCGTTAACTGAATGCTGATGGAGATGCGTTACACTTCTCAGCCTTCCTGGAGCAGAAACGCTGAGGGACTGAGTGCTGAATGCTTCAATGATGAACTTGCTGCTGTATGCTGATGATGACAGGCTGAAACGCTTGATGATCCAGACTAGGATGCGCTTCCCTGATGAGCCTGCTGATGACTGAATGGATGATGTTCTGAATGGATATGCTCTTCTATTTATATGCATAAGGGCTGCTGGTCGGCCAGCCTGAATACAGTCGGCCAGCCTACTGAATGTCCACGACTGCATAAATAATGCCACTAATAGCATAAATGCTAGTCGGCTGATATAAAATGCCCATAAAATGCCTGAATAAATCATGATTAAAAGCCTGATGATTCCTGATGATGCTAATGATGCTAGAATGAAGCCATGTCACTGTACACCTGACTGGTGTGCACGTGACACATCCGCTATTGGGAGGCTAGAAATGCCACTGCCATAGTGGAGCTCATGCAAGGCCTTCTGTCGGAGTTTCATTCACAACTCCAACAGTTCCCCTATGTCTCTGACACATGGGCACACCTTGCAGAGAGAGATGCAGCACATGATCGCACGCGTCACATTGATCTCGAGCATCAAATCCAAATTTTCTCTATAAAAGAGGGGGATGACCTGAAAGTCAAGGTCGCTGAATACTGGCGCCTTAACGTGGAGTATGCCACCCCACTGGCTCCGCCAAGTCTCAAGAAGACCAGGTTATTACTTTATTGAACAAGTTGCCACCTAGTTTCTTTACTTTTGTCACACAGACCATTAGTTTAGAACCTATGCCTAACCTATATGAGTGTGAGTGCCAACTCCTGCACTTCACTTGGTTGCATGACCAGTTTCATCCCAACTCAAGAGGGGGCCCTTGTGTCCAATACCACCTCTACTCAAAAAGGGCAACAAGGGAAGGGGAACAGCAACTCAAGAAATCAAGGTAAACCTCAAGGCAACATTACTGATCCCAAAAACCTTGCCTCAACACCCACTGCCTACTGGCAAAATATTCCCAACAAGAAAAGATTCTGCATTCATTGCCAAATGCCTTTACATGTTGTTGAAATATGGAAGCAAGACCTAGAAACTAGAAGACTAGAAGTAAAATAAGAACAAGATAGAAGGACAAAGAGTTACCTTGAGATGAGTGTAGACAAGACACAAGCTAGATAGATTGCAATGATGTGACCCATGAATATATGGGCCAAAGTACAAGACATAGAGCAAGAGTGCTTATGGGATAATTGTAGAGGTGCCACATGGCACACACTCAAGACACAAAGACTCAACTGAGACTAGACAAATGTAGACTAGGGAAATAGTACACCTAGTGTGCACTTATCTCCAACACATGTTGAGTGTGGCATTAAAGCCAAGGACAATAGAGGTAACAATCCCAACACCACTAACTCAAATCGCCAAAACAATCAAGGTGGCAGATGCCCCTAATTGGCGGTCAAGAGGGGGTAATAATCCAACACCTACTCTGCAGGGTTCCCCACCAAGGAACCAGCAACAAGGCAACGGTACGAATTGGCCTAGATCCTCTAAATGGCGACCCACTAGTCAAGTCGGCCCCCCACCCGCGGTCAATTTCCTTTGCCACCCCGGAAGAGATGTTTGATTGGTCATCTCTTACACCACATCCCGGCCCCTCGGCCAATGTCGCTCGGGTCACATTTGAGGTTGATTTTGGCCACTCTTCCGAAAGGACGAAGAAACAACGGCCTAGATGAGGCAGTCAACGTGTGGAAGCGTCGGCCCTCGTTCCAGATCTGTCAATTACCTAATGACCCTCCTGTGCCCATCATCGAAGCCCACTCAACTCTTCCTTGTGGCCATCCGATCACTTGGGTAGTTGACAGTGGAGCTACGCACCATATGGCACGCAATGCTGACATTTTCATCTCTTAGCATCCTGCTAAGGGTGATGTTCAATGTGGCAACAACACACTGATGCCCATTAAATCTGTTGGCACTGTTTTATTTGACACCAACACAGGCCCCAACCAGGCAACATTGGACAATGTCTATCTTGTTCCTAACTTGGGCCTCGATTTACTTTCTGTATCCCAGCTGACCCAACTTGATCGTGGAGTTTACTTCAACAAGCGAGTTGTAGAGGTGATTGATGAGACTACCGGTCTCGTTGTTGTCCGGGTCAAGCACAAAAGGATGGCTTATACCAGATGTCTACTTTTTTTATCTGAGCCATCTTCCGAGGGTTCTGAATTTCATCAGGTTCGTGCCTATATGACCAGAGCTCCTTCAGACAAAAAAATACTATGGCACTATCGCTATGGTCATCTACCCTATGACACTCTATGAGTTGTCTAGAGACTAGTTGGTTGAAGGCATACCCAACCTCAAACTGAATAAGGATGTCTGCCAGCCATGTCAAATGGGTAAGCAGCATCGTTTACCATTCCCACATCATGCTACTCATCGTGCTCATGGTATCCTCAAGTTGATTCACTTCGACTTACACCCGCGACAACCAACCTCTTCACCCACTTACCATCCTTCTCATCTTCTCTCATGGCCCCCCCTTTTTGGCTTGAGAGGGGGTGCGTGAAAATACCTAAATTGGTATTATTTCCAACCCAAAAAGGTTTTTTATTTAGCCATTTTTCAGGTCTTGCTGCTGACCGACTTCTTTCCCTGGCTAGCCAGCAGCCCAAACCTCATATAAATAGACGCATCATAAATCTGCAAAGCACACAACACAAAACCGACTTCATCTGCTGGCACATATACTCTGCTGCTGCTGGCGCTTAATTCACATCAAAACCTGCAGCACAGCATCCTGTTGGCAGCACCCAGATCAATCACATCACATACGACCTTCTGCTGCTACTGCCGGCATCTGCTCCTTTACCTCAACATCGAGACGGCAGCCCTCTCTGCTCGTTACTTTGGGACAGCACCCTACCATCTGCTTTGGATCGCGGCCCTCTCCGCCCTCAGCATCAGCATGGAACAACAGCCCTCTCTGCTCCTTCATTTCTGTGTTGCTCTATCAGAGTCTCACACCAAGCTCCTGTACTGGATTTCGTTCATCATATATATACACACTCACTCATTTCATGCTGTGGTGATTTACTCTGATCTCTCGTATTTTTGGTCCTTTCATCCTTCTGCCCTCACAGCCCCTTGGCTTTTTGCCCAATATTCAGCCTAACCTGCCTGACATTAGAATCCCCATGTGGTATATTTCCACAGCCTACTCATGTGCAAGGTACACACACAGCCCAAGGGCGCAGAAGCACATGCAAGGCTCTCTCTCTCTCTCTCTCTCTCTCTCTCTCTCTCTCTCTCTCGTTACCTCATTTATCACTTTAGTTCTATCATTGTACCCAGATGTACCCTTTTACATTCAGTTCATTTCATTATTGTACTATCTAGGATGAGATATATCATGGAAACATCGTGACACTTCAGTCTCATAGGCCAATTTGGCCTATTGTAGACATTTAAAATAACTCTCTCTCTCTCTCATGCTGAGCACCTGCTGAGATGACATGAGCGCCTCTGCCCGCCTCTCTGCTCTATGCGCACCCACCTGCGTGCCTCTGCCCACCGCTCTGCTCTGCTCTGCTCATTGCATGCCCAGCTGCGCACCTCTCTGCTCTACTCTGTGCGTAGGCAGTCGCCATGTTCTGTTCTGTGCGCGGCATTCCCACTTGCATAAAGGATCCTTTTTTCATCTCATTGGGTCTTTGGAGGAGAGATTGTCAGACAACTATGTGACTGCTATGATCTTTGATGGAGGTTATACCTCCTTATCTCAGGGGAAAGTTTTGTGATCAAGTTTTTTTTAATGTTCTCTAGTTGGGTTTTGGAGGTGCCCTAGTTCTCTACTCATCATGTATTATTTTTAGTCTCATGGGCCAGTTTAGCTTTCCTAAATCATCAAACAAAACCTTCTACCTCCTATCTTGTTTCCCCTTGTTGAGTCTATCTACACGAGCATATTTGTAGCATGGTGACATTGCATTTAATAATTGTGTTCAAGTCTGATTCTTTTGAAGATAACTAACAGGGCTATCCAACTATAAGACATGGAGAGTCACCTGGCCTCCTGGACTGAACATTTCTCGAAGACATTTTTGTACAGCTTCCATACGCTCTCCTCCCATTGCAGCACCACAGTCGATCAAAAAAACAGGGCGTTGTCCAGAAAGCCATCCTAATGGATGTGGTGCCTTTGGTTCTTTCCAAGGTGGAAGTCTGGGAGATGGGAGTGGCACATAAACAGGCTCTTCTTTCAATTCAGGGGGTTGAAATGATGGTAATGGCTCCTTAGGAGGTGGCTCAAAGGATGGTTCAGGTATTATTGGTAGACCACAAGCATGGCTTTTGGAAGCTATCTCAGCAAGGAAGCGGCCAGAATCTTCAATCTGAAAACCTATTGGAGAAAGCAGTTGAACATCTTTGATATCAAGGCTGACGGCTTCAGCTCCAGGAAATGGTGCAGGGGGGAGAGCTAACAGTGGAGGCGGCTTGGCAAAGCATGGTTCCCTCCTCTGTTGTCCTGGTACGAAGTGATGCTTGTGTCCATGCTTGCTACAAAGACCATCGCAGACTCCTCTTTCGTCCTTCCCAAGCTCATAATAGGACTTTTCACAAGGCCTTGGGTCCATCAAAGGCATTCTAAATGAAGGAATGGGCTCCAAAACAGGTGGAGGGATTAATTCCGGTACCAAATACCTGGGCTCTTGAGGATATTCAGCCAAATGAGGCTCTAACCATACAGGCAGAGGGTCCTGGTGTGGAAATACAAAAACAGGAAGCAGTTCCTCTTTATAAGAGCCATAGTCGATACTCGATTCATCCTCTGCAAGGGCAGCCATTACAGGCAGCTTCAGAGGAGGGACCTTAAGAGGCTCAGGCAAAAGTAGAAGTGGGTGCTTTTTTGGAATGGACGGTTTGAAGACGGGTGCTTCCAAGTCACTTGGTATGCATTCATCCTGCTCAGAGGGGACAGGAGCAAGCCCCTCTATAGGGTATAATTGTGGCATTGAGGGGAGTGGTGGTATGTCCAAGTCTGGAGCCGCTTCTAGATGGGGTGAGCTCCAGACAGGCAACTCCTGCATGACATGCCAGTGATGGAATCAGAAAACTCTCGGGGAATTTTAATGATGATGTGTGGCAAATGATTAAAACATGGTGAGACTGCTGCTGCTCCATGGAGGTGGTCTTGCCTGATAATGAGTAGGAAGAATCTGGCTTCGAAGTTTGCTCAGGAGTAGGCGCAGCTCTGATACCAATAAGTGCAAATGTACATAGAATTGTCCATGAACATGTTGGTTGCCTGAAAGAAGAAAGTGGCCAAACTCATTCTCACAGTACTTTGCATGGACGTGCTTTTCCATCTGCACAGGAATAAAAACTGCTGTGAATTGGCAGGACATAGTCCAACAAAGGTGGGTTCACTTTTTCCTAGGGCCGATTCCATTATCCACTTCAAGTTGATGGGAGAAGGAAAGATGCCTCCTCGGGATTTTTCAAAAATAGTCATAACTGCGTAAATGTATGAAGTGAATGCTTGTTCAAAATTACCATTTCCTCTTCAACCCATGGTGACAAGGGTTCATGTAAGGTTCACTTGAAAATGTTTTCCGACCCGAAAAACATACTATCACTTGAAAATGTTTTCCGACCCGAAAAACATACTAGTGCTTATTCTGAAGCTCTACTTATTCGGGGTTTCAGGCAGCTTACCACATCCACATTCCCATGGGAATGCTCAAAATAAGTCCAGTTTTGCAGTAAAATGTCCATCAAGCTCTCAGCTGCTTTGATAGTAGTGCTCTGCTGCCGTTTCTTGGCACGGATCTGATTCGTCATGCAAATTCAATAACCATGATGATAGCTTGGAGCAAGGCAGGGGCAAAAACACTGAAAACTTCCAGCAGTATACGATCAAATCTGATGTGCTATCATACTTATGGCAAGATAGGGCCAACATTTCGGGTAGGGTGACCATATCTAATGTGATATCATAATGTAAAGATATATATACGTGTATGTATGTATGCATGTATGTGCGTGGTCTGTGCGTAGGGGAAATTTTTGATTCTAGGAGCGAAATTAAGGATACTAGTCTCAATGTACCTTCTTAATTTCCAACTCTGGGTCTAGGAGAACTCTTTTGCAATCGAAATTTTTCAATGAATCGAGGGGTATTTGGGTACCCCAGATTGCTTTGACCAGCTCTGGTGCAAGCTCACCTTTTCTAGGCTTGTGCGATTTTTCCTCTTTGAATTTGATGGAGAGGCAGCTCCAGCCTTTCCTGCTCTTGCTGACCAGGCGCACGTTGGTGCCATTGCGGCCATACGATCTGGGGCTGGAGGCGGGGAGGGAATCTCTGAGGCGTTTTGCAGCGTTCCTGGCCGTGGATGTGCGGAGGGAATCCCCGGCGAGTTTGGCGAGGTCCGGTTTGGAGAGGGGGAAACGGGCGCCCGCCCAGCCCAAGGGGGGCTCATCGTCGTCCAAAAGAGTGGGCTGCGGGGGGGACATGCTGGGCAAGCTCGCCCTAATTCTTCAACAGCAGCTGCAGAGAAACAAGAGGGTCAGATGCTGGGGGGCACTGCCAAGCAACTACCCCCATTTCACAGCGGCCGGACATCCGAACGCCTCCTTAAATCTGGCACATTTATGGTGTGGAACCATCACATAAATGGTTTAAATTTCTTTCTTTCTGCTTCTCGTGTGCGCGTGTGCTTTTTTTTGGGAGGGGGAGGGATCTTTGTGCTCGTGTGCGTGTGTGCTTTTGGTGTACCTGGGCAGCATAACTAGACTTTTCAAACGAAATTCCAAGTCCACCAAAAACAAGTGGAAATTCTTCCTGCCAAATTCCAATTAGACTGAGTTTGTGTGTGCGTGCGCGCATGCATGAGCCAAAGATTGTCAAATCCATGAGGGGTTTTCAAAATTTTAAAATTAAATCCAACTAGATTTAGAGAGAGAGAGAGAGAGAGAGAGAGAGAGAGAGAGAGAGAGAGAGAGAGAGAGAGAGAGAAAGTGTGTGTGTGTGTGTGTGTGTGTGTGTGTCAAATCCATAAGGGGGCTTTAAAAAGTGAAATTTTTAAATCAATCATACTAAAGCAAATTGAAAGAGCCTTTAAAAATAAAATAAAATTCATAATATCAGGAAGACTCACGAGAGTGGTACGGAGAGAAAAGTCTCTTCATCTTGGTATTTTACATCTCTTACATAAATGTGTGACATACCACATATCATGAGAATGCAAACCCCAAGAGAAATGAAAACGAAATCCAACCACAAATCCCAATTATCATCACTCTTCCTAGAAGAACCCCGAGGCTTTAAATATTCAATCATAGTTTTCCTTGAGAGTTCCCCTAGGGAAATTGCAAAATCGGCCTTTGGCATGCCAAAAAGAAAGATTTTGGAACTCTCATGCAAAATGAGTTTTTTCTCAAGAAGAACTGAGCAACACAGTTGGTGACAAACATAAAAGATTCTGGCATCCTAATCCTATTTTAAGTACACACATGTCAATGTGTATGTCAATGCTAAAATAGAAAGCTTTGTAAGCATATAAATTTTCTCAAACTTAATTTGTATCACCATAAATGGCTAACAAAATAGATTGCCCATACTTTAGACTTGACATGTACCTAGTTAATATATAAAACCCAAAAGAACTTTGGATTTACAAAGATAAAGAGCTCTACAATCATACAATCACGATATTTAACCAACCTTGGTCAATAGATGTCGCATCTTCCTCATTACAACCATGCCCCATAGGCTCCCAATTTATAGGCTTTTGGTTAGTCGAAAGAACACCTAGTTAATATATAAAACCCAAAAGAACTTTGGATTTACAAAGATAAAGAGCTCTACAATCATACAATCACGATATTTAACCAACCTTGGTCAATAGATGTCGCATCTTCCTCATTACAACCATGCCCCATAGGCTCCCAATTTATAGGCTTTTGGTTAGTCGAAAGAACACCTAGAATCTTAGGGCCTGCAACCCCATCAAGCTCTACCATATAATATGAAAGAAAAACTCTCACTCAAGGTTGGCAAGGATCGCACCCAAAAGTCTCAAAATAAACATAGATACATCAAGAATGTACATATTACAACAACATAGATACATCAAGAATGTACATATTACAACAACATTCTCTTATCCTCATGCATGTACTAGAGAACACTCTCTCCTTCACAAAGAATAATCAATAAAAAAAGGTTGGAATATTAACCCACATAAAATTTCCATGTCCAAGAGCTCAACCAATAACTGAGTAGGGATCGACACTCTCCATAGAAAGGGATTTGCATAATTTCTTAGGTAAAGGACTTTAGTGTTTTTTTTGAAAGACACATAAGCAACACTCTTAGTACTTTTACAATTGTATACCTTCCACCCTAGCAGAGGAGTCAGCGAGAAACACAAAACAACTTCTCATTCTAATTCTATATAAAGCACACATGCATCAATGTCTATGTAAAGCCAAAAAAATCCCCAAAAAATGTAAGCATAGAAGAAATGCCAAAATTAATCTCACACAAACAGCTAAGAAAATGACCTAAAAATTTATCTTTCAAAGCTTTAAAAAAAACTTACCAAATTCCCTCTACATCCATCTTGAAAGACCTCCTTGAAACCATATTCATGGTGCAGACAATGCTAGAAGTACTCACATCAATTTTAGACATAGGGTTAGCATTCAATGATCTCACTCATGAGAAAGCCACATATAATTGTCCATGGCTGAATGCAGGTGTCATCAAGTATAACCCTAGCACTGATAGTGTTTGTCCCAATGATTTATTAATGGTCATGGCAAATGCAAGCTTCACAGGAAACTGCACTTAGTATGAAAGTTATTATATGGATGAAAACCTTGCCCATAATATTTGAACATGTAAGTATTTTTGCTTTTCTATAACCTTAGAATGGAAATGCTTATGTATTAAGCTCGTCCCGTTGCACAATCCTTTTTGAGGATCCAATTCGGTAAAAAAAAAATAGGAGCATTTTCCTTCAAAACCAATTGAGCACATGTTGCATACAAAAAGTTGCCCTCACTAGCACCGAACGTAGAATCTACACTCAAGCATTCCTTGTTATATGTGTAGGCATTGCACTAATAACAATGTCGTTAACAGCATCAACCTTAACATTTTGAGGTGCAAGGGTATCACACTCTTTAAAAAAACTTGCATAGTCTCCAGCATTGCCATGTATACACCCATTCAATGAGTTGTTGCATAGACCATGTCTAAAGAAGAATTCTTGTAGGTACAACACCTTCTTATATTTCATCATGTACAATCTCACTACAAATTTCTACGATCCACTATGCAAATTCTCACTCCAACGAGTTACTTACATTCAAAAGAAAATTGTTGACCTTTATATTGCAAGTGCTAGTGGCATTTAGGTTTAATGGTACCGTGAATTGAGAGTGAGCTATACATCCATTAGTCAATAGCAAGGCATCTATACTAGATGAAGCAGATGCAAGAGCAACATGATCATCTCCACGTACTCGAAAAAGCAACCAATCATTGAGGAAGATCTTTCCAAATCGTCCCCAAGACTATCAAGAAAGAAAGCATCACCAACATTCCTATTGCATCAAAGACAGTCCCATTTAGAGAGTCATTTGCATTTGATTGGCCATTTTTTCTTATTGCATAGGATTAAACAATGTCTCTTCTTGTAACAACGCATTTACAACTCTCGCCGTAGCCAATCTATCAATCGAAGTAATTCCCTTAACACTAGTCTTGTTTAAAGAAAGTCACTTTTTTGGCTTTTTGAAGGTTTTAAAAAAAATCAAATCTCTTAAGTTGCTGAGTTTCAAACAAAATCCTCCTAGGAAACTCTTCTTAAGGCATATACGGAATTGAAAAAAAATAGAGCCACAAAGTACTATTTTTCAATAGTCATAAACTACGTGGAAGCTGCCAAGTAGTGCTAAATGCTCGCTAAATGTTTGTATATCTTATTAAAACCCAATCAAACATTTTTACACATGCCAAAAATCGCATGAAAAATGTATCAACATGTACACAATGTATGTATTCATATGATGATAGAATCAAAGCTGGCAACATTTTTGGCCCTCTAATTAGAGCGTGTTGCTAAATATTTCAGTCACTTTTGTGGCTTTTTACTATTTATAGTAAAGTCTTAGTTTTAAAATTTCACTTTTTTCGGTATAACAAAATTCTCATATGATGCACTTTGTTAGGGGAGCTTATCTATGTGCTACTTGCTAAGTTTCAATATGGTTACCTATTCCTACTTTTAATTACCTAAATGAGACCCTAAGCCACTTTTGTGGCTATAGCCACTTTTGTGGCTCAATTACAAGACTAGTGTTAAACTTGGATTACCTTCACCCATGCTATTGAAGAATTCACTACTTGCAACAACAAAGCCTCGTATTTTTTTCACAGCTTGACAAACATTAACATTTGCATTGTACCTTATAAATCATGGAAGATATCCTCCGAAAGATCTAATGAGAACGTTTCCCACACAAATGCTCGAAAAGACTAAAATTGTTGCAAATAATTGTCTCAATTGTCCAACACTATGATGAAATACAACCTCGTGTCCATACATGTAAACCACTCTCATCACTTTCCAATAGACCTCTAGCTAATTAGGCAGCCTTGAAAATCATATAAATTTGACCGTCAATAGTACACAAGTCATCAAAGTACTTGTAACCTCTACAAATAGTAAGCTAAATACATTAAAAAACTACTTGCCAATAGACATAGAGAAACATTGTACATGATGCAGCCAATGGTATTACCTTGGTGATATGCTTCAATAGTTCTACTCTCCTCCTGGGTTAACTTTAAGAATTCGTTAATCTTTGTTTCTAAAAAGCCGGGAGGATAGAACCTCGGCCTTAGGTAAATTTTGAGATCAGTCCAAGTTTGGGTATTTCGGTCGAGACGGTTTGTCTCGCAATGATTCCTCCACGCAACCCTCGTCGTTTCCACAATCTTAAACCTGGCGAGAGCCATCTTGCTTCTCTCATTATAGCCAGTTACATCAAAGTATTCGTCCATGGCCTCAATCCACTTTTCTACAACTTCACCTAACTGTTCCCCTTCACCCTTGAAGGGACCAGGCTGTGAACTATGAAGAGTTTTACGAACATCCCAGGTCGAGCTCTTCTTCATCAAGTTGGGGGTTAACATTTCTACCACAACGACCTCAATCCATGTTCCTATCAATACAAAAATTCTTGTTAAGTTTCTTACTTGAGAAGCTTAATTGGTATGGTTTTTTAAATGCTATTGAAGTTAATTGGTGAATAGTAGTGAAGAGTTACATAATTTAATAAATGCTATTGAAGTTAATTTCCATTTATGTTTAAATTGTAATGATTTTTATGTAATTTCTCTCTCTCACTCAAGAAATGGTCATACTCATGACCCATTCTCAATCCAAATCAAGCTTTTCATAAAGCTTTTCCTTAACCCAAGATTAAGCTATACTTGAGGCCAAATTAATGGCTATTTTCTATGCTTTTAGTTTATGTATATTGATGATTCAATCCATTATAGATTAATAATCCAATTAGAGATCATTTTAATTATTTCCTTAATGATAAGTATTATCCCTTAGAAAAAATTGAGATTTATCAGTCATAGCAGCGGAGCTATGGCAAAATTTTTATAAAAATTATGCATAAAATAATTTCATTCAAAGCATAAAAAGAGGACTTCCTACCATATTCTAGGAATTATCATCCTAGATTAATTGAAAAAATTTCATTATAATCATGGAGAAATTAAATTTTAATATCATGCATAAAGGATAAGTTTTTATATCAAAAGTGTTATTTTTACCATTTTTATTTTCATGCATAGAAGTATGCATAATGGATAAATTTTTATATAAAAAGTGTTATTTTTACCATTTTTATTTTCATGCATAGAAGTATGCATAATGGATAAATTTTTATATCAAAAGTGTTATCTTTACCATTTTTATTTTCATGCATAGAAGTATGCATAATGGATAAATTTTTATATAAAAAGTATTATGTTTACCATTTTTATTTTCATGCATAGAAGTATGCATAATGGATAAATTTTTATATCAAAAGTGTTATCTTTACCATTTTTATTTTCATGCATAGAAGTATGCATAATGGATAAATTTTTATATAAAAAGTGTTATGTTTACCATTTTTATTTTCATGCATAGAAGTATGCATAATGGATAAATTTTTATATCAAAAGTGTTATTTTTACCATTTTTATTTTCATGCATAGAAGTATGCATAATGGATAAATTTTTATATAAAAAGTGTTATTTTTACCATTTTTATTTTCATGCATAGAAGTATGCATAATGGATAAATTTTTATATAAAAAGTGTTACTTTTATCATTTTTAATTTTCATGCATAGAAGTATGCATAAAGGAAAATTTTTTATATCAAAAGTGTTACTTTTATCATTTTTAATTTTTATGCATAGAAGTATGCATAAAGGAAAATTTTTTATATCAAAAGTGTTACTTTTATCATTTTTAATTTTCATGCATAGAAGTATGCATAAAGGAAAATTTTTTATATCAAAAGTGTTACTTTTATCATTTTTAATTTTCATGCATAGAAGTATGCATAAAGGAAAATTTTTATATCAAAAGTGTTACTTTTATCATTTTTAATTTTCATGCATAGAAGTATGCATAAAGGAAAATTTTTTATATCAAAAGTGTTACTTTTATCATATTGGATTTCATACATAGAGGTATGCATAAAAGTTGATTATTTTATTATAAAAGTGTGACTTTTATCATAATTGAATTTCATGCATAGAGGTATGCATAAAAGTTGATTATTTTATTGTAAGAGTGTTACTTTTATCATATTGGATTTCATGCATATAGGTATGCATAAAAGATATTCTTTTTATACTAAAAGTGTGATTTTCCTCATAAATGGATTTTATGCTTGACTTAGATGCATAAGAGAAATTCTTTTATTCTAAAAGTGTAATTTCCTACCAAATTAAATTTATGCATAAGAAGATGCATAAAAGATTGATTTTAATTTCGAAAGTGTTAGTCTCCTTAAATGGAATTTATGTATAAATAAATGTGTAGAGAAATCTTATATCAAATATAAGAATTCTCTTTTTTTTTTAAAAAGATATGAAATGTGATAAGATGTGATAAGAGGTGTATGAGATGTGATAAGAATTGATAAGATGCGTATGGAAAGTAATAGGATGTGATAAGAGGTGTATGAGATGTGATAAGAATTGATAAGATGCGTATGGAAAGTGATAGGATGTGATAAGAGGTGTATGAGATGTAAAAAGATGTGGTAAGATGTGTATGAGATGTGATAAGATTTGATAAGATGCGTATGGAAAGTGATAGGATGTGATAAGAGGTGTATGAGATGTAAAAAGATGTGATAAGATGTGTATGAGATGTGATAGAATGTGTTAAGATGAGTTAGGATGTGTTAAGATGTATATGGGATGTGTTAGAACGAGAATGGGTGTAATATGGTTGTATGAATGTGATGTGGATGTATACATGTAGATGTATATGTATGAATGTGAATGTTGATGTGGATGCGGATGCATGGATGTAGATACGGATGTGTATGTATGTATGTGGATGTGTATGTATGAATGAGGATGTGAAAATGGATGTATGTATGTAGATGTGGATGTATGGATGTGATTGTGAATGAAGAGGTGGATGTGGATGTATGGATGTAGATACGGATGTGGATGTATGTATGTGAATGTGGATGTATGAATGAGGATGTGAAAATGGATGTATGCATGTGAATGTGGATGTATGAATATGAATGTGGATGTGTGGATGTGGAAATGGAGGTATGGATGTATGAATGTAGATGTGGATGTATGCATGTAGATGCGTATGTATGAATGTGAAATTGGATGTATGATGTGGACGTACGAACATGGATATGTATGTAGAATAATGAATATGAAGATGTATGTGAGATAATGTAGTCTATATGAGTGAATGGATGAGAACGAGTACACACTGAATGGAATGTGGAATAAGTAATGTGGTCCGAGAGTGCATAATATGGAAAGACAAGAGTTCGTTATAGAAACTGTATTTGTGACTGTTTGTAAATGACTGTTTTATGTCAAGAATGCTGGAGAAGCATTTTGACCGTCTTGAGGATTAAGGTCATGAAGACTGAATTGATAAAGTTGCAACTGCTGACGGAGAGTCAATGGAGGACGTCTCACGTAGCAAGGTCGATCGAGGTCTTGACCAGCCTCGGCTCGATTTAAATGGTGAGCTTCCGGTACGGTGGATGAGGGACCAAGGAAGCGGCCTATGAGTGAAGCGCTAGGTCACCTGCGAAGGATCCTAGAGGGTGCTGACCATACGGTGCTCGGGCTCTGGGTCGCCGAAGATACCCACACGTGCGTCATGGAAGATATTGGAACAAGGAGTAAGAGTTGTTTTCTGAAACCAGGCATGGATCTGGTTGATTGACCTTGCTGGTCCTCAACAGATGAGTCCATGGCTCTTTTATATGGATCTGTGGGTTGATCTTGCTGATCTTCCACGGAGATTCCATTCTATTATATGAATATATTGCCGGTTACTATGAGCTAGGAACTATGGAAAAGGCCCCTGAGAGAACAGGTGGTGAGCGTTCTGGTTGCCAATGATGCCATAAGTACACCGATGAAAGAATGACTGGAAATAAGGATTCAACCAGAGACTTTGAGGATTGTCATCAGTGACATAATGGTTTTATTAAAGGATTGTTTTAAAGCTAGTTGATGCTAAGAAAAGGCAATTTCATATTGGGTGTGTAAGTGGTATGACTAGTTTTATGTTTGCATGAACTTCCGGCTAGGTCTTTGGAACTCTTTTCCTTGGTACCCGGGATAAAACCTAACCAAATTCCAAATTGGATCCCATCACTACAGTGTGGTTGGGCGGTTGGCTAGGCTGGACTGATGGATCCGTAAATCGAGATTTTAATTTCTGTTATTACGATAGATAAAGTAAATCCCGGATAGTAATTGTTCTATGGATAGGAATCAACGGCTGTGCCTCTTGATGGGGAAAAAAGCGTTGATCCCAATGATCCAAGTGCAAGTTTCTTCCTTGATCCGACCGAGTATCTTTATAGGTGCAGTCGGATCAGCGTGATCGGTAATGATCTTGACTACGTTAGAGTACAAAGTTATTTGGTGGAATCGCCCGTGCTTTCCGGGTAAAGGGAGTTTTTCCGGTTTCGATTTTGGACAAACCGACGGATTAGTCTCTTGTCCGGATATCCGTGGGCGAGGCCCCGAGTGTGAGACCCCTACCCGCGCACGATGTGCTACTTCCGCTGCTAGTACCCCGAATCTGTTGCATGGTGGAGATTGGGATCTCACAATGAATCCCAAGTATTCCACTTGGTCAACAGAGAAAAGAACACTTGCTCTTTTTTGCAAAGAGTTGGTGCTTCCTTAGGATTTCCAGGACCTTATGCACATGATCTTCATGATTTGTAGTATTCTTTGAGTATACCAAGATATCATCAAAGAAGACAAGAACAAAATCATCCAAGTATTCCATGAGAATATCTTGCATAAGACAATTAAACGTCGTCGGGGCATTAGTAAATCCAAACGGCATGACTGTGAACTCATAATGCTTATAGCGAGTATTGAATGCTATCTTCGGGATGCCCTATTCCTTGATTCTGATCTGGTAGTACCCGGATTTGAGATCTATCTTTTGTGAACATTTGGGTTACTTAACCGATCCAAAAGTTCATCAATCCTAGGGATAGGATACTTATTTTTAATTGTTAATTGATTCAATCCTCTGTGGTCAATACAGAGTCTTAACGTTCCATCTTTCTTCTTTTGAAAGAGAACGGGCGCACCCCAAGGTGAGACATTGGGTTTGACGAATCCCTGTGCTCTAGCACTTGTCTTAACTACTCCTTAAGTTCTATGGCTTAAGGGATTGGCATTTTGTATGCACGCTGGGCTCCTGGATGAGCTCCAGGGGTTAACTCAATCTCATGATCTACTTCACGAGACGGAGGCATCTCAGTCAGCTCTTCAGGGAACACATCTGCTTACTCACTTAACCACTCTAAATCTTTAGCCTTGCATTTTATATCTACAAGATTCATCTTAACGACATAAATAGCTTGCCTCTTTCTGAGCCCTTTTAACAATTTAAAAGCCTTGACTAATTGCAGCACTGGGGTTTTGAAAATTCCAGTTCCTTGAACTTTATTCCCGTGAAGGTCAAGGAAAGAGATGGTTCCATTGTGACAATGAATGCCAGCCTGATTCTTATGGAGCCAATCCATTCCAAGGATTCCATCATAGATTCCCAAGGGTACGACTCTGAACTGGCACTCTGTTACGTTCCCATCTAGACTAAATTGAATAAGGTCTGTCTCAAGGTGTGTGAAAATAATCTTTCCACTATCCAATTCCACTTGCATAGGTTTCCCAGATTATTGATTTAGGACTAACTTACGTAGACATCCTTGGAAAATAAAAGAATGAGTACTGCCTGAATCAATCAAAAGCCTTAATTGAATACCCTGGTACTGTGCTGGAGTCTGGAGGACTAAAAATTAACGATTATTCCCCTGATGCTCAATTGCGGCATAGATCTGTCCATTTTTTTCCTCCACTTCCTCAGCTACTATAGTGACGGCTCTAGCTGTTGCAATCTGAGAGGTGGAATTCTCTCTCTTTGGTTACCCCAATTATGGGAGGGAGTTTGGAGACTTCTTTCATTGGAGGCTGTAGGCTGAGTTGGCACTCTTCTAGGGTTGCCCCGATTTTGGCGTGGGGAACCTTGATTGGACTAATATGAAGGAGTCTGTCTCTGAACTCTGGGACCCTATTCCTTGGCCCACAGAGAAGGAGATGGGAAATCCTTGAGCTGGTGCCCAAACCACTGACATCCGAAGCACCAGTTCTCACTTTGAAGCTCTTCCCTCTGCATTCTTGAAAGAGCCAGAGTTTTTGAGAAAGAGCTTCGAGGAAAAGGTCTTCCTTCATTCCGAAACTTCCTGACTCTAGATTCTGGTTGGGACCTTGGTGTCTCTTTGGAGGCGAAAGGTTGAAAGAACTTCTCGGTGTCTGGAATCTCTTGAAGGACGAGGGAGCTGGCTTTGGCGGGACTTTAGTGATGAAGGATTTGGTGAAGTCCTTCGCCATTCTTACAGCTTCAGCCATGGAAACTAGCTTGGCATTCTTGACCAGCAGGGTGTCTAAAGGTTCATTCATTCCCCGGATGAACCTGGCCATAAGTTGCTCTTCGTCTAGTGGTGGTGAGTACTTGCTGAGGAGAAGAGCAAATGTCTGGTGATATTCTTCAATAGTTTTGCTCCCCTGGTTTAGCTCTAAGAATTCATTCATCTTAGTTTCTAAAAATCCGGGGGGACAAAATCTCTGCCTTAGATAGGCTTTGAGATCATTCTAGGATTGGGTATTCCTATCCAGATGGTTGGTATCACAATGGTTTCTCCATGCCACCCTGGCTGTTTCCCCACAATCTTCAGCCTAGCGAGAGCCATTTTGCTCCTCTCGTTGTATCCGGTGACATGAAAATATTCCTCCATGGCTTCAACCCACTTCTCCACAGCCTCGCCCAAGCTCTCCCCTTCACCTTTGAATGGTCTTGGCTGAGTTCTGTGAAGAGCCTTGCAAACGTTGGGGTCAAGCTCTTCCTCATCAGTGAGAGGATCTCGCTGTCGGCCATGGTTCCGTTCCCTGGCCTTATAATTCGGCCAAAAATGATACATTATTAAATTTTTATTTTGATTTCATCAACGAGATCCTAAGACTTAAGAGGTTCAAAAAATAATTTCTTAAACAAGATAAACGATCTTATTGGAGATCTATGACATATGTCCGAGTAGCAGATTTTGCTTCATCAATTCGTCATATAATAAACAATCACTTATACAACGAGGAATTTTTCCACAAAACATTTCTTTATTTATATAAAGGTTGCAATATGTACATAGAGCATCTCGGCTCTAGAAAGTTAAAACCTCTCTCGGAAATGCATAAGACGGTGATACTGGGCTACATACATGCTCCGAAACAAACATTCCCTTACTGCCAAGGGAGCTACTATCTTCTCCTTTTTGGAATAAAGTGGCTAAGAAGTTTGTAGATATGGCATGAAAGACTGAAATCTCAAGGCATAGGGTGATCTAAAATAACACCATGAATAACTTTTAACCTCATCAAAATCATGGCCAACGAGATATTTTCCCTCAGCATCACGCGCTGGTCGTAAGAGGCGTGGACATACTACTGTGCAAACCACTTGTGCTGCCGTCTCTCTGCTGGGTCTGGGAAATATAAATCCTCAAAATGGCTTGCGAGTCTGGCTTGGCTCATTCGAGTTGTAGTGGAAGAGATGAGATGCTCAAAGGCGAAAGCAGTCATATCTTGTGACTGGGTGAGATCGAGAATACCGGATAAGTGTGGAACTTCCATCTATAAAACTAAATTCTTTGATTAAAAATATTCATTAATGAAGCTCAAGGAATGAAAATATAATACATAAATGCTATTTTTGAGTTTTTATTATAAATTTTTGATAAGAATTCATTTTTCCTTATTAGCTTTCAACAAAGCTTTGATACCAGCTGTGAGACCCCTGCCCCCTCCGAGGGCGCTGGGGCGGAGGAAGCAGCGTCAGTCTCTCCTGTGGGACAGGTAACCACACTCGGGGCCACAGATATCCAGACAAGAGACTAGCCTGGCGGTTCCTCTAAAACCGAACCCGAAAAAACTTTCCTCGCCCGGAAGGCACGAGCGATTCCACCAGGAGTGTTAATGGTTTTTATCCCGCTCACCTGCTCGATGGGACCTATTCTTCTTGCATTAGCAATTTTTGGATCTCATTAGAGATATGCCCTAGCTCTCCTTTGGCAAGAAGAACATTTACTATATGGTGTGCTAGCTTGATTGTGGTGATCCTCATTATCGATCCTATAGCCATGCTTAGCTATCTAACCTCTTCCAAGAATGATCTCTTTTGGCATTGTTCCTGCTTTAATTCTGAAATCTCCAAATCCTTATTCTACATGTCTAACTTCACCTTCAGAATAAGTTGATCATATTCTTCACTTTATCAAACTCCTATTGTTAAACCATTAACATCTTGCTACCTCACAAACACAAGAGAGAAGAAGAAGAAGAGAGTGCTTGTTTGCAAGGGTCAAATCCTATGATTTTCACTTGGCCTCCACTTGGTCTGTAAGATCCCCCTGTTCCCACCGAGCAACGGATTCGGGTACTAGCAGCGAAAGTAGCACTTCTCGCACGGGACAGGGGTCCCACATTCGGGGCCTCGTCCACGGATATCCGGACAAGAGACTAATCCGTCGGTTTTTCCAAAACCGAACCCGAAAAAAACTTCCCTTACCCGGAAAGCACGGGCGATTCCACCAGGATAATTTTTTACTCTAACGTAGTCAAGATCATTACTGATCACGCTGATCCAACTGCACCTATAAAGATACTCGGTCGGATCAAGGAAGAAACTTGCACTTGGATCATTGGGATCAACGCTTTTTTCCCCATCAAGAGGCACAGCCGTTGATTCCTATCCATAGAACAATTACTATCCGGGACTTACTTCATCTATCGTAATAACAGAAATTGAGTCTCGGTTTACGGATCCATCAGTCCAGCCTAACCCCATCCGATCCCATGGGTTAGCCAACCGCCCAACCACTGTAGTGATGGGATCCAATTTGGAATTTGGTTAGGTTTTGTCCCGGGTACCAAGGAAAAGAGTTCCAAGGCCCCCTAGCTGGAAGTTCAAATGAAACCATAGTACCACTGATCACAATCTTCCAATTTATCTGGTTGATTCTTAATTTCCCATCATTCCTTCATCAGAGTATCTATGGCATCATTGGCAACTAGAACGCTCACCACCTGTCCACACAGGGGCCTTTTCAATAGTTCCTAGCCCATAATACTCAGCAATATAATCACTTATAAAAATCAAGATGGACTCTCGTTGAAGATCAGCAAGATCAGCCAACAGATCCATATAAAGAGACATGGACTCACCCATTGAAGACCCTCAAGGTCAATCAACCAGATCCATGCCCATATTCACAAAACAACTCTTACTCCTTGTTCCAATATCTTCCTCGACGCACGCGTGGGTATCCTAGGCGACCCAGAGCCCGAGCACCGTATGGTCAGCACCCTCTAGGATCCTTCGCAGGTGACCTAGCGCTTCACTCATAGGCCGCTTCCTTGGTCCCTCATCCACCGTACCGGAAGCTCACCATTTTAATCGAACCGAGGCTGGTCAAGACCTCGGTCGACCTTGCTACGCGAGACGTCCTCCATTGACTCTCCGTCAGCAGTTGCAACTTTAACAGTTAGGTCTCCACGACCTTAATCACAAGACGGTCAAAATGCTTCCCCAGCATTCTTGACATAAAACAGCCATTTACAAACAGCATTTACAACAGTTTACAAATACAGTTTCTATATTAACTCTCATTTTTCCACATTATCCCTCATTAATCCACATTACTTATTCCACATTCCATTTATATATGTACTCATCCAATCACATCATTTTCCATCTCTTCACTTCAGATTTCTTCACATCACATATCATATATTCACATCCATATCCACATCCATACATCCACATTCCCATCCACATTCACATCCATACATCCACATCTACATGCTTACCTCCATTTTCACAGCCTTATTTATACATCCACATCCCATATCCACATTCATACATACACATCCATATCCACATCCACATCCACATCCACATTCACATCCATGCATCCACATCTACATGCTTACCTCCATTTTCACATCCTCATTTATACATCCACATCCCATATCCACATTCATACATACACATCCATACATCCACATCTACATCCACATACATACATACATCCACATCCACATTCCACATTCACATCTATACATCCACATCTACATTCACATTCACATACATCCACATCCACATTCCCATACATCCACATCTATACATCCACATTCCACATTCACATCTACATTCACATTCACATACATCCACATCTACATTCACATTCACATACATCCACATCCCCATTCCCATTCACATCTATACATCCACATCTACATCCACATACATACATACATCCACATTCCACATTCACATCTACATTCACATTCACATACATCCACATCTACATTCCCATACATCCACATCTATACATCCACATTCCACATTCACATCTACATTCACATTCACATACATCCACATCTACATTCACATTCACATACATCCACATCCACATTTCCATTCACATCTATACATCCACATCCATTCACATCTATACATCCACATCTACATCCACATTTACATCTATGCATATACATCTTCATGCATATATCCATTTTCATGTTCATACATCCACACTCCCATCTCCATATCCACACATCCACATACATACATCCATTTTCACATTCCCATTTATATAACCCCATATACCTTCACATCTAATCTTTTACATCACATCCATTCTCGCCCTATCACAACCCATATACATCTTATCCTATCACATACACTTCTTACCTCATCCCCCCATACACATCTTAATTCATCTTATCACATCCTAACTTATTTCATAAGCATCTTATCACCTCTTATCACACCTCTTATCACATCCTATCACTTTCCATACGCATCTTATCAATTCTTATCACATCTCATACACCTCTTATCACATCTTATCACATTTCATATCTTTTTTTTTAAAAAAAAGAGAATTCTTTTATTTGATATAAGATTTCTCTACACATTTATTTATACATAAATTCCATTTAAGGAGACTAACACTTTCGAAATTAAAATCAATCTTTTATGCATCTTCTTATGCATGATTTCAATTTGGTAGGGAATTATACTTTTAGAATAAAAGAATTTCTCTTATGCATCTAAGTTAAGCATAAAATCCATTTATGAGGAAAATCATACTTTCAGTATAAAAAGAATATCTTTTATGCATACCTATATGCATGAAATCCAATATGATAAAAGTAACACTTTTGATATAAAAATTTTTCCTTTATGCATACTTCTATGCATGAAAATTAAAAATGATAAAAGTAACACTTTTGATATAAAAATTTTCCTTTATGCATACTTCTATGCATGAAAATTAAAAATGATAAAAGTAACACTTTTGATATAAAAATTTTCTTTTATGCATACTTTTATGCATGAAAATTAAAAATGATAAAAGTAACACTTTTGATATAAAAATTTTTCCTTTATGCATACTTCTATGCATGAAATAAAAATGGTAAAAATAACACTTTTGATATAAAAATTTATCCATTATGCATACTTCTATGCATGAAATAAAAATGGTAAAAATTGATATAAAAATTTATCCATTTTGCATACTTCTATGCATGAAATAAAAATGGTAAAAATAACACTTTTGATATAAAAACTTATCCTTTATGCATAATATTAAAATTCAATTTCTCCATGATTGTAATGAAATTCTTTCAATTAATCTAGGATGATAATTCCTAGAATATGGTAGGAAGTCCTCTTTTTATGCTTTGAATGAGATTATTTTATGCATAATTTTTATAAAAATTTTGCCATAGCTCCGCTGCTATGACTGATAAATCTCAATTTTTCTAAGGGATAATACTTATCATTAAGGAAATAATTAAAATGATCTCTAATTGGATTATTAATCCATAATGGATTGAATCATCAATATACATAAACTAAAAGCATAGAAAAAAGCCATTAATTTGGCCTCAAGCATAGCTTAATCTTGGGTTAAGGAAAAGCTTTATGAAAGCTTGATTTGGATTGAGAACGGGTCATGAGTATAACCATTTCTTGAGTGAGAGAGAGAATTTACATAAGAATCATTAGAATTTAAACATAAATGAAAATTAACTTCAATAGCATTTATTAAATTATGTAACTCTTCACTACTATTCAAACTTCAATAGCATTTAAAAAAAAACCATACCAATTAAACTTCTCAAGCTTGAGAGGGGTTGAGAAGAGAGAAACATTGAGAAATGATAGAAAGATCAATATTCACTAATTACCTTACAACTTGCTTGATTCTTTGTTCACGGTAGAGGCCCCCAACCAATCAATTGGTTAAGTATGTTGATGGAGCCACTAATGGGGATTGAAGAAAGAGGGAAGCTCCAAAAACTAGTGAATTATTAAATGAATTCACAGTTCTTGGCTTAGGTGGAGTAGAGTAACGATGCATAAACACTATATATTTTTCAACAAGGGTGAGGCTTCTATTTATAGGAAAAATTGAGCTCCTAACCAAACAAATTGATTCTAGAATTTTCTAAATCAGTTTGGTCAATATTTGACCATTTTTAGGTCAGTTAAGCTAACTTTTTGGAACTAGACTTGAATGAGGAGAGAGGAGAGATGAAATATCTCAATTTTTATGAGTTTAAAACTCATTCAAGCATGTGAAATATGCACCTCCTTTAAAGAACTCCCCTTCCTTACATATGTCATATTTTTAATATTGCTCATAGTTTTTTACTAATAAACCTTGTACATTTTCAACTCTTCATCTTATGTGAAATATGCACCTCCTTTAAAGAACTCCCCTTCCTTACATATGTCATACTTTTAATATTGCTCATAATTTTTTACTAATAAACCTTGTACATTTTCAACTCTTCATCTTATGTGAAATATGCACCTCCTTTAAAGAACTCCCCTTCCTTACATATTTTAATATTGCTCATAATTTTTTACTAATAAACCTTGTACATTTTCAACTCTTCATCTTATGTGAAATATGCACCTCCTTTAAAGAACTCCTCTTCCTTACATATGTCATACTTTTAATATTGCTCATAATTTTTTACTAATAAACCTTGTACATTTTCAACTCTTCATCTTATGTGAGTATTTACTCATTTTTGGGTATCTTCTTTTTCAAATTGGATTTATCTCCTCCCTACACATGGATTGATGCTATTGGTCCATAGGAACCTTAATTGGACCATAATCCAAAAATTTCTGAAAATCTAGACCCTTAGACTAAGGTCCTTTATACACATTTCCAATTAATTCCAATTGCACATTGGAAAGTTCTTTTTGAATTTCTGTTTGAGGGAAACTTATTTTAATAAGATGAGATAATTTTCTATCCAAAAATATTAAAAATCTGAATATTCTCTCTCTAGAATATATTCTCTCTCTAGGTTAAAACAGTTAGAAACAAGTCTTTTATATTTCTGAAGAGGGATTGATTATAGAAGAAGATACTAGACATCAAAAAGGGGTTTGGGGGAGGAATCTTACATGGTCAACACCCTATGAGGGTTAACTCCTTGATTTGATGCTGCTAGGGGCTCAATCTACACTCTCTTTGTGTCACCCAAAGAGATATCCAAGTAAGCTAGATAGGAGCAACAAGGAAGGAGCTATGGAGAGCTCAACATCTACCTCATGCCAATCGTATGCAAACAAGACAAGGTGGAGAGCAATGAGAAGGGAGAGAATGAGAGAAGAGAGAGCAACACCATTCCTATTCACATACACCAACAATCACAAGCATGCAAGCATCACAAGCAAGCAAACTACCATAAGCTCAAGAGAGAGTGAGAGGGATAGAAGGAAAGACTCAATTGAGACAAATGGGATTGTCCCTTTTCATATTCCATAAAATGTCTTATATACATGAGCTCACTTTTTACAATGGCTGGCTGCCTAATTATAAATAGGGGCCCAAAACTAGTCTTCCTAGTTTAACTAGCTCTATGTACATAAATTCCTTATGACCGGCATTAAACAAGCCACAAGCTCAGTCATTCCTTGTCTCATTTACAATTGGCGCTTAGCACGGTTACAAAAAAGATGGATTACAAAGGTAGTGTGGTAGCTGCGTGAATGGTCATGTTAACCAGAGTGGTTAACATATCCTCTTCCCGATTGTTTTGCAGGTCCGTCCTTGGAACTGGTCGAAGAAGCTATCTATAGTAGATAGAGTATGTGGGGACGAAGTCCCATCGTGAGGTAGGAGCGGGAGAAGGGGCATGATGGAAGATGCGGTATCTCGTCCAGAATGTCATCTCCATCATATCTTCGAAAGTCTGGAGCCGCCAAGCAGGCATCCACATGATGCATTCATTGTAGCCAAACAAGTGCTTGAGTGTGGGCCCTTTGTTGATGTCAAAGGCGAGGCCTTGGGCTCCCTCAAAGTAGTGGTCCGATGTCGAGAAGGACTCTAGCAAAGTGATGATAAGGTTGAAGAAGTGGATGGTGGCAATCACCACTGGGTCTGGGACCTAGTCGTACGGGCAGATGAAATCGTTGAAGCACCTAACCATGGTTTCTTCTATACAAGCATTTTGTGGTGACGGGGGTGCGACGAACTAGGGGAGGTTGAATCGCAACTTCGAGTTCTTTTGCTATTCATCATGGAAAGTTTTCCAGGCCCACCGTCTATGGATAAGGAGATAATCCAGGTTGATCCTCAATGCGCGGGGTGCATTGCAATAGATCTTCCAAATAAAGGGTCGTTGAGGAAGGGTCATCGCTAGGTCGGCTACTCGCCCATGAGATCGAAGGTGATGGGATGAGCAGTGGCAGGTGGCCGGTGATGGGATGAGCATCGGCTACTTTGCCTATGAGATCGAAGGTGATGGGACGAGCAGTGGCTAGTGGTTGATGGTAGCCACCGTGGGTTCAAGGTGGGTGATCATGCCTCCATGTCATGTTCTTGGGATCAAGGTATGCTCGGAGGACATGGAGATCGAGGTGGTCGGTGATATGGGTGATGGGGTGATGTTGGAGCTGTTGACCGAGCAGGAAGGCGATGTCCTGCTCGAACTCCATGTGGTCTAGGGGATCGTGCCAATTCAAAGGGTTTGGCGGAGGGTCGACTTCCTTGCACTCGATGGTGGTGGTGGCAAGATATCCCCTTCTTCGAGTGGTGGATTGGTGGGTGGTGGAGCCGGCGATGAGGGTGGAGGGGCTGTCGATGATGAAGATCAAGTGGTGAGGCTCGCGTCGAGGAAAGGTGGGGGTCTAGCGGAGGTGGAGGGGACATCCCTGAATGTTGTGTGCATTCCTAAGTTAAGGGATAGTGAAGGTGGCGCAGGGGGTGTGGATGATGGGGGTGGAGTGGGAAAGTGAAGGGGGGGAGAAGAAGTTGGGGCACCAAAAAGTGGAAGTGTGGAGGTGCTTGAGGGGGGTGGTGGGGGAGATGTATACAAGGGTCTTGATAGCAGTGGAGGAGGGGGTGGTGGTGAAGAGGCTTGTGGATTTGGAGGTGGCAAGCTACCCTGCCCATCTGTGCCATCAATGTTGTTGTCGAGGGTAAGTCCAGCTGCAGCGATAGCATGAGGACCGTGGGCGTAGAATAAATGAATTGCAATTGTATCCTCGGCCTAGCCTTCTTTCTCTCAGCCCTAGCTATCTCTTTTCTGACAAGATGGTGGAATTCGAGTATCTGTCATCCACCTTGTACAAGGAGGAAGATAAGCGTGCAGAATGGCTAGAGAAGATGGGCCTGACGCAGTTCATGAAGATACCCTGGGAGGAGATCTAGAACAATTTCAGAGCTGGGGAGCAGTTGGAATAGCTCCGTAAATCAAGCATCATCACACTGCCCTCAGGAAAGAATAGGGAATTCAGTCCTTTATATTTTGTAGAGGGAGAAGTGGAGATTAAGCCTGTAGGAGGATGATGACTTGATCAAAGAATTCAGCCCGATGGAGGGAAGAGACAAGCAGTACAAAATAACAAGCACAACAAATGAAGACAGGCAAAAGCAGATGCACTTTGTGGTGGAGATGATAAATTTCACCCACAAGCCTTATTGTATGTCTAAAAAAACCTTCAGAATGGTGAAGGGGCTGCTAAAGCTAGCATAAGAGTGGCCTGGGCAAAAGTACTTTATCACAACCTAAAGGAACAGATTGGAAAGCTCACCAAGCCCAGTACAAAGATGAAGATCGGGCCATATCTGTATGCATTGTTTAAAGGAAAGGCCCAACCAGGAGCTAAGAAGGATAAGGAGGAGGGTCAGGATAATGCACCAGGGAAGCTAGAAAGCTCAAAGCCCTTTGAAAAGCCTCAGGAGGATCAAGCCACTTTGGGACATGGAAAGAAAAGAGTGTTGAATTTGGGGAGAATAAGTTCGGTGAAAAGAGGAAGACTTCCAAGGAGGGCGCCAGGCAGAGAAATGAAAGTATCAAGTGGCTGATAGTTGAAGGAGGACTTGGCCAACCTAGGCAAGTTAGTGTTGTCCGAGAGGTTGGAGCAGCAGAGCAAGAGACCACCTCCATTGCCAACCTACAGCTGGAGACGCAACCTCCATACCCAGGACTCTCTGCACCCATGTCGGCACAAGCAGTGCAAGCTCAAGCAAGCATTCCAGATACGATTGAGACAGAATGGGTGTAGGGAGCCCTACATTATCTACAACGTTGCATGAACAATGGGTTGAATGAAATGATGAAACTATAAATCATCATCAAAGACAAGGATGTTGCCTTGTAGAATATGATGAGCTAGTAGGAACCCCTATAGGAGGAGCTACGTAGGAGAAGGGCAGAAGTTGGGCAAATGGACAACATGCAGAGATAGATCAAGGAGCTCCAATAGGCCAATAAAGAATTGAAGAAGCAAATGGAGGAAATGAAGGAGAATATGGCCCAGGAAGAACCAAGAAATGATGTAGATGCAAGAGGAGTTAGATCATACCATAGAAAAGCAAGCAAGGAAAGCAAGTAAGGATGGAGGGACAAGTCGCCTTGATTTGTGAGGATCACATCAAGATCATAAGGGATGTCCAAGATAGGATTGACAAAGATAAAGTGGAGCTGGTGAAAGGAGAGGTGAGATTAGTAGCACTGGGGATACAGAAGAATTTCCATAAATTTACAAGATGGATGTAGAAAGAATGGAGCAATGGGAGGGTCACACAATGAATAACCTTAAAGAGGTGTGGGGACCTTATTTGGAAAAGCTAATAGCAATAATGCAAGCACCCACACTTTTTGCAAAAAGTTAGCTCCCCACCATTCAAGAGACAAAAGTCTAGATGGAGGGTCCGGACATCTGGATCCAGCTTTGACATCAGGCCCAGAACTAGCAAAGGCCTTAGAAGCACCAGCCCATTGGTGGAGTGGACAAAGAATCTAGTAGCAGAGAGCAGAGGAGGCACCATTAGAGAAGAGGAGATGTACAAGGAAAATGAGCAGTGTAGCATGAAATAGATTCTTAGAATAAGAGTTTCATAGTCCTGAAAGGAGAAGGGAAAAAGTCAATACTATACCAGACGGAAAGGGAAAGAGATTGTATTATGGACCGGCTTAGAAATGGATCTTATCCCTCTGAAAGTGAGTTAAAGGAGCATGCATGTACTAAACAGAAAGGGAAAGAGATTGTATTATGGACTAGCTCAGCAATGGATCTTATCCTTGAAAACAAGTTAAAGGAGAATGGGTAGCCACAAAGAAGCTGGAAGAGAAGGCAAATGATGAGGCTACTCTAAGGGTCTAGATAGAAGAACTAGAAGCCCTCATTGAAGAATTCAAAGAGCAACAAAATTAGGATGGCAAGATCATCAAGGCACTGAAGAAGGAAGTGGAAACATCTACACCTACAAGGGAAACCATAGGCAAAGGTGGAAAGATGAACGTCAACGAGCTGAATGTCACTTTGACGACGATAGCAAATGAAGACATCTAGAAAAAGGCAGAACAAATGGAGGTCATGAAGCCCATGATGAGGAAGTACAGTCCAAGGAAAAGATGCTTCAAGACTTCCAAAGCTGGGCCAAAAGAGAGAAGAGGGCATGGGAATACATGCAATGAAAACTGTAGGAAGAACTAGGCCAAAAGAGCCTAAGGGCCTAGAAGGAGACCGCCCTCAAATGCATGTAAAATCAAGTGCAATCGGCACAACAAGCGGGTGCCATGAGGCCTTCCAACTAGGATGACATCAAAAAATTCATGAACTAGTTGGAAGAGCCTAAGGTGGTAGGTCAGGGCCAAAGCAGCTTCCAGGTAGTAGAACAATAAAGTAAAACAAGGCTGAAGCCCTTCCCCTGGATCTAGAGCCATGTGGGGAAGCAGTGGGATCTTATGACTCACAAATCTAGATGAGGAGGCAACAACTCATTCAAAGAGAAACACTGTTAGTTCCCCTCACCAATGGAATCATCTAGTAGATAGAGAAAAGGGGACACCAAGATCAGAACCATCCACCAAAAGACCACCCTATGGGTGGAAGTGGAGCTGACGGGAGAAGAGAGCCAAGAGAGCTAGAGCAGACTGTCTTTGAAGACAATGCCATCACTCCAGAATAGGCAGAGCCCCACACTTTTGTATCCAACATGGCAGTAGATACTATGAAAAGAGCTAAAGCAAAGTACTCAGAGGCACGACCCATCGATGTGCAATTCAAATGGGCAGACAAAAGGATAGGGCTCGGGCACGCTTGGGTGAGCAGCAAGAAAAGTGCCTATATGAGCCTAGGTATGCCCAAGACCAACCAATAGTTTTTGTGTTAGGGTGCATGGTAATAGAGGCTGAATTGGAAGAAGGTAGATGGAACAAGCCATAACCATCTAGACGACATGGTCCAGAGTCAGAGACAATCCGGATCTTGAAAATTTTAAAAATTTTCAAGGTAACAATAATTGTGGGCTTCGCACTGACACAACGTCCATTGTGATCGCTAGGTGTGGCAGCCAACCAACCCATCCGCCCAGATCACCATCCAGATTATCTTGTTGTGTAACAAACTATTATGGGTTAAGCTTTCTTGCTTTGTAATAACAACCTTGTTTAACAATTTCTTACAAATGGGTAGTACCTGGATGGATGTAAGTAGCAAAGGGGATTATTTCCCATATGTGTGGCTGAGAGGAGAGAGAACTAAGTGGATAGTTGAGTTGAGAAGTTCATGAGCTGAGTTGGCCAATATGTTGTATTGTTGAGAGTTCAATCTAATGTTGAAGAATGTCTCATGGGTTGGTCTCTAACTCGTATCTATTTTGCACTGCATAGTTCTGTCTATTTTGTATCCATTTTGTGTTAACTGCATTCCTATCTGGACGTGAACTTCTTTCCAAAATCATGAAAGAACGGACCTAGGAACTAACCTTCTTGCAGTCACGACTAACTCCCCAAGCTTAGGCAAATAGGTAGCTTAACATGCCAATGCTGGCTTATCGTATTGGGCACAGTTGCGTTGTTAATCGCCGCTCTTCAAGAGCGACTAGTTGGTCTGGAACCATGTAAGTGCCTAGACACCGACACTCAAGTAAATATGGTAATAGTGGAGGGATGGGATTCAAAAGAAAATGATTAAAATACAGATGGACACTTGCTAACAAAATCTATTAAACGGTAGGTCCAAGAGGCAATGACTCAGGCAATGGTTGCTAAAACAATCAAAGTAGATCTTATAGATCATGCCCCAACCTGTGATTGTTCTACATATATGGTGATAGAGGATTGTTCTGATTCATTAGATTGAGCACAATTGATGGCTACTACTAGGTCCTAAGGATCAATTTTGGATGATGTGCAAAGAACTGATGCAAAGGCTCGTGTGTATGGATTGGAGCAAGTAGAAGGCTCGTGTGTATGGATTGGAGCAAGTAGAAGGAAATCAAACAAGGAGTGTCGAAGGAGATTCAAAAGGCTCATAAGAAGATGGAAGGAAAAAGTCAAGAACACATTTTCCAATGGGATATGTGAGTTTTATCAGGCGTTACTGAAGAACCAAATTCAGGTAACTTTGGATCAGATGTTATCCTTGGTGCTAGCTTTTAGACATTAGTTGGTTGAGAAATTGATAGAGAATTAGTTGGGGAGAGGTTTTTCACCTTTTACAAAGAAAGTATTAGATCGTCAGGATATAAAGAAAATTTTGAGCTCTACCATACTGCCTCTCAGAGGATGTGTAATATAGGGTACCAACCTTAAGGTGCTGATCAGGGAAAGAGTTATTCAAGGAGCCTTGTTATGATGGTAGTTTAGGAGTCAATATATTACCTAAATCTACATTTAAGAAGATGGATTTGGCCCCTTATTAGGTTAGAATGGCAAATCAGAGAAGATTGCATCCCATTGGGGATAGTTAAGGGAGAAAAGATTACTATTATAGGGTTGAGTTCTCTAATCAATTTTGTGGCTCTCAGATTGGAAGACCTAGATAAATCATATCCAATTCTCTTGGGGAGACCCTGTTAAGATCATCGAAGATCAAGCAGGATTGGGGAATAGAGAAGGTGGTATATAGGCAGGGCAAGAAGAAAGTTCACCTGTCTATGATACCTAAGCAAGTGTTAGATGCAGCCACCAGCAGACCTTTGAAAGCTCAAGGGATAAATATGGTAGCTGAGATAGATGATGATGAAGAAGAGTAGTTCTTGAAGTTGAATCCTTCATTGGTACTTATTTTTATGGTTAATGTTGTTGTGTAGGGGTATCAAGTCAAAGATATAGATGTGTTGAACAATGAAACATCAAACAAAGATTAAGAGGATATTATTTAAATTTGTCTATTTCATGTGAAAAATTTTATCCTTTTTAGACAAAGACCAAGAGGAGATTATTCAAAAGCTATTTGTTTCAGGTGAAAAAATTCAAAAAATTCATTTGACATTCAGGATGACAAAGCTTATTAGGAAAATCTTAGCAAAAGTTCCAAAGTCAAAGAGGATGACTTGCATGATATGAATTTGGGTTCAAAGGAAAATACAAAGATAGTCAAAGTTAGGGTCCATGTGGAGGGATAATTCAAGAATAATGCCAAAGTTTAGAGATGTTTTTGCATGGAGTTACATTGACATATAGGGAATTGATCCTAAGTTCTATCAGGATCAGATTGATCTGAAGAAGGATGCAGTACCAATTGTTCAATAAAGGTACAAAATGAATCCAAATTATGCTCAACAAGTCAAGGAGGAATTGTACAAGATGCTTTAGGTGGGATTTTTTCACTCTTTGGATAAAGTTAATACGTTATCTCCCATTGTAGTAGTTCTAAAGAAAAATGGAAAAATTCAGGTTTGTGTAGATTAGAGGAAACTGAATGCAGCTACAATTTCAAATCGATTTCCATTGCCATTTTATGACACTTTGTTAGATGTTATTTATTGGTCATGAGATGTATAGTTTTCTAGATGGGTTTAGTTTAGTTATAATCATGTCAAAATGGCACTTGAAGATGTCAAGAGAGAGGCTATTATCAAAGGAGTCTATGGTGCATAGAATGAGCCAGCAGTTGTTGAAGCTGGACAAAGATAGAGTTCTAAGTTCCATATTTCTAATGTTATCTAGCAAAGAAGGTAGGCTTGGATCAATCAAAATATAAAGTTAAAATATTCAAGGAAGGTGATCTAGTTATGCTGAGATATCTTGGTCCTTTTTCTAATTTCAGAGGTGTTAGGTCAGGGAACGTTCTGATTATCTGATTTGCATGGCAAATTGAGTTTTGATAAGCCATTTAATGGTTTTTGACTGAAGGCATTCGTGGGACCTAATCCACTGGTTAGGAAAAATGGAGATGTTCAAGTCGGCTTAATTGCTACAGTTGGACCATGTTAAGAATCATGGTTCCTTGGGAAATGGCTATGGAAGCTTGCTAACCCTAAATGTATACGCACACTTAACCTATCTATGGTGGATGATACCTACATGAACACATGGTGTGTGTGTATACTAACTAAGAATTTTACTTAATCTAATTAGGTTGCAAGATAGATTAACTTGCACTCATAGAGAAGCTTAAGATGCTTGTGTACTTTCGTTGCTTTAAACGACCCCTTTTATATGGGTGAGTAATAACATTAGCTTTGCTAGCATGTGGGATAATTCAGCTTTGCTCATATGGCTTCTTGATGAACAATGTCTTCTTTGGCTTACTCAACTGACTCCCTATCTCTTCCTTGTGCTGCTCAATGGCATCACATTTCTCAACACCCCCCGTTAGTGCCATGTTCTTAGGCTATCGCAAGGTGGTCAAATGCGGCTTTACAAATACTTCACCTCCCCATAATGTAGGTGGTATAGGTGGTATAGGTGGATTGACATTTGGACTTGGACATGGAACATCTCCCCCCCTGGGTGCTTGATTAGCTACTCTGAGGTGGTTAGGAGTGTTTACATTCGCATCATTTCCCTTAGGTGCTCTCTGGCTACTCTTAGGTGGTAAAGCATGCTTATAAACACATAGATTTGCCTACTCATTTGGTGACTTACAACATCTGAATTGATTAGGTTAGGGTAGTGGTTGGTAGATCCTTTGTTTCCTAGTGTTGCTACTTGCTTAAGATCTCCTTTTCTTTTATTTGATAAAGATTCATTGTTGCTAACTTCATGCTTCATGTCAATGTCATCTCCTTCTTCTCTTTCTTCGCATTGTTGAATGCTTCTTGGCCCTTGGTCTTTTCTCTTTTTCTTGACTCTTGGCCTTTGACTGCTTGTCCTTTGATTATCTTCATGTCCACCTTTTAGCATTGTCTTCTTCATTGTGTCTTTGGTGTGGACTTTGTCTTTGTTGCCTCTTGTGCTTGTTGTTTTTTCTTTTGCTTATTCTTGATGCTTTAATTCTTCTTCCATAAGTTCCATTTGTGCTTCATTACATATGCTTTTATGTGTGAGTACCATGCATGTGGCCACCTCATGCATCTGTGCTTTTGGCATGCTTAGGAGAACATTTTGTGCAATCACATTATGTTTTATGAGGTGATTTGTCCAGGTGTGTGTGTCCCTTCCCCAATGCACTTGCCCTTAATGCTGCTCAATGCCATGTGAAAGGGTCTCTTACCATGAGCTTGTGAGACAAGTCTCTATGGCAATGTTTGTACTTTCTTAAAAACCTTAGTGATATGATGTAAAAGAAGGATTAGGGTGCAATGTGGATGATGAATAATGCAAAGAGTTTTTATTTTGATGTAGAAAATGCTAAAATAGTGAAAAATATAGTGCAAAGTAACTAAAAGTGATGAAAAATGTGTAATGTAAGAGGTTTTCAATGTAAAAAAAGATTCCCTAAAGGTAATACAATCCTAATTTTATAATTTTAACTTTGATTGGCTCAATTTTCACTAATCACATCTTAATTATAGTGAATTAAATGAGAAAATTGGTGATTAGCAGGGCTGAAACTTGGAGGCTTCAATTGAGCTTGTGGAAAGCAATTGTGATGGGGATTTTTGCATAATTTTCTTGCCATTGATGAACAAGTGGCACATTTAAGATCTCCAGAGCTCAAATCAGCCCCAAAAGATCAAATATGCTCCAAAACCCGTGTGACTAGTTTTCTTGCTGATATGCTCAACCCCATGGATGATGGAACATGCTCAAATTCGGTTTGTGAGCTCCTTGTACCATGCTCCAAGCTCACCTAAGAGTGCTTGACCCAATTTTGTGTGTGCTAGGATAATAGAGGAAAAAACTAGTTGATGCAAATCGATGAAAATTGGGTATTGCAGTGTGAATTTGATGAAAATCCTCTAGTGTAGTAATTCGCCTAGGTGTGGGAGAGATGTGGTCAAGAGGGCTTTGAAAATGGTGTAGAGAATGACTAGATTCAAGCCTTGCAATCTTAACCACTCTCTCAATATTATAGATAAGCTTGGGATTAGTGAGATTAGTGGTAATGCAATGGGATTAATGAGCTAAGGAAATCTAGTTTGTAGCTAATGGACAAGCTCAAGAGGAAAGGGGAGGATCCGATACCATGTTAAGAAACATGGTGGTCTAAGCAATGGCTATGGAAGCTTGCTAACCCTAAATGCATAAATACACTTAACCTAATCTATGGTGGGTTATACCTAGATGAACACATGGTGTGTGTGTGTGTGTATACTAGCTAAGAATTTCACTTAAGCTAATTAGATTACAAGATAGATTAACTTGCACTCATATAGAAGCTTAAGATGCTTATGTAATTCCATTGCTTGAAATAGAATTTCACTTAAGCTAATTAGATTGCAAGATAGATTAACTTGCACTCATAGAGAAGCTTAAGATGCTTATGTACTTCCATTGCTTGAAATGACCCCTTTTATATGGGTGAGTACAACATTGGCTTTGCTAGCTCATGTGGGATAATTTAGCTTTGCTCATGTGGCTTCTTGTTGTGGACAATACATTTCTTGGCTTGGAGAAAATTGATTAGAATGAAGGTGCTATGCCTAGCTCAACCAAGGAGGACACGTCACAAACTAGTGACAGATCGGGGTAGACGAAGAAGGTCACTATAGAGCTTATGTTACCATTCCAAGATTTCAAGTGTGTTTTGGATGTTACTAAAGAGACAAATCAGGTAGCACTTACCCAATTGGTCTTTATCATTATGCTCATTGGCTTGGGAGGAATGGAACATGAATATTTATGCACTTACCCAATTGAAGAGGTTGTAGTAGCAAAGTCAAGTGGAAGGTGAATATTTATGCACCTAGCCAATTGAAGAGCTTGTAGTGAACTTAGATGGAGATTGAACAAGGAGTGCTTTTTACTCCATCAACTGTGTCTGAAGTGTTAAATTTGCCAAATGAAGGGTTTGATAAATGGGAGAGATGTTGTGAAGATGTCATGTTGAAGGAATTTTGGAATCCTGAGGGCAATTATAATTATTTTGATATCAACAAAGTTCACATTAACTAGTCTGGTACTTAGAGAGAGTTCTTCTCTTAGTAAAGATAAGTTATATGTCTAAGGACAATTTTAGAATTCTGCATTAGAAAGAACATAAAAATCCAATGAATTGGGCATTTTGTTTACATGCTAAGATTTTGGGGAAAGAGGAAATCTTCAAGAAATTAACGTTTAGCTCCAATATTAGTAGCTATTTTTCACAAAGCAAACAAAGTATCTGTGAGTTTGAAGAGTTGTCAAAGAGGAGGGCAAATTTTTCTTTGAAGAGACCTCTTTACATAGTGAATAAATCTAATGTGCTGATGGAGCAATCAGATGAAGATGAGCCGCTAGTTAAGAAACTTTTTGTGGATGTTCAGGAAGGCTAGGAAGTGAAAGATGTGCAATTGGAGGGTTGTCTTATAAGGTGATCAAAGACTTGATAGATGTAGGTTATTCTAAGCAAGAGGTTGTATCTACATATAAATCTAGCAAGAAGTCAATATTGAATGATAAGTCTTTTTCTACACCAATTTAGCTAATAAGAAAGTCGGATTAGTATCAACTTTCGATTATCACTTTGGGAAAGAAAGTTCCTAAGCTGAAGATGACTAGATAATGTTTTGAAGATGATTGTTTTGGGGTTTCAAGAAGAAGTTCAATCAAGAACTACTCTGATTTGCTGGATGCTAAGGTGGATAGCCTTATCAAGAAGTTTGGCCCTAATATTGAAGAATAGAATCTAGAGGAAAATGTTGCTGAAAATATTGGGGATAAGAATATTGTTGAGCAAGATGTTCACAGTTTTCTGAATCTGCAGAATTCATAGTAAAAAACAATGGGGGCAAATTTCTCTGAAGTAGTTCTTGCTATTTCAATGTTGTCTTCCTTTGTGGAGTGATAGGAATATAACTAGCCTTAACTCTTAATAATTTTATTCTAAATTATCCCACATGAGCTAGCCACAAACGCGCGATCTTTAGAAACGCATTGTTTTTCCACATTTTTAGTATGCATGGACTCTAAATATGTAAAAGTACTCTAAATATGACCTCTTATCACCTAAATTCGAATTTCTATTTTGGAGATACTTATCTCTTAATAAAACTATTCTTGCCTTCTTATTTCTTTTAGGATTTTTGGAGCTAATAATTTTATTCTAACACTTTCCTAATGTTTCTAGCCTTAACTCTTAATAATTTTATTCTAAAACTTTCCTAATGTTTCTAGCCTTAACTCTTCTCTAGGTGCACTCTCTTTCCTTCTTGAAATCTATATTAAAAGAGACACATACATACATGGCTTGGGAGGGACCTTACACTAGCTCCTTGTAAAAATAAAAACATTAAAAGACCCTGCGAAGGTGCTTGGAGAGGTTCCCAAAAGACATTCCATTCTGCCAAGTATCTCTAAGAGTCAAACATCCATGTGGCAAGTTCAGGGAGGAACGCCCGTTCCAACTTTGACATGCCCGTTCCTTCTACCTGCAACCCAAATTTGGTAGATTTGTTGCCTGAATTTGGCAGGAGTATTAAAATTAGTTTAATAGCATTTAATTAGGCCGCATGTGCCATTAGGAACTCAATGGAGTCTTCTTGGGCCCTTTAATTTGCCATGAGGTTATGGAAACGTTTAACTTTTTGACAAATAGGAGCCCGCCATGTAAGCAAAAACCATTGGTTTGTAAGAGAGGTGTAAGAGTGGTCAAAGGGTGCACTTTTTCCCCCAAAAAGGGGGGGGGGCAATTTTACAATTTTCGGACCTCCATAACTTCTACATACAAGCTCCGATCTGAGCGGAGATTACAGATCTGTGATCTACGCATCAAGAGCTTTCCATAGATATGTTACATGATATGGTTTTATCCGCTAGATTTTAAATTCCATTTTCCCCCCCAAATTCAAATTCGATTAAAGTAGCCGTTTTGAAGCTTCAAATTAGAAAACGTTTCTTCTTAAGAGAAAAGGTTTGACTTCCTTAAACTGCCAAATAAAAGGGCCCAAGAAGACTCCATTGAGTTCCTAATGCATTAAAGTGCATTTAAATAAGGAGAGTTTTGTACTGCCAGGCTGGCTGTCAGGTCTGCAGTAGGCCAGTCACATTTGAAAAATCCCTTCCTGATAGTGCCACGACCGTACGCTTGTGAGCGCAGGTCCATTCCAACTTTCACACATTCATTCTAAGCCTTGCCACACTTGGTTGCTCCTCATCCTGGAGTGAATGCCCATTCGAGTTCCTTTTAAGGTAAATACCATCATGTCTAGGCCTCAAGCAAGTCACGGATTCCATGCAATTGTGGACTTCCATCTGAAGACATAATTACTAAATTATGAATTTCAGTCTGAATATCAATTTGTATAAATTTCATCACACATTTCTAACTTTTTACTGTTACTTCATAAATTTTTGACATTTTTGGCTTCTCGGTTGATTCACTTTAGCCAATTCGCTCTGATACTAGCTGAAAGATCCCTGTCCCCACCGCAATTCAGGGGTGTTAGTAGCGGAAGTAGCACTTCTTGCGCGGGGCAAGGTCCCTCACTCGAACCCTCACCCAACGGATATCCGGACAAGAGACTAATCCATCGGTTCTTCCAAAACCAAACCCGAAAAAACTTCCCTCGCCCGGAAAGCACGGGCGATTTCTCCAGGATAAATTTACTCTAACGTAGTCAAGAGCCTTAACTAACAGAACTGATCTGACCGAACCTGTAAGTCCCATAGTCAGATCAAGGAAAAGACTTGCACTTGGATCATAGAGACCAACGGTTTTTCCCTCATTGAGAGGCACATCCGTTGATCCTTTTCCATAGAACAATTTTTATCCGGGATTTACTTCATGTATCGTACCATAACAGAATTGAGTCTCCTTTTACATGGATCCATCAGTCCAGCCTAACCCCGGTCCCGTTAGCCAGCCGCCCAACCACTGTAGTGATGGGATCCATTTAAGAATTTGGTTACATTTTGTCCGGGGTACCAGGGAAAAGAGTTCTCAAGCCCCCTAGCTGGATATTCATGCAAACTTAAAACTAGTCACACCACCTACACATCCAATATAAAATTGTCTTTTTCACAGATTCATCTGTCTTTAAAACAATCATTTAATGAAACTATAGTATCATTGATCATAATCCTCCAAAATATCCGATTGAATCCTAATTTCTAATTTTTCCTTCATCGATGTACCTATGGCATCATTGGCAAAACGCTCACCACCTGTCCACTCAGGGGTCTTTTCGATAGTTCCCAGCTCATAGTACCCGGCAATATATTCACATATAAAAATCAAAATGGAATCTTCATTGAAGATCAGCAAGATCAACCAATAGATCCATATAAAAGAGCCATGGACTCATTCGTTGAGGACCAACAAGGTCAATCAACCAGATCCATACCCGAATTCAGAAAACAACTCTTACTCCTTGTTTCAATATCTTCCACGACGCACGTGTGGATATCTTGGGTGACCCAGAGCTCGAGCACCGTATGGTCAGCACCCTCTAGGATCCTTCGCAGGTCACCTAACACTTCACTCATAGGCCGCTTCCTTAGTCCCTCATCCACCGTACCGGAAGCTCACCACCATTTAAATCAAACCGAGACTGGTCAAGACCTCAACCGACCTTGCTACGCAAGACGTCCTCCGTTGACTCTCCGTCAGCTGTTGTAACTTTATCACTTAGGTCTCCAAGACCTCATTCACAAGACGGTCAAAATGCTTCCCCAGCACTCTTGACATAAAACAGTCATTTAAAAACAGGTCGTTCATAAATACAGTTTCTATAACGAAGTCTCGTCTTTCCACATTGTTCTACATCAATCCACATTATTTAATCCACATCCATTTCATATGTATTCCCATTCTCATCCAATCACATCATTTTCATCTCATCACATCTTTCCTCATTTATTCTCATCAGATCTCATCCACTTGCATCTACCCATATCCACATCTCATCACATCATATTCATTCACATCACATATCACATCTATCCCAATTTACATCACATCTCATTCACTCACATCTTGATTCACATGACATCACATCTATTCATGTCCATCACATTCATTTACATCACATCCACTTACATCCATCACATCACATTCATTCATATCCATCACATTCACTCATTCATATCCATCACATTCATTCTCATAACCATCCCATCACATACATTCTATCCACATTATATCACATCACTTCTATCCACATCATATCTCATTCATACACATCTCATCTCATTCATCCACATCCATCCAATCGTACTACCCACATCTATCCATACATTCATATCTATCTTTTCACATCCATATATATTTATGTCACATCACATCACATTCTTTCACATACACATCCACATCCATTCTTTCACATACTCATCCACATCCATTCTTCACATACACATCCATATCCATTCTTCACATCCATTTTCACATACACATTCACATACACATTCACATCCATTTTCATATACACATTCACATCCATTCTTCACATACACATTCACATCCATTTTCACATACACATTCACATCCATTCTTCACATACACATTCACATCCATTATTCACATACACATCCATATCCATTTTCACATACACATTCACATCCATTTTCACATACATCCACATCCATACATACACATCTATCTGATTCACATGTCATCACATCTCTTTCATTCACATCTCGATTCACATCACATTACATCTCATCCATTTACATCTATCCTGTTTCACATCACATCACACCACATCACATCACATCACATCACATCCATTCACATCTATCCTGTTTCACATCACATCACATCACATTCATTCAAAATGCTTTCCCAAAACTTGTTGATTGGAATTCTGAATTTCATACCAGAATTCCTCGAATTCTATAACTTTGATCCACAGATCAATTGGAAGGGTCTCAAACTTAGTTTCAGATTTGGCGGGATATTTAAGTGTATTTTTCTAAACTGGTCACACCTTCTTTCCTCAAAACTGACGAAAGAGTTTGGTCTTGGTCATAGTCTAATTCAAGGTTCGAGTCGGATAAGATTTTTCCTGATCTATCTTTCTCGAAAAGGTTTGATAATTCAGTTACTATTTTATTGAATTTCTTTCTTTGAATATTCACTTAATTGATTTCTAAATTAGTTACGAATTTCAATGAGGAATAGATTAATAATTTATCTGAATATTTCAATCTCGATAGATTTTCTGAATTCTCTTTTTATAATCCGTGTGAATATAAAACGATAGAAATTTCTCTCTTAGAGTATTTAATTTTTCATTTATCAAATACTCATAGAATTTAAACATAGAATTTAAGAGAATTCTAATTTTGATATAAAATTTCTTTATGCATCTATTTATGCATAAAAATCAACTTCAGTGGGAATAACTCTTTTATAAAAAAAAATCATTTTATGCATCTATTTATGCATAAAATTAAATTTAATAGGAATAACCTTTTTTAAATAAAAAGAATTTCTTTATGCATCTATTTATGCATAAAATTCAATTTTTATAAAAATAACGCCTTTATAATTAAAAAAATCTTTATGCATCTTTCTATGCATAAAAATCAAATTTAATGAGAATAACACTTTTGTAATATAAAAAAAATTATTTATGCATCTTTCTATGCATAAAAATCAAATTTAATGAGAATAATACTTTTGTAATAAAAAATTTCCTTTATGCATCTTTCTATGCATAAAAACAAATTTTAATCAGAATAACACTTTTGTAATAAAAAAATTTCCTTTATGCATATTTATATGCATAAAAATCAATTTTCATGAGAATAACACTTTTGTAATAAAAAATTTCCTTTATGCGTCTTTCTATGCATAAAAATCAAATTTAATAATTAATATCAGTGATATCCATACATATTCATAGGTGAATATGTACCTGGTGAGTAAAAAACATGATAAAATGAGAAGAGAATTTCTCAATCTTTACAAAAAAAATTATAAAATTAGAAGAAAATTTACAAATATTTACAATGATAAATAGGGAGGAGAATGAAGCTTTCTATTTTGTCTCCATCGCCTCTTGTTTTTTCTCCATGTCTCCCTTTGTCTCCTTTGGTTTTGTAGCCTCCTTTGTCTCCATGTCCATTTCCTTTGACTGTTTCTGGTTATTCTTACCATTGAACTTGAGTTCCTTCTTAGCTTTCTTGCCACCAACACCCTTCTTGGGACCCTCTTGAGGACCACTTTTCTTTGAGGTACTTCATGGTTTAGTACCCTTGGTTTCTTTATGAGTGCCTTGTTGAGGAGCACCCTTGGTTTCTTTATGTAGAGTTCCTTGCTTAAACATAAAATACTTTTAGTGGGTTATGTATAAGCATTTTCTTATTCTTCTTAGATGGAGAAGCTTGCCTTGATAGTGGTGGAGAGTCTGGATCATTAGGAGTAATTAAATTATTCAAAATAATATTGATTGCTCTTGCACGAACACTCCACATCCAAAACTCGTGAGATCCAAGAATCTGTTAAATTAAGAAAATTTCTCAGATTTAAGAACTTGGAACTATAGAAACTTAAGTTAAAAAGTTAGGTAAAGATTTACTGCAAAAATAGTGGGTTTTAACATAACCTACACTGCTATCAATCTCGGTATATTTAGACAAAAGACATTTCCACGCATTGGCAATAACATGCCATCCACATGAGGTAGAATCTTTTTGTAAAGCAATTGGCTGATTTAGAAATTTATACTCTGCCTCCTTTTTCAAATTCAGATATTCATCTTCAATATCTACAATAGCTCTCTTACATGCCTTATTAAAAATTAAATTTGAATATAAGGAAAAATAAAGTATGAAGCTTAGAAGGAAGATCAATATTCAAGTTATTAAGGAGAAGTACTTATAATTTAATCTGCCCATGCATGCCAATCAGGCTATTCATAAAAATAACACTTCTTCTCAAAATATTAATAACGCAAGCACTCCAGTGTCCACTAGAAAAAAGTAAAAGAAATATTAATGAAAGCGAATATCCTTAAAAGAATTCTACACATATGTCATGTAGTAGTAAACACAGGAATCATCAGTTAGAGACGAACCTGTCTACATATGGCAAAATAACAAAATAAATGTTCTTATTTTTCATTGGCTTGAAATAGGATGCGAGCTCAGAAGTCTTCTTCTTCATATCAATCAATGCTGGCAACACTAAGGGATCACAAATGAAAACTTCGTTGACTTGATTTCCTTCATAAGTGTCTTGAAAGAGTTTATAAAGGAAAAAAAGAAAAACAAAATAGAAAATATTCATACATTATTAAACACATGTGAAAAATAAATAATACCTTAAACACATGAGAACAACACTATCATTGATCTCCCTATCCTTCTCTACAAGCATGTAAATGTCCCCAGGTACAATATAGAGGTAGTCTTCCTCCATTGTACCAACATTGCAGATTAGCTGCCTTGGTACTTGGGCAAGCCTTGGTACTTGGGCAAGCCTCTGAGAGTTGGCCTTCTCCAACTGCACTAGGGTCTATAAGCTATCATGCACATGCGAGATTTTCTCCTTTTCCTTCACCTCCTCCTCCTCCCCAGAACTCTTATTGTCTGGCTTAGATTTCCTAACCAATTTTGTTTTTTTCTTGGGAGGGGAAGTGACTTCTTCAACTTTTATATTATCTACCTTTGATTTCCTTTTCAATGCTGGGGGAATTGCAAGGATCTTAAAGGCTTTCCTATCCCTCATTGGCAAGGGATGAAGAAATTTGTCAAACCTGTACCACCTCACCCTGCTTACAAGTGTCATGTCTCTGTCCATCGAAGTGACTCTTCTTGCATGGCAACACATATGAAGCTATCATTCATAAAGTCTATAAGGAAGTCTTCACAAGATTCTTGTAGACATGCCACTACACTGCTCTGCCATCTATAATGTCCTTGCCCTTTGATACTATCACTTACTATTCTTACAATTCTCAAGAATGGTGTCCTAGGGATGAGAAGATGTGTAGACTCTTGTGCTCGCCTTATCTCAGCAAACAATTTCTTTTGTTTCTGAAGGAAATTTCTTGATTTAGATATATTAGTTCTACCCTTTACTGGTTTCTTCTCTAATGGTTGCTTAGATGTTGTTGCCTCAGCTTCAATTTGAGGTTCTAGCTATGAATCTTGTTGTTTTGGAAGGGAGGGATCGGGGTACACCATCCTCACATATTTCTTCGTACTACGAGCCATACTTCCACGACCGTAGATTGGTTTGGGTTCCCCTTCACTCGCGCTATGGGAATTCAGTTCACCGCGTGTTTAGCAATTTCGATTTTGGTTGGTTATTCATCCTCGCACCACCGTGGCGAGAAATTCAAACATGGAGCAGGTGGTTCACTTATTATGATCCTTAGGAAGATGTAGAGACACTTGAAGAGGTAACTGATGAGCCTAGTGCCAATGAAAACCTATTCGATTTGTTAAAGAGAGCTGGGCATGATGAACATCTTCTAGATGTTGGAGCCTATATTCAATGTGCCCTTTAATTTGGAAGATATTGTTAAGGACATGGCAAGCTCTATGTTAGGGGAAGAGTGGGAGGCATATAGTAAATTGGTTAGTACAAAAAATATAAATGAGGGATCATCACAATATGTTCACATGTCTAGCTTTGCCCTATCCTCATCTGAAAAGAAGAACATGTCAAGAAGGTGGGATGCCTATTCAGAAGATAAGAGAATAAAGACATCTGCACAACACAAGAAAAAGTGCAAGGTTCTTGAGTACTACTTTGGATTTGTTGCTTATCTATTTCTTCATGCAGACAAAGAGGACTACACAAAGGATGAACTGGAAGTTCAAAAGGGTCAAAAGGTTTCACAAGCTTCATTTGTCATAGAAATTGAATCTAATGATGAGGTTATGGACCTAGTTTCTAGTGATGAGGAGTGCCTTCTAAGCACTCCTCATCACAGAGTTTAAGCACAGGGTTTGATGAGGCAGAGTTTCTAGTGATGAGAGGAGTGCCTTCTAAGCACAGGGTTTGATGTGGCAGAGTTTAAGGCATCCACTGTTATTGTTGATGACGGATCATCTGTGCATGGAGAGCGCTTAAAATCAAACTTCGTCATCCCTGGGCTACCCTCCTTTCTTATAAATGGTAAGAATTTTATCCTTCTCTCCCACATACACAAGCTTTATAATTTAAAGGAGGATTATTGCCTCAAAATTATAGCAGATGGTTGTGAAGCTGCCAAGGGTATACTCGATGTGGAAAATGAACATAAAGAGGAGTTTTTGACGTTGGACACTGAGGTGACAAAGAACTTCATTGAAGCCCCTAGAGCCATGTCATTGTGCTTTAACAAAGCCAAGGAGACTGAATCTTCTCTTCAAACAAAAATAGAATTTCAAAGTCTTCAAGAGGAGTTGGGAATTACTGAAATGGGAAGAGAGCCCTTGCCCGCCCTTGATCAAGGAAATGAAGAAGCCTCCATCAACCTTTGGGATGCATCCAAGTTGGAAGAGGATGAGAACCAGAAGGTAATTTATTTGTTCTTGAGTGAGTTTATGGTATTGAATGAATTTATGTGAAAGCCAAATTCTTTGTTTAATGTAGATTGAGCTTGATGATGCCGATGGTTTCCTTGGACGTGGAGGTGTTATCCGTGCAAGAGTTGGCCAAGATGTTGCTCTTGCAAACTACATCCCATCTATTGACAACAAAGAAATATTTATTGTCTACCACAACAAATATTCTAGTGATGCTCAAATTCCACTTCTCACACTCAAGGCACTATCTAGATATAATGGCTATTCTTTTATCCCTTACAATACACATAAGGTCATGCTTATAGAAAAGTGTGCTTCTATTTGTATCTTTGGATACGGTACAGGATTTTGGCCTTTCAGAACCAGATACTTCCTCTGTTATGCTAGCTATGCTCTAGGTGCTAGACTAGAAGATGTAAATGCACTCAAGGGTTATAGTAGCAAGAAGTTTTTGCACTATAGAGTAAAAATGCCTAGTGAAGAGGAAGAGCAAGTAGAGAAGAGACTCAAGAGAAATTAATTATCTTGTCATTGTAAATATCTTTTATGTAATGAAATGATGTGATTAAGTTTTAATTACAAGTCTGTATTAAGCAAAAATGTTTACAACACTCTTCAAAATGTTGTAAATTTCGTATACAAAATTTCGTTACACTAAATCTGAATTCTTCTCGTCTTCTTGATGATATCCATGCCGCATGACGTGTTGGTCCAGTGCCAGCTTTCCACTACAATGATCTCCTCATTTTGGCTTGATTTCGTGCCGACTTTGCTAAATCACTCGTACGGGCCTTTTCCATTGATAGTTTTCACCAAAAAGTATATCTATAGAACCAATTGAACATTTCTTTGAGGTAATTTGTACGAGTCTTTCCTCCTCCATTGTGGGTGTTTTTTAAATATACTCCTCTAGCTCGGTAGTGAGATTTTTCCATTCCTTGGGTGCTCCACATGTCAAGAGAACCATATTCATTCATCAAGTATGCACCACGAGCATACAAAATGTGCTGCAAAAGAAAACAAAACCAATTCAGAAGCTATTATTCATAATAATTTCAAATTGATGAGTAGAAAGAAACTCTACATGTTTACCATGTAATGCGTAATGTTGGTATCACCCCATGTATCGACCATGGCTTTTGTAAAATTTTGAAGCTCTTCTTGAGCGCTCCTCTACAGTCATCTTGCTTTTGGTCATTAATTTAACCATCTTATTGAAGTCTGACCAAACCTTCTCATGTAGAACTACAAGGCTTGGATTGGTGCAGTCAAGCATTGTACATTTACACAAATCCTTCCACAAGTCCTAGGACTTTGAGTTCTTTACTTTTTCTGGCCTCTCTAGAAAATGTCTTGCCTTATATCCACTCATACACACCTGCTGGGCCACTTCATGATTTATGCCAGAGGTCTTCTTGTTGTTAATAGTAATCTGCACATTGCTCCCATGGCACCCAATTGAGTTGAGTTGCTCCTCTACTTTTTGAAGAGCTTCATGTTGTATTTCTTTGCCTTGCATAGTAAATGCGTAATCAACGTGACACTTGAGCAGACGATCAAACACACGCATGAATGCATGTAAAGTAAAAAAGTGGACATTCTTGAGTTTGAATGGAATAACAAGATTCCATTCATCGAGGTCTCTCAAATGCCTGTTTGGCTCAGCTAGCATGTTAGCAGACAAGACACCACCAACCCAATTGCCAGCATCATCATCCACTGTGTCATTCTCATCATCTTGATTCTCTAGCTTCCTCTCCCTTTTCCTGCCTTCTTCTATTTCTTTTCTCTCACCATTCTCATGCACCATGGACAAGGATTTGGGGTGTTAGCACCTTGTGGACACCCAAGAAGGCACTTTATTGTCTTTAAGTCACCTCCTAAATGCTAGTCTGTTGTATAAGTGCCCTTACCCTCCACATTTAATTTATCCCCCTGAATCTGTGCTTTAATGACATTGGTAATCCATGGTATCCTATCAAACATCCAAGCCAGCACTTCATGTGTCTCCTTCGGTACTTCAAACGCCCCAAGCCACCATATCTCTCTCTCAGATTGGACACTAAAAGAGAGAAAACTTGACTTGTAAACCCTCTCCCTATTGCTCGTCTAATTGTCTGGGTTTTCATTAGAACCTTCCAAAGGTAACTCAGTCTCCTCAGTCATGTTGATCTCACTCTTTTCATATGCCATTGCCTCATTCATAAGTGTGATACTCATTCGTTCTAACCTCTTTCCTTTCACAATCTGACACTCATCCACTTTCAACACAAAACTTACCTTGTCACTTTGCATGACAAACAAAAGTAGATAAGTTTTAGTACTTAAAAGATTTTTCTATCAGCTCGCAAAGAATGTAAAAAGTACTTACATTATTTAGGCAATCCATAGAATAAGATCATAGCTCTCTAAAGATGTTGTAGAAGATCAACAAATATATTATTGAACTCATTGTAGGGATACATGATCTTACCATTTATGCCTTGCTTTTTTCCCCAAGCTCCAATGGTTAATGTATCATTGATGCAATAGTATTCTCCAATTTTGCGTTGTTGCACATCATCATTGCATGTCCTCTTTGCTAATCTTATCTTTCTAGCGACAGGAAAAATATTCCTTGTGATGCCTTGTTTTGCAAAGTGTATCTTTTAGCAATTGATGGAGGGCTTAATATCTTTTTGTGCTAATGCCCACCTCATCGCATGCATTCTGAATGTCCTCAATGCTTAGAAGATTGGTAATATCATCCATTATCTCATTTGCAAGTACCTGACATATCTTCTTATGGCGTGGGTCTCGAATGATGGAAAGAATGTCACGCCTCCTCACACAACTACGTAATATTTCTTCAAAATCTTGAGGACCATTATCACCACATGCTTTTTTCAAAAAGTTCATGTCACAAACCAATAAAAATTACCAAAAACACCTTAATCTATTGCTTATAACAACCACAACGACCAAAAATACCTTAATCAAAATTACTTACAACAATAATAGACAAAGAACAAAAAACAAACCTTGCTGCATGGATTCTTTGCTTGCAAGCACCACCACCAACTACGAGTTTTTGAATGTTATTGATTTTCCTCTTTCACTCTCTTTCTCCCACGGGGGTGCTCTTCATGCGAGAGATTGTTCTTGTTGCTTCATAACGCGAGCCTCTTTCTCTTTGTCTCTTTTCTCTAGCTCTACAATATTATTTTGTGCATCTTGTAGTGCATGTTGCGCACTACTCAAAGTGCTTTTTAAGCTTTGTATTTGTGAGTGGAGGAATTGGATTCTCCATGCATCGCTCATGCTTAATCTTTTGCACTACCCAAGCATCACATTCTCACCCTTTCCAACAAACTGAATAAATGAAGGGAGATCAGTGAAGGGTGGAGGACAATTCGAAGAAGGATCATTAGGATATAAATATCCATCAACCCAAAGATCCACATTAGTCCGACCCTATTGTCTTCTTCTTGCATGCTTCTCGTGTGCATTCAAATGTTCTTTCTTGATTGGTGCATATTCATTCAATATGCAAATATGCAAGTCCACCTTCCGTACTCTTGTTGAATCTGAAACTTTTGCCATTTGAAAAATGGAAGAGACTATTCTGAAGTGACCCAGGGCTATCCTATTGTATCACAATGGAAGCTTAGGGGGAAGAGATAGAGAGAGAGAGAGAGAGAGAGAGAGAGAGAGAGAGAGAGAGAGAGAGAGAGGGGGGGGAGATAGACCTATTGTATTTTCAATAGGAGAAGAGAGCTTGGGAAAAAGGGAGAGAGAGAGAGAGAGAGAGAGAGAGAGAGAGAGAGAGAGAGAGAGAGTGTGAGAGAGAGAGAATCTTATTGCAGAGTTTGGTAAGAAATGTCATGAATAATGGTAATGATTGAAAGAAACAGAATGTGGGGGGAATTTCAAATACGACTATTAAAGTGAAGTAAATAAGGTTGAAAGCGTAGATATCAATGATCCTAGTAGGGGTTTTAATAGCTAGAAAGAGAATCCTACAGAGAATCCTAGTTTGAAAATTAGAGAAATCCCCTACATTTAGGCCCGAAAGCAGGTGTCATTATGAGCTTTGTCTCCTTAAGCCTCAATAAAATTAACCTTAATTCCTTAAAATTAGGGATCCTTACAGGGCCCTTTTTATGCTCAAATGCCCCCTAATGTTCTAGATAATATTTTGTAAAAAAGGGCAGACATTTTTTGTCCCTCTTTTACCCCACCCCCAAATGGGCAATAGTTGATGCTGTTATAGATTTACCCAAGGCGTTGGCCTCATGCTTGTTAGGTGTTCTCTTATCTAGTTTGGTCCCTCCAGATCGTTGCCGGTTCTGCTCCTCTTTTTCTTCTAAGATGAAATTTCCCAAAAAGAGTAAACATGCATGGAAAAAGAACAATATGCCCTTTTTCTTCCCCTTTTCCATGTCCGAAAAAGAGCAGAGGTCTATAAAGATAGAGTTTAAAGGGAAAACTTGTATGTCCATGCTTTAGATCACATTTTGTACTTTTGAATGGGTAAAAGGGTAGTAGTAGGCCACCCTTTCAATCTCTTTTTTGTAGTGAGATGATGTGCAATAAAGTAAATAAGAGAAAGATGAGTCTTGTCACTACTTGCATGCACAAGGTTTCACCTAGAATTGGCAAACCATCTTCTAATGGCACCTTATGATCCTACATTCTTGCTCGAGATATGACCCACTTATACTAGGTTATTCCAAATGCTTTCAGAGAATACCTATTTTTAGAGATGTTCAGATACAGTCTACCTTAACCCAATCCTTGATCCTTAGATGTTAACGTATTAAAATAAGGCATGTCATTGTTTCAAATATCTTTACATGTGTGATGTCCTCTTCTCATTGCTCCCCAAAATAATCCATATTTAAGACAATACCTTGCATAGCACCCCATAGCCATCCACTCTATAAAGTCCTATAGTGAAGTGCTTTAGGGACTTTATGTAAGACCATTGCTAAGCGCGGGAGGAGGGCAGGAGTGGGGGTGGGGGTGGGGGTGGGGGGAGAGGGAGAGGGAGAGGGAGAGGGAGAGGGGGAGGGGGAGGGGGAGGGAGAGGGAGAGGGAGAGGGAGAGGGGGGGAGGGTTCACTAAAAAACATGTTAGTGTAATCCAATGAGTTTACCATAAGGAGTATTTATTTTCAGGATAGATTTAATGTAATTATATAAGGCATTTTTATTTTTGGGATAGATTTAATGTAATTATATAAGACATTTTTTTGGGATAGATTTAATGTAATTACATAAGATGTTTTTGAATGGATTTTCAAAAAAAAACTTATAAGTTTGTATAGAAAAAGGGTCATTTAAAATATTTTAGGATTCACAAATAAGGGATTTTGAAAATTCCTTAAATATTATTGATTTATAGGTTTTCTATAGTATGAACCTCTCAAGGTTGCCAATGTCATTATTGCTCATGACTAGTGTAAATTTTAATGTGTAAAGAATGAAAATAGTGTTTTTTCCTATTCTTTATGATTCTTTGTAGACTTTATATTCCAAGCTTAAAAACTTAAAATTTTGGGGTGGGGGTACTTACGTAAGGGGATTCTTTAAACGAATTTGAAAACAAAGTTATGAATTTGTAATTTTAAATACTTAAAATTTGCTAATTTTAAATACTTAAAATTAGCAAATAAGAGATTTTCAAAAATACTCCTTGAACGCTCATGATATATAGGTTTTCTATAGAGTGAACTCTATAAGCTTTAAACCTTAGGGTTTTTTAACATAAACTATACAGTAACTCCTCTACCGTAAGGCAGACTCCATTAAGGGAGGATCAATTTGAATTTGAAGCATTGCCCATCTTTTCTTTGCTATTAAGGCCACGATTGTCTAGACTAGCTTCGTTATGACTGTGCAAATGTGTCCAAGAGGAAGCCTTCTCTTGTGGTTGAGTCAAATACACAACCCAAGATAAATACTTATTGTTCCCAAAAAAAAACAAATACACAACCCAAGATATTTTGAGATGATAGAAAAATCAGAGACATCACATAGACCTCTAAGTTGAAAAGCCCTTACAAGCATGTAGTCACAAGAGAACTTCACACACGTGCGCACACACACTTCTACACGCCAATTCTTTTGTATGAAGAAGCATTTGCACCAAAAGATAGTGAAAGGTATGGAGCCCAAAGATTCGAATCTTTGGTACCGATTTCCCTTTTGGGAAAAAAAAAATAATAAAACCAGGGGATATACACTCTAGAAGCAACAGGCAAGGTGGGCATGACAAGGCAATCTTGACCGTCCATCTACATTTGCCGCGCCCATTGCATGCCTAGACGCTTGGGGTGGTAGAAGCAAATCCGACTAAGAATCATTCCGAGCAGCGTTCGATGAGCGACGAGCATGAGAGCTTTGGCCATGGCTTCCTTTAATTACATTGATTGATGACCCGCAAATACCTTAATGAAGTGCAAAATGTTGCATTCGATGTACTTGGCTCTTGGCCAGCTTCATTAAAGCGTCCGATTAGGTTTAGAATGTACAAGATTAAGGCTGTGGATAGCAAGATTAAGCTGCAGTTATGTTGCAGCTTCGTCAATTATTCGTCGAATCGATCTGTCCATGGCGACCGGAGTTGTAACGTTCAAGGATGTCGTCCACCGTTTTACCCACGGCTTCCTCCAGCTCCGCCAACACGCTAGCATCATCATCATCGTTAACCTCGACGACTTCCTCATCATGGGCCGATGGACCTGCATCGCGTGGCCTGCACAATGTACAATATATTGTGATAATTGAGGCCTTTTGAATTAAGGTTTAAAGCCTTGCTGCGTACACACACAAATTAGAGAGAGCCAACCTGCTTTTGTCTGCCTTTGTGGGTGTATGCAGGTGGCGATGCTGGCGGCGATGCAGGTGATCATGACGTCGTCCTACATGGTTGTGCCCAGTTCTCGGAGGGGGGCGAGGAGACAGAGTGTGCAAGTTGCTGATAAAGCTCTTCATGGTGCCAGGATCGGCCACAAGGGGAAGCAAGCGCTCCAGCAGATTTGCAGTTTCTGTTGCTAACAAAGCCGCATTATGACTAACACCACCTTCATTATCAATATAGTTATTGCTACAACTCCTACTGCAGTGATCATGATCATAATAATACTCCGGCGAGGAAGAAGAAGAAGAAGAAGAAGAGCAATAATGCTCATGGTGGATCAGCAGCTCTTGCTGGTGAATAATAGTGCTTTCTCTACGCCTTTTGCTGAAGAATTTCTCTCGCAAGTGAGCCTTATAATGCCCATTACCACAGGAATGATGATTATAATCCCTTGCAATTAACTGATTATCTCGACTAATTACAACAGGACTTGTTACAGCACTATAATTTGGCCGGCAGCAGCTTGATTTCATGGAATTGTGAGGCGATAGATCATCCGGTGAGCAATTGATTTGTTGATGGGGTTTGGAGACTTTACCTAGCTTCCGATCAAACTTTCGCGGAGACGTGCTTCTTGTTTGTCCATTACCATCACCACTACCATCATCATCATCCTCATCCTTAGTATGATTAACCTTATAGTCCACCTCTTCGTCATTTTGATTACTGCTACACTCTGTTGGTGAGGCTTCTTCACCAAACCTTGATTTGTTAATATCCGAGATACCTTTAGAAGGCCCTTTAATACTTCTTGGCCTCTTGGAAGCTTTGCTTTGTTTGATCAGCAAGCTTTCCATAGATGCAGAATACAAGAAATGTCTAGAATCATTACTATGCTTGTGTGGCTCACATGCATTCGGATCCAGGTGCAGTTTCTTTGACCTGCTGTGTTTTCGTGTAGAATTGGTTATTGATTGATCTGTTGGAGGTCTGCCATGCCCACATGAATTAGCTTCTGAGCATGATACCGGCAAGGAGGAGTATGCTACAAAGGTGGTAGGGGAGATGGGTTTGTCCTGCAACCTGTGTTTAGAGCGGCCATTAAGTCTTCTATGCTCCCTGATACGGTTATAATGATCTGCAAAACTGCTCAAAAATCAACGCCAATATAGACTAGCTGGTTTTGGTCTGTTCAATTTACATCAATTCAAAATCAATGCGGCAAAAGGTTTAGTAAAGAGGTTATGTAGTTGATTTTAGATTACTAGATTGGGAGGATTTACTGGGGAATTTGCTGAAAACCCACGTTGATCACATACGTTCAAGCGTGTGCCTAGTGTTTGGCTGGCCGTCTGATCTGGTCTTATTATACAACTCTTGGACAGCTTGATCATGCGATATCCTGTCTTTCCGGCAGCTTGTTGATGATGTAGTAGTAGTAGCAGAGGTGGTGCTGCTGCTGGTTGGTGGACTGCAGTTCGACTCGACTACTCCGTGCGTTTCTTCAGACGAGCTCCTGTTACTTTGCTTACCCTTCTTCGGCAAAACCACTGGAATTACAATCTTGCCTGATCACATCAAACAACATATGTAATCATCCATTAAACTGATATTCGTTTGTTTTTTCTGTCATGAAAAACTGCTCTGTTGACTTATTATAAGTTGAATTTAACACCTAAATGTGACACATTATCTATCTATACATGTGGTTGATAATCTTTTGATTACCTGTTTTGACTCGTAACAACCAGGTAAATTTAATTCTCAATAGGGGCATACAATGAGTGAAAAAAGAAATTCGATTAAATAAATAATTAATTAATTAATTAATTAGTAAAAGGACTCCAACTTTTGAGAGAGAAGCTTGATTAATTACTTTTTAAAAAAAAAACCTTGCGACGCTTTCGAAAGGTTTCGGGGCTTCACCGCCGCTCTCTCCCGTTGGTGGGCTCTTTTTTTTTTTCTACACGCGGCATATCCTGGAGAGAGCAGGCTCTCTTCGTCTCTTTGTTGCACAGCATATCCTAGAGAGAGCGCTCTCTCTCTCTCTCTCTCTCTCTCTCGTGCACACGCATGCGGCATATCGTGGATAGAGCAGGCTCTGTCTCTCTTTCTCTCGTGCGCAAGCAGATCATGGACAGAGCAAGCGCTCTCTCTCTCACTAATTAATGGATATGACTATAGACTAAATATGTTATAGTATTCAGTCTATAATCTATAATCTTACAGTGTAGACTAAATATGTTACAGTATTCAGTCTATAATATGTTACTGAATATGTCTATAACATATTCAGTCTATGATATGTTACTGAATCTATAATTATGCGTATATTCAATCTATAATCTTCCATTAAAGAAGCACCTTCAACACAAAAATGCTTTTGAGGGACATGATACCTTCTCCCACATGGTTTTAGTGGAGTAGGAAAGTTTTCTCTCACATAGTTAAAGAGGAGAGAGTTTGTTACACTAATGGTCGTATGGCATTTGCACACGGTCTTAGTAATTATTTGAATGAGTTAATATTACTTTTCTCATATGAATTATTTGGGAAGGAATTCAAGCCGAATGATGGGCCAGGCTAGACTAGTAGACACCACCTTTGATTTCTTAAATCCTAGCTGCTTAGTGATAAGAGGATCTTAAGCATCTTTGGCCTACTGATCATGGTAAGGATCCGCTATGCTCGTTTCTTATAATGAGGGGCTTAGGATATTGTGAAATAGACTCTTTAGCTCCAAGTCAACTTCTACATCCTTTGTGACATGCATGCATGGAACTTCAATACTCTACTGCTCTTCCTCGACTTCTAGTGTTGAGAATACAAGGAGATGGAGTGGGTGGTGGCCAAGTATATTGCTCAAGACAAGAACCCTCCATGGTCTAATCAAAAAGCACCGCCGCCACCACTATTGAGATAATTAACAAATGGCATTTATGGATATATGGCACATGTGACATGTATTCATGGAACATCAATGCTCTATTTCTCCGACTCCACTTCTAGTGTTGGGAATACAAGGAGAGGGAGTGGCTGGTGGCCAAGCATGCTCAAGAGAAGAACCCTCCATGGTCTAATCAAAAAGCACTGCCACCACCACTATTGAGATAATTAACAAATGACATTATGGCACATGTGACATGTATGCATGGAACATCAATGTTGATCTATTGCTTTGACTTGGCCTGTAGTGTTGGGAATACAAGCACAGGGGAGGGAGAGGGTGGTGGCCAAGTATGCTCAAGACAAGAACCCTCCATGGTCTAATCAAAAAGCACCACCGCCACCACTATTAAGATAATTAACAAATGATATTTATGGATATATGGCACATGTGACATGTATGCATGGAACATCAATGCTCTATTGCTTTGATTTGGCTTCTAGTGTTGGGAATACAAGGACTAGAGGGATTGGGTGGTGGCCAAGTATGCTCAAGACAAGAACCCTCCATGGTCTCATGAGAAGCACTGCGGCCACTACTATTGAGATAATTAACAGATGACATTTATGGATATCTGGCGCATGAAAGGAACACATGTATGGCACATAGCACATTTTGGTGCTTTACACACATAGGGAACATGGGAAAATGCTGGAAAAGGGGAAATCGCCCCCACCCATTTCCACTAAAGGGGACTCTAACACCAATCCACTAATCCATCTCCTCGTGTGTGGAAAACGTGTTGAGAATAACACCAATCTACTAATCCATATCCTTGTGTGGAAAACCTGTTGAGAATATACCTATTAGATGGCATGTATGGATATATGGCAAATGAAAGAAACATGTGTAATGTAGAGGGACTATTACCCCAAAGGTAAATCTCACCTACCGAAAGGGAAGGTTCAATTGTGGAACAAATTTGATGAGGTGTCTTTTAGCATCCAGACTAAAATTGTGTAATAGGACTAGTGAACGAATTAACGTTCTCCACATGGGGTATCACTACCAAAAAAATTTAGGTTACAGAGTTTTAGTACTTTGAATACTGATTTTTACAAAATTAGTGTTACAATTAGTCTCTGTCCATTATGGAGCAGACAACAACCTACATCAAAAAAAAGTTGTTATTTTGTCCCTCTCATCAAAGCTTGCGTTGAAATTTTCTTGCACATCGGCTCTCATTGCTCTCTATATGAAAGTATTAATGCTCTGTGTCATGGATTAATTCGCGTGGAAAGAAGAATACTACCAGAGTCGCCCGCGCCGTGATGGTGATGATGATCACCATGGAAGTTTTGCACGCAGAAATCCTCGATAAGCTCACTGTCATGGCGGTTGAAGTCGGAGGTGATCATGAATTGGCGCTCAGGGGTGGAAGTGGAGGCAATATTCTTATTGATGCAGGTGACGGCGCTGCGGTCTCCGGCCGCCGGTGGCGATGATGATGATTGGAAGTTGTATACATCGCGGAGCTCTTCAAAGAGGAGGTTGAGTATCTCTTCGTATTGCTGCATGCGCCTCCTCTTCTCCTTCAACTCCTCCCTGTCGCTCACAAGGGATCGAAAGTCTCTCAATATCTGAGGCAGCGATTGCATGTCCTCCTCCATCTGCATTCAAAAAATGTAATCTATCATGCCACTAACCTCATCACCTTTCTTCATTATCGATAACGCGATAATCCCCTTTATATTCCTCCTAATTAAGATTAGGGCTATCAGACCAATAAAATTAACATCTGAGGGCAATCGGCCAGCATTTGATATATTACTTTGGGCACCATCTTCACTGGCGTCTCCCTCAGAAAGCATTTTAGGGTTTTGAAGAGACCGTTCTCTTTCAAATATCGGCCCACCAGGAAGGCCTCCTGCGCACTCTGATACTGATCGTCTACGTCCGCCATCGAATCTCAGCTTGCCCTAATACATCACGCTATGACACGGGAAGCCGATGCCTTCTTTCCACCACACTAAGATAGACGCCTGCTGACGAAAGGACGCACAAAATAGTTACGACGCTTCCATCCATTTCATACTGTTTTAAGTAGACCTCAAGGACGCCAACTACATTGCTCTCCTCCAGCATTGCTATAGAGTTAAACCCACCCCCCTTTATCACACATGGGCATGCTGGTCAAGGTCAATGACTAGGTACGGTCATAAAAGCTCTAGACATGCCCGCTTTGTCCATTTACAATCAGCCCACAATGCTTGTGAAAGAGAGTAGTGGTGTCCCCACTCTCTTTCACAACAATTGACTGACAAGTGTCGAGGTTAGAGAGAGAGAGAGTGTGTGTGTGTGTGTCTGTTCTTTTAGAGAAAGAGAAAGAGAGTCAGTTAGAGTTAGAGTTCGAGAGACATAGAGAATTAGAGAGCAAGAGTTAGAGAGATATAGAGTCGAATTAGACAGCAAGAGTTAAAGAGAGTTAGAGAGAGAGCTCTTAGATAGAGAGAGTGGAGAGTGTTAACCACTCCATTATTAGGTTAACATGGTGTCACCCGACTTATCATAAAATGCTTTTTCATCTTACTCGCGCAAACAGGCACTTATCTTACATTAGAATATATAAAGTGACCTTATCTTATGCTCAACATCAAATAGGGAAAGTCTAAGGATTTTGTGTACAAACTTGCTTAACACTAGTAATAAAGGTAGGACCATTTTTAAAGTTTGGTCGACCTAGTATCATTTGTATATAAGACATTTTTGACAATAAGTAATATACAATCATTCCCTTCCAATAGAATACAAGTGAGCTCTTCTTTTCTTTACCCTTGCTTACTTGTATACTATTGGATTCATGCATATTAGATATTAGATGCTTGCTTGAATAGATTTCCTTATAGGTTTCCCTCTTGCACTCCTCTTGCATTAGCTTTTTCTTCTTCCCCTTCCCTTTGTGATAGAGAACCACCGCCGAATGACATTCTCTCTTTGCCTCCATCTAGACATAGAGAGATCTACCTTCACCCCATTAGCAAGGAGCATTCTACTACGTGACAATGGAGTGAGAACAAAACGGATGAGTTAATGCACCCATCTCAAGAAGTTGCATTTGTAGCTCAAAGTCAAGGACCACCAATGACACATGATTCAATAATTCTAAGGTAAGCTCTTGACTTGCGACATATTTGGTGCTGCCATCAGGAAGTAGCCTAGGGCTTAGCTCCATTGATCCATCCAAGCTATTGGGATCACCCAATATGACCTACTCCAAAAAACATATGGTTTTGGTGTCTTGGATGTGTTTAGGTTAATGTTGTTTTTTATTTTGGTTTGAAGTATATTTTCATTAAGGCATTTTATTTTCATACCTTGGAAGGAAAAAAATATTTGTTTCTTGGTGATTTGCATCATTTTAGAGCCCAAAAGACTTAGATTTCATAGCACTAAGCCAAGAAATAGCTTAGCATTGTGGTTAAGAGTGAAATCCACTCCAAAAATATGAGCATTTAGCTACATAAGTATAAATTAGAGTGGGATAGTTAATCGTGTTCATGCATTTTATAAATTTTTTATGGATAGTTTGAATTGGTGGCTTAGAAGCATGCAAATCCAACAAAAAATTTTCAAAAACACTTCTTTTTTTACACCATTAACTAGCTGGATTAGGATCCTTAATCATTCCCTAGCAGGTCTACAAAATCTTAAAAACACCAAAAACCAAGTAGAACCAGCTCTTGAGTTGGGGATGTGAGCCCATGGTTATGCGAGAAACACTATTGTGGGGAAAATAGATAACTGATGAGGGTTACCTAAAAATATTCTCTCCCAAAGTATGTGAAAGCTCAAAAATGGCTTAAAAACATAATTTTTTGAAAGCACATCTACAATTCCATGTATACATTAAAAAACTACATGAATTTTGACACTTTTTTCAATATTGAGAACATGTGTGACTTTCGTTGTTATGGGCATTTGATATTATTTTGACATCAGTGTGATGTGTGTGTGTGTGCACGCATCAATTTATTGTACAGTGTGCGTACGAGCACTAGTTGATTTATTTTGTAATGTGCATATGTGCACAAGTTAGAGAAAAATAGTGCAAACCTTAGAAGGTTTGAGGACAAAGGTTAATTGAGGACAAAGGCTAATTAAATGGCAAAGTCCAAATATGGATGTATACTTTATTTTTGGCTTAAAGCGTGCTTTTTGGAATATATAAAAATACCCACGCGAGAAGAAGCCACTCACGTTGGGGGGGGGGGGGGGAAAGATTGCACCCAGTCTTGTGTTGCCTTGTGTTGATGGTGATGTACTTCTTTCTCTTGTCTTATGTTTTGTTTTATGCTTAATTTTGAATTGAGTTCAAATAGTTGTTTTGATATTTGATTTAATTTATGAGTTTTTTATTATTCTCTTCAAGAAAATTAAAGGTCCGATTGCAGTGGTATCAGAGCTTTGGTGTAATTTAATTTTCTTGAAGGCGGTCAAAAGAGGTGAAAGAGACTAAAACAGAGGTGATTTTGGTAATTTTCTTGAATTTAAATTGAAGAAGAACACGTTTAGGGATTTATGTTTATGTATGGATGAAATAAAGCTTGTTTTTGACCATTGGGTAATCAATCTCCATCAACCTATTGCCCAAAGGATAAAATAAAGGTGGTAAACCATTCTCAGAAACCATGAAACCTCTCTCAAAATTGAAAAGCGGTTTTGCTAAATTCTTGACCTCTTTGTGATCTGTCTGTATGGATGGGTTTCAAAATTGATAGTCAATCCTGCTTAGCTTTCCAATTGCTAAACCATTGAGAGAGGAAGCAATCTATAATGGACGGTGTATAATTCACCAAGAGCTAAAGAGCTAATTTATAGAGAAATAAGCTCTCTGAGAGAGAAAAAAAAATTTTCTGAAATTGATTTTTTCTCTCTCCCTCCTTCGTACCCCGGCGGCGTGCGCTGCGAATTCAGAGGGAGGGAGGAATTTTTTTAGACCCCGCGTTTCTCTCTCCATCCGGCCGACGGCCTGCACCCTCCGCATTCTGAAGGGCAGCTTCATAGATTTTAAAAATATATATATATAAATTTTCAATTGATTTTTTTTAATCTCTCTCTTCCTCCTTCATAACCGGGCGTCCAGCGCTGAGAAGAGAGTAATTTTCAGCTGATTTACTAATTTAATGCTTAAAAGCTTTCTTATTACAAAGCTTATTTTATCTAAAAGCTTTATAAGTTACAATGTTTATTTTTTATTTTTATATTAGATGCTGAATTTTCTTTTTTTAGTGGGCTGCTTTCTAACGATTGGCGTTGGGCATTGGCAAGCTTTAATAGTAAAGCTTTCATAAATTTTTTTAATAAGCTTAATAAATCAAATATTAAAAGCTTCATAGATTTTTAATATATATATATATATATATATATATATATATGTATGTATATATATATATGTATATATATTTAGGCTTTTGATTAAGCTTTAAAAGCTTTCAATTAAGCTTAAATGAGACCAATAAAATGTTTTACAAAAGAAAAATATTTTTTTGACTATTTCCATCATATTTTATCGAAAAAAGGAATCTCATGTGCATATAGTTATTTTGGATTTCTTCTACAAATTTTTAGAAATTTACCTTAAGAGAAATTTTGAGAGTTGTTAAATTCTTGTGAATAATGTTGTTTTCGAAATCCTCATAAAGTACGAATAATATAAACAGCTTGTTGGTGAAGATATCATTCAAATGTTGCTTTAACCTATGGCTAATTTTGTAATTTTAAAAGAGTACATGGATTATTTCTTGAAAAATTATGCATTTGTGTATTGAGCTAACTTGGCAGGATTCACATCTAGTTCGACATTCCATATGAGATAAGAAACCCTATCTTTTCTCTTGTTTTAAATTTTTCTTGTTCTTCTTAATTGTCAGGAAATGGATGAATATCCGCAACATTATCGTACTATTCAGGAACAGCTTGATTCTATCTATATTCTTTTGAATCAAGAACGAGAGCATCGGGACAACTTTCAAAGAAAGATTGAACGACATCTGTCTAGACTAAACAAATATATTAAGAAGAAAGTTAAAACTATGGAAGCATCTGACATGCATAGCCTAACGAATGATATCGTATCCAACCTGCCTATTGTCAAGTGTTTCAGGTGTAAGATGTTGGGACATTATGCTAAATCTTGCCCAACTAGAAAGAAGAACCAAATTGCCCAAAAGGACGAGCTTGACACCGAAGAGGTTAACGCACTCGACACATCAACCAAAGGTGGAGGTATGTGTTAAAAATTATTTATTGTATACAATTTCTTGTTTGATTTTGTATTTGTCTTCTGAATATTCTTTTCTTCTAGACCTACTTAGAAAACTTTAGCTCCTGAAAAGAATTTTAGATACAGTGACCTAACTAGAGAGATCAAGATAAGATTAGCGAAAGTTATCTTCAAGATCTAGTTGCTCAAATTCAAGTAAAAATGATTACTAGACATTTTATAGAAGATTAAGACCAATTTGAAGATTCAAGAACCAAGCAAGTTTCTCTAGTCTTTGATTCAAGTTATCAATTGCTTCACCAACGAATTTAGTGATGATGAGAAAAGTAAAGAAATAGCTCTCAAGTGACTAGAAACCAAGGTTAAGTTATATACCAATCACAATTACGAAGTTTATACCAATTCAAGTAAAGTTTTATCTAAATTTTTAAGTGTTCTAGTTTAAGATGTATCTGAGTACAAGATTCTTTCAAGTAAAGTTTTGTCTAAATTTTCAAGTGTTCTAGTTTAAGATTTCTCCAAGTACAAGATTCTTTCTAGACCAAGAATTGCTCTAAGTCAAAGATATATTCAACCACAAGATTTAAACCCTTAAGAACAAGATTTATTCAAGAATTACAATTATGATCTCTCAATTTTTGTCTATTCAAGTATTTTTAATCTAAGCCAAGATTCATTACTAGTATATCAAGTTCTTGCTATCAACTAAGGCGCAAGATGTCTATCATTATTCAAGTTCTGATTTCAAGTTTAAGATTAAGCTTAAGATCAAGATCCCCTTAAGATTTCATTGTTTACAAGTAAGATTCACAAATTCAAGAATTATAGACCTATTCAAAGATTATAATTTTTGAAATTTAGTCAGACAATTACAAGATTAAGATTAAGATTTAAAAAAAATAACTCTCGAGACTTCATCAAGATTAAGATCAAAAACAAATCCCGAGAATTTAGTGAGACAATTACAAGATGAAGATCAAGAACAAATCCCCAGAATTCATCAAGTTATTGACAGTAATGTAAGTGATTATTTTTTCAATCTTAAGTTGATAAGAATTTCCATTTTGACCTAATTCATTTTTGGAATAAGACTTGTAGTTTAATTTTGAGGATAGAGAAAAGTTATGTCGGAATGAAAGTTTTAGAGGGAATTAGCTACTCCGTCTCAAACTTCTATTCTTAAGGTAGTGTCGTGTGAAATTAATCTATGGTATGGGACATTAGATTGGTTTTACATACCTACCCCAGACATATCTATGTCTTCTATCTTTCACCAGCGAGTGTTTGTATGTGGAAGGTACCTATGTGGTATGGGACACTTAGATCCTTTTCACATCCGTTCACTTGTTTGGTATGGGACACTTAGATCCTTTTCACATCCGTTCACTTGTTTGGTTTTATTTTCAGAAATTGTTTGATGTGATGATCTTGTCCTCCACTTGTGCCATGAAGCCATCCACTCATTGATTCTACAACTGAGGACAGTTGATTCAAAAAGCGAGGACTGTTATGACCCATGTTGATTGAATAATAATCATGGTCATTTAAATTTGGATATATTTTTTTATGATGCCTATTTCTCATCATGAACACGTTAGGATTGATTGATGTGATGTCAATTGATTGTTACTACTACTGACGTGGTTTATGTTTATGAGTTTAGGTGATGAGGTGTGCAAGGGTACCGATTTAGGTGTTGCACAGTGCGAGGGGTGTCGCACGGATGGTGGATTGAGTCATGGCGTGTGGACCGATCTCACAATATTTTGTGGCTGTTTTATGGCATTTGATATTATTTTGACATCAGTGTGATGTGTGTGTGTGCACGCATCAATTTATTGTACAGTGTGCGTACGAGCACTAGTTGATTTATTTTGTAATGTGCATATGTGCAAAAGTTAGATTATTGAATTAGAAAAATAGTGCAAACCTTAGAAGGTTTGAGGACAAAGGTTAATTGAGGACAAAGGCTAATTAAATGGCAAAGTCTAAATATGGATGTATACTTTATTTTTGGCTTAAAGCGTGCTTTTTGGAATATATAAAAATACCCACGCGAGAAGAAGCCACTCACGTTGGGGGGGGGGGGAAGATTGCACCCAGTCTTGTGTTGCCTTGTGTTGATGGTGATGTATTTCTTTCTCTTGTCTTATGTTTTGTTTTATGCTTAATTTTGAATTGAGTTCAAATAGTTGTTTGATATTTGATTTAATTTATGAGTTTTTTATTATTCTCTTCAAGAAAATTAAAGGTCCGGTTGCAGTGGTATCAGAGCTTTGGTGTAATTTAATTTTCTTGAAGGCGGTCAAAAGAGGTGAAAGAGACTAAAACAGAGGTGATTTTGGTGATTTTGGTAATTTTCTTGAATTTAAATTGAAAAAGAACACGTTTAGGGATTTATGTTTATGTATGGATGAAATAAAGCTTGTTTTTGACCATTGGGTAATCAATCTCCATCAACCTATTGCCCAAAGGATAAAATAAAGGTGGTAAACCATTCTCAGAAACCATGAAACCTCTCTCAAAATTGAGAAGCGGTTTTGCTAAATTCTTGACCTCTTTGTGATCTGTCTGTATGGATGGGTTTCAAAATTGATAGTCAATCCTGCTTAGCTTTCCAATTGCTAAACCATTGAGAGAGGAAGCAATCTGTAATGGACGGTGTATAATTCACCAAGAGCTAAAGAGCTAATTTATAGAGAAATAAGCTCTCTGAGAGAAAAAAAATTTTCTGAAATTGATTTTTTCTCTCTCCCTCCTTCGTACCCCGACGTCGTGCGCTGCGAATTCAGAGGGGGGGAGGAATTTTTTTAGACCCCGCGTTTCTCTCTCCATCCGCGGCCGACGGCCTGTGCCCTCCGCATTCTGAAGGGTAGCTTCATAGATTTTAAAAATATATATATATAAATTTTCAATTGATTTTTTTAATCTCTCTCTTCCTCTTTCATAACCGAGCGGCCAGCGCTGAGAAGAGAGGAATTTTCAGCTGATTTACTAATTTAATGCTTAAAAGCTTTCTTATTACAAAGCTTATTTTATCTAAAAGCTTTATAAGTTACAAGGTTTATTTTTTATTTTTATATTAGATGCTGAATTTTCTTTTTTTAGTGGGCTGCTTTCTAACGATTGGCGTTGGGCATTGGCAAGCTTTAATAGTAGAGCTTTCATAATTTTTTTTAATAAGCTTAATAAATCAAATATTAAAAGCTTCATAGATTTTTTTTAAAATATATATATATATATATTTATAGGCTTTTGATTAAGCTTTAAAAGCTTTCAATTAAGCTTAAATGAGATCAATAAAATGTTTTACAAAAGAAAAATATTTTTTTTGACTATTTCCATCATATTTTATCGAAAAGGAATCTCATGTGCATATAGTTAGTTTGGATTTCTTCTAGAGATTTTTAGAAATTTACCTTAAGAGAAATTTCAAGAGTTGTTAAATTCTTGTGAATAATGTTGTTTTCTAAATCCTCATAAAGTACAAATAATATAAACAGCTTGTTAGTGAAGATATCATTCAAATGTTGCTTTAACCTATGGCTAATTTTGTAATTTTAAAAGAGTACATGGATTATTTCTTGAAAAATTATGCATTTGTGTATTGAGCTAACTTGGCAGGATTCACATCTAGTTCGACATTCCATATGAGATAAGAAACCCTATCTTTTCTCTTGTTTTAAATTTTTCTTGTTCTTTTTAATTGTCAGAAAATAGATGAATATCCGCAACATTATCGTACTATTCAGGAACAGCTTGATTCTATCTATATTCTTTTGAATCAAGAACGAGAGCATCGGGACAACTTTCAAAGAAAGATTGAACGACATCTGTCTAGACTAAACAAATATATTAAGAAGAAAGTTAAAACTATGGAAGCATCTGACATGCATAGCCTAACGAATGATATCGTATCCAACCTGCCTATTGTCAAGTGTTTCAGGTGTAAGATGTTGGGAAATTATGCTAAATCTTGCCCTACTAGAAAGAAGAACCAAATTGCCCAAAAGGACGAGCTTGACACCGAAGAGGTTAACGCACTCGACACATCAACCAAATTATGCTAAATCTTGCCCTACTAGAAAGAAGAACCAAATTTCCCAAAAGGACGAGCTTGACACCGAAGAGGTTAACGCACACCGAAGAGGTTAACGCACTCGACACATCAACCAAAGGTGGAGGTATGTGTTAAAAATTATTTATTGTATACAATTTCTTGTTTGATTTTGTATTTGTCTTCTGAATATTCTTTTCTTCTAGACCTACTTAGAAAACTTTAGCTCCTGAAAAGAATTTTAGATACAGTGACCTAACTAGAGAGATCAAGATAAGATTAGCGAAAGTTATCTTCAAGATCTAGTTGCTCAAATTCAAGTAAAAATGATTACTAGACATTTTATAGAAGATTAAAACCAATTTGAAGATTCAAGAACCAAGCAAGTTTCTCTAGTCTTTGATTCAAGTTATCAATTGCTTCACCAACGAATTTAGTGATGATGAGAAAAGTAAAGAAATAGCTCTCAAGTGACTAGAAACCAAGGTTAAGTTATATACCAATCACAATTACGAAGTTTATACCAATTCAAGTAAAGTTTTATCTAAATTTTTAAGTGTTCTAGTTTAAGATGTATCTGAGTACAAGATTCTTTCAAGTAAAGTTTTGTCTAAATTTTCAAGTGTTCTAGTTTAAGATTTATCCAAGTACAAGATTCTTTCTAGACCAAGAATTGCTCTAAGTCAAAGATATATTCAACCACAAGATTTAAACCCTTAAGAACAAGATTTATTCAAGAATTGCAATTATGATCTCTCAATTTTCGTCTATTCAAGTATTTTAATCTAAGCCAAGATTCATTACTAGTATATCAAGTTCTTGCTATCAACTAAGGCGCAAGATGTCTATCATTATTCAAGTTCTGATTTCAAGTTTAAGATTAATCTTAAGATCAAGATCCCCTTAAGATTTCATTGTTTACAAGTAAGATTCACAAATTCAAGAATTATAGACCTATTCAAAGATTATAATTTTTGAAATTTAGTCAGACAATTACAAGATTAAGATTAAGATATTAAAAAAATAACTCTCGAGACTTCATCAAGATTAGGATCAAAAACAAATCCTGAGAATTTAGTGAGACAATTACAAGATGAAGATCAAGAACAAATCCCCAGAATTCATCAAGTTATTGACAGTAATGTAAGTGATTATTTTTTCAATCTTAAGTTGATAAGAATTTCCATTTCGACCTAATTCATTTTTGGAATAAGACTTGTAGTTTAATTTTGAGGATAGAGAAAAGTTATGTCGGAATGAAAGTTTTAGAGGGAATTAGCTACTCCGTCTCAAACTTCTATTCTTAAGGTAGTGTCGTGTGAAATTAATCTATGGTATGGGACATTAGATTGGTTTTAAATACCTACCCCAGACGTATCTATGTCTTCTATCTTTCACCAGCGCGAGTGTTTGTATGTGGAAGGTACCTATGTGGTATGGGACACTTAGATCCTTTTCACATCCGTTCACTTGTTTGGTTTAATTTTCAGAAATTGTTTGATATGATGATCTTGTCCTCCACTTGTGCCATGAAGCCATCCACTCATTGATTCTACAACTGAGGACAGTTGATTCCCAAAAGGGAGGACTGTTATGACCCATGTTATTTGAATAATAATCATGGTCATTTAAATTTGGATATATTTTTTATGATGCCTATTTCTCATCATGAACACGTTAGGATTGATTGATGTGATGTCAATTGATTGTTACTACTGACGTGGTTTATGTTTATGAGTTTAGGTGATGAGGTGTGCAAGGGTACCGATTTAGGTATTGCACAGTGCGAGGGTACCGATTTAGGTGTCGCACGGATGGTGGATTGAGTCATGGCGTGTGGACCGATCTCACAATATTTTGTGGCTGTTTTATGGCATTTGATATTATTTTGACATCAGTGTGATGTGTGTGTGTGCACGCATCAATTGATTGTACAGTGTGCATACGAGCACTAGTTGATTTATTTTGTAATGTGCATATGTGCACAAGTTAGATTATTGAATTAGAAAAATAGTGCAAACCTTAGAAGGTTTGAGGACAAAGGTTAATTGAGGACAAAGGCTAATTGAGGACAAAGGCTAATTAAATGGCAAAGTCCAAATATGGATGTATACTTTATTTTTGGCTTAAAGCCTGCTTTTTGGAATATATAAAAATACCCACGCGAGAAGAAGCCACTCACGTTGGGGGGGGGGGAAGATTGCACCCAGTCTTGTGTTGCCTTGTGTTGATGGTGATGTGATGTATTTCTTTCTCTTGTCTTATGTTTTGTTTTATGCTTAATTTTGAATTGAGTTCAAATAGTTGTTTTGATATTTGATTTAATTTATGAGTTTTTTATTATTCTCTTCAAGAAAATCAAAGGTCCAGTTGCAGTGGTATCAGAGCTTTGGTGTAATTTAATTTTCTTGAAGGCGGTCAAAAGAGGTGAAAGAGACTAAAACAGAGGTGAAAGAGACTAAAACAGAGGTGATTTTGGTAATTTTCTTGAATTTAAATTGAAGAAGAACACGTTTAGGGATTTATGTTTATGTATGGATGAAATAAAGCTTGTTTTTGACCATTGGGTAATCAATCTCCATCAACCTATTGTCCAAAGGATAAAATAAAGGTGGTAAACCATTTTCAGAAACCATGAAACCTCTCTCAAAATTGAAAAGCGGTTTTGCTAAATTCTTGACCTCTTTGTGATCTGTCTGTATGGATGGGTTTCAAAATTGATAGTCAATCCTGCTTAGCTTTCCAATTGCTAAACCATTGAGAGAGGAAGCAATCTATAATGGACGGTGTATAATTCACCAAGAGCTAAAGAGCTAATTTATAGAGAAATAAGCTCTCTGAGAGAAAAAAAAAATTCTGAAATTACTTTTTTCTCTCTCCCTTCTTCGTACCCCGGCGGTGGCGTGCGCTGCGAATTCAGAGGGGGGGAGGAATTTTTTTAGACCCCGCGTTTCTCTCTCCATCCGGCCGACGGCCTGCGCCCTGCGCATTCTGAAGGGCAGCTTCATAGATTTTAAATATATATATATATATAAATTTTCAATTGATTTTTTTAATCTCTCTCTTCCTCCTTCATAACCGGGCGGCCAACGCTGAGAAGAGAAAAATTTTCAGCTGATTTACTAATTTATTGCTTAAAAGCTTTCTTATTACAAAGCTTATTTTATCTAAAAGCTTTATAAGTTACAATGTTTATTTTTTATTTTTATATTAGATGCTGAATTTTCTTTTTTTAGTGGGCTGCTTTCTAACAATTGGCATTGGGCATTGGCAAGCTTTAATAGTAAAGCTTTCATAAATTTTTTTAATAAGCTTAATAAATCAAATATTAAAAGCTTCATAGATTTATATATATATATATATATATATATATATATATATATATATATATATATATATATATTTAGGCTTTTGATTAAGCTTTAAAAGCTTTCAATTAAGCTTAAATGAGACCAATAAAATGTTTTACAAAAGAAAAATATTTTTTTTGACTATTTCCATCATATTTTATCGAAAAGGAATCTCATGTGCATATAGTTAGTTTGGATTTCTTCTACAGATTTTTATAAATTTACCTTAAGAGAAATTTTGAGAGTTGTTAAATTCTTGTGAATAATGTTGTTTTCTAAATCCTCATAAAGTACGAATAATATAAACAGCTTGTTAGTGAAGATATCATTCAAATGTTGCTTTAACCTATGGCTAATTTTATAATTTTAAAAGAGTACATGGATTATTTCTTGAAAAATTATGCATTTGTGTATTGAGCTAACTTGGCAGGATTCACATCTAGTTCGACATTCCATATGAGATAAGAAACCCTATCTTTTCTCTTGTTTTAAATTTTTCTTGTTCTTTTTAATTGTCAGGAAATGGATGAATATCCGCAACATTATCGTACTATTCAGGAACAGCTTGATTCTATCTATATTCTTTTGAACAGCTTGATTCTATCTATATTCGTTTGAAAAATTATGCATTTGTGTATTGAGCTAACTTGGCAGGATTCACATCTAGTTCGACATTCCATATGAGATAAGAAACCCTATCTTTTCTCTTGTTTTAAATTTTTCTTGTTCTTTTTAATTGTCAGGAAATGGATGAATATCTGCAACATTATCGTACTATTCAGGAACAGCTTGATTCTATCTATATTCTTTTGAATCAAGAACGAGAGCATCGGGACAACTTTCAAAGAAAGATTGAACGACATCTGTCTAGACTAAACAAATATATTAAGAAGAAAGTTAAAACTATGGAAGCATCTGCTGACATGCATAGCCTAACGAATGATATCGTATGCAACCTGCCTATTGTCAAGTGTTTCAGGTGTAAGATGTTGGGACATTATGCTAAATCTTGCCCAACTAGAAAGAAGAACCAAATTGCCCAAAAGGACGAGCTTGACACCGAAGAGGTTAACGCACTCGACACATCAACCAAAGGTGGAGGTATGTGTTAAAAATTATTTATTGTATACAATTTCTTGTTTGATTTTGTATTTGTCTTCTGAATATTCTTTTCTTCTAGACCTACTTAGAAAACTTTAGCTCCTGAAAAGAATTTTAGATATAGTGACCTAACTAGAGAGATCAAGATAAGATTAGCGAAAGTTATCTTCAAGATCTAGTTGCTCAAATTCAAGCAAAAATGATTACTAGACATTTTATAGAAGATTAAGACCAATTTGAAGATTCAAGAACCAAGCAAGTTTCTCTAGTCTTTGATTCAAGTTATCAATTGCTTCACCAACGAATTTAGTGATGATGAGAAAAGTAAAGAAATAGCTCTCAAGTGACTAGAAACCAAGGTTAAGTTATATACCAATCACAATTACGAAGTTTATACCAATTCAAGTAAAGTTTTATCTAAATTCTAAATTTTCAAGTGTTCTAGTTTAAGATTTATCCAAGTACAAGATTCTTTCTAGACCAAGAATTGCTCTAAGTCAAAGATATATTCAACCACAAGATTTAAACCCTTAAGAACAAGATTTATTCAAGAATTACAAGTATGATCTCTCAATTTTTGTCTATTCAAGTATTTTTAATCTAAGCCAAGATTCATTACTAGTATATCAAGTTCTTGCTATCAACTAAGGCACAAGATGTCTATCATTATTCAAGTTCTGATTTCAAGTTTAAGATTAATCTTAAGATCAAGATCCCCTTAAGATTTCATTGTTTACAAGTAAGATTCACAAATTCAAGAATTATAGACCTATTCAAAGATTATAATTTTTGAAATTTAGTCAGACAATTACAAGATTAAGATTAAGATCAAAAAAATAACTCTCGAGACTTCATCAAGATTAGGATCAAAAACAAATCCCGAGAATTTAGTGAGACAATTACAAGATGAAGATCAAGAACAAATCCCCAGAATTCATCAAGTTATTGACAGTAATGTAAGTGATTATTTTTTCAATCTTAAGTTGATAAGAATTTCCATTTTGACCTAATTCATTTTTGGAATAAGACTTGTAGTTTAATTTTGAGGATAGAGAAAAGTTATGTCGGAATGAAAGTTTCAGAGGGAATTAGCTACTCCGTCTCAAACTTCTATTCTTAAGGTAGTGTCGTGTGAAATTAATCTATGGTATGGGACATTAGATTGGTTTTACATACCTACCCCAGACGTATCTATGTCTTCTATCTTTCACCAGCGAGTGTTTGTATGTGGAAGGTACCTATGTGGTATGGGACACTTAGATCCTTTTCACATCCGTTCACTTGTTTGGTTTTATTTTCAGAAATTGTTTGATGTGATGATCTTGTCCTGCACTTGTGCCATGAAGCCATCCACTCATTGATTCTACAACTGAGGACAGTTGATTCCCAAAAGGGAGGACTGTTATGACCCATGTTGATTGAATAATAATCATGGTCATTTAAATTTGGATATATTTTTTTATGATGCCTATTTCTCATCATGAACACGTTAGGATTGATTGATGTGATGTCAATTGATTGTTACTACTGACATGGTTTATGTTTATGAGTTTAGGTGATGAGGTGTGCAAGGGTACCGATTTAGGTGTTGCACAGTGCGAGGGTGCCGATTTAGGTGTCGCACGGATGGTGGATTGAGTCATGGCGTGTGGGCCGATCTCACAATATTTTGTGGCTGTTTTATGGCATTTGATATTATTTTGACATCAGTGTGATGTGTGTGTGTGCACGCATCAATTTATTGTACAGTGTGCATACGAGCACTAGTTGATTTATTTTGTAATGTGCATATGTGCACAAGTTAGATTATTGAATTAGAAAAATAGTGCAAACCATAGAAGGTTTGAGGACAAAGGTTAATTGAGGACAAAGGCTAATTAAATGGCAAAGTCCAAATATGGATGTATACTTTATTTTTGGCTTAAAGCGTGCTTTTTGGAATATATAAAAATACCCACGCGAGAAGAAGCCACTCACGTTGGGGGGGGGGGGGGAAGATTGCACCCAGTCTTGTGTTGCCTTGTGTTGATGGTGATGTATTTCTTTCTCTTGTCTTATGTTTTGTTTTATGCTTAATTTTGAATTGAGTTCAAATAGTTGTTTTGATATTTGATTTAATTTATGAGTTTTTTATTATTCTCTTCAAGAAAATTAAAGGTCCGGTTGTAGTGGTATCAGAGCTTTGGTGTAATTTAATTTTCTTGAAGGCGGTCAAAAGAGGTGAAAGAGACTAAAACAGAGGTGATTTTGGTAATTTTGGTAATTTTCTTCAATTTAAATTGAAGAAGAACACGTTTAGGGATTTATGTTTATGTATGGATGAAATAAAGCTTGTTTTTGACCATTGGGTAATCAATCTCCATCAACCTATTGCCCAAAGGACAAAATAAAGGTGGTAAACCATTCTCAGAAACCATGAAACCTCTCTCAAAATTGAAAAGCGGTTTTGCTAAATTCTTGACCTCTTTGTGATCTGTCTAAATGGATGGGTTTCAAAATTGATAGTCAATCCTGCTTAGCTTTCCAATTGCTAAACCATTGAGAGAGGAAGCAATCTATAATGGACGGTGTATAATTCACCAAGAGCTAAAGAGCTAATTTATAGAGAAATAAGCTCTCTGAGAGAAAAAAAATTTTCTGAAATTGATTTTTTCTCTCTCCCTCCTTCGTACCTCGGCGAATTCAGAGGGGGGGAGGAATTTTTTTAGACCCCGCGTTTCTCTCTCCATCCCGCCGACGGCCTGCGCCCTCCGCATTCTGAAGGGCAGCTTCATAGATTTTAAAAATATATATATATAAATTTTCAATTGATTTTTTTAATCTCTCTCTTCCTCCTTCATAACCGGGCGGCCAGCGCTGAGAAGAGAGGAATTTTCAGCTGATTTACTAATTTAATGCTTAAAAGCTTTCTTATTACAAAGCTTATTTTATCTAAAAGCTTTATAAGTTACAATGTTTATTTTTTATTTTTATATTAGATGCTGAATTTTCTTTTTTTAGTGGGCTGCTTTCTAACGATTGGCGTTGGGCATTGGCAAGCTTTAATAGTAGAGCTTTCATAATTTTTTTTAATAAGCTTAATAAATCAAATATTAAAAGCTTCATAGATTTTTTTAAATATATATATATATATATATATATATTTATAGGCTTTTGATTAAGCTTTAAAAGCTTTCAATTAAGCTTAAATGAGATCAATAAAATATTTTACAAAAGAAAAATATTTTTTTTGACTATTTTCATCATATTTTATCGAAAAGGAATCTCATGTGCATATAGTTAGTTTGGATTTCTTCTACAGATTTTTAGAAATTTACCTTAAGAGAAATTTTGAGAGTTGTTAAATTCTTGTGAATAATGTTGTTTTCTAAATCCTCATAAAGTACGAATAATATAAATAGCTTGTTAGTGAAGATATCATTCAAATGTTGCTTTAACCTATGGCTAATTTTGTAATTTTAAAAGAGTACATGGATTATTTCTTGAAAAATTATGCATTTGTGTATTGAGCTAACTTGGCAGGATTCACATCTAGTTCGACATTCCATATGAGATAAGAAACCCTATCTTTTCTCTTGTTTTAAATTTTTCTTGTTCTTTTTAATTGTCAAAAAATAGATGAATATCCGCAACATTATCGTACTATTCACAGGAACAGCTTGATTCTATCTATATTCTTTTGAATCAAGAACGAGAGCATCGGGACAACTTTCAAAGAAAGATTGAACGACATCTGTCTAGACTAAACAAATATATTAAGAAGAAAGTTAAAACTATGGAAGCATCTGACATGCATAGCCTAACGAATGATATCGTATCCAACCTGCCTATTGTCAAGTGTTTCAGGTGTAAGATGTTGGGAAATTATGCTAAATCTTGCCCTACTAGAAAGAAGAACCAAATTGCCCAAAAGGACGAGCTTGACACCGAAGAGGTTAACGCACTCGACACATCAACCAAAGGTGGAGGTATGTGTTAAAAATTATTTATTGTATACAATTTCTTGTTTGATTTTGTATTTGTCTTCTGAATATTCTTTTCTTCTAGACCTACTTAGAAAACTTTAGCTCCTGAAAAGAATTTTAGATACAGTGACCTAACTAGAGAGATCAAGATAAGATTAGCGAAAGTTATCTTCAAGATCTAGTTGCTCAAATTCAAGTAAAAATGATTACTAGACATTTTATAGAAGATTAAGACCAATTTGAAGATTCAAGAACCAAGCAAGTTTCTCTAGTCTTTGATTCAAGTTATCAATTGCTTCACCAACGAATTTAGTGATGATGAGAAAAGTAAAGAAATAGCTCTCAAGTGACTAGAAACCAAGGTTAAGTTATATACCAATCACAATTACGAAGTTTATACCAATTCAAGTAAAGTTTTATCTAAATTTTTAAGTGTTCTAGTTTAAGATGTATCTGAGTACAAGATTCTTTCAAGTAAAGTTTTGTCTAAATTTTCAAGTGTTCTAGTTTAAGATTTATCCAAGTACAAGATTCTTTCTAGACCAAGAATTGCTCTAAGTCAAAGATATATTCAACCACAAGATTTTAACCCTTAAGAACAAGATTTATTCAAGAATTGCAATTATGATCTCTCAATTTTCGTCTATTCAAGTATTTTTAATCTAAGCCAAGATTCATTACTAGTATATCAAGTTCTTGCTATCAACTAAGGCGCAAGATGTCTATCATTATTCAAGTTCTGATTTCAAGTTTAAGATTAAGCTTAAGATCAAGATCCCCTTAAGATTTCATTGTTTACAAGTAAGATTCACAAATTCAAGAATTATAGACCTATTCAAAGATTATAATTTTTGAAATTTAGTCAGACAATTACAAGATTAAGATTAAGATTTTAAAAAAATAACTCTCGAGACTTCATCAAGATTAGGATCAAAAACAAATCCCGAGAATTTAGTGAGACAATTACAAGATGAAGATCAAGAACAAATCCCCAGAATTCATCAAGTTATTGACAGTAATGTAAGTGATTATTTTTTCAATCTTAAGTTGATAAGAATTTCCATTTCGACCTAATTCATTTTTGGAATAAGACTTGTAGTTTAATTTTGAGGATAGAGAAAAATTATATCGGAATGAAAGTTTCAGAGGGAATTAGCTACTCCGTCTCAAACTTCTATTCTTAAGGTAGTGTCGTGTGAAATTAATCTATGGTATGGGACATTAGATTGGTTTTAAATACCTACCCCAGACGTATCTATGTCTTCTATCTTTCACCAGCGCGAGTGTTTGTATGTGGAAGGTACCTATGTGGTATGGGACACTTAGATCCTTTTCACATCCGTTCACTTGTTTGGTTTAATTTTCAGAAATTGTTTGATATGATGATCTTGTCCTCCACTTGTGCCATGAAGCCATCCACTCATTGATTCTACAACTGAGGACAGTTGATTCCCAAAAGGGAGGACTGTTATGACCCATGTTATTTGAATAATAATCATGGTCATTTAAATTTGGATATATTTTTTTATGATGCCTATTTCTCATCATGAACACGTTAGGATTGATTGATGTGATGTCAATTGATTGTTACTACTGACGTGGTTTATGTTTATGAGTTTAGGTGATGAGGTGTGCAAGGGTACCGATTTAGGTATTGCACAGTGCGAGGGTACCGATTTAGGTGTCGCACGGATGGTGGATTGAGTCATGGCGTGTGGACCGATCTCACAATATTTTGTGGCTGTTTTATGGCATTTGATATTATTTTGACATCAGTGTGATGTGTGTGTGTGCACGCATCAATTTATTGTACAGTGTGCGTACGAGCACTAGTTGATTTATTTTGTAATGTGCATATGTGCAAAAGTTAGATTATTGAATTAGAAAAATAGTGCAAACCTTAGAAGGTTTGAGGACAAAGGTTAATTGAGGACAAAGGCTAATTGAGGACAAAGGCTAATTAAATGGCAAAGTCCAAATATGGATGTATACTTTATTTTTGGCTTAAAGCCTGCTTTTTGGAATATATAAAAATACCCACGCGAGAAGAAGCCACTTACGTTTGGGGGGGTGGAAGATTGCACCCAGTCTTGTGTTGCCTTGTGTTGATGGTGATGTGATGTATTTCTTTCTCTTGTCTTATGTTTTGTTTTATGCTTAATTTTGAATTGAGTTCAAATAGTTGTTTTGATATTTGATTTAATTTATGAGTTTTTTATTATTCTCTTCAAGAAAATCAAAGGTCCGGTTGCAGTGGTATATCAGAGCTTTGGTGTAATTTAATTTTCTTGAAGGCGGTCAAAAGAGGTGAAAGAGACTAAAACAGAGGTGATTTTGGTAATTTTGGTAATTTTCTTGAATTTAAATTGAAGAAGAACACGTTTAGGGATTTATGTTTATGTATGGATGAAATAAAGCTTGTTTTTGACCATTGGGTAATCAATCTCCATCAACCTATTGCCCAAAGGATAAAATAAAGGTGGTAAACCATTCTCAGAAACCATGAAACCTCTCTCAAAATTGAAAAGCGGTTTTGCTAAATTCTTGACCTCTTTGTGATCTGTCTGTATATGGATGGGTTTCAAAATTGATAGTCAATCGTGCTTAGCTTTCCAATTGCTAAACCATTGAGAGAGGAAGCAATCTATAATGGACGGTGTATAATTCACCAAGAGCTAAAGAGCTAATTTATAGAGAAATAAGCTCTCTGAGAGAAAAAAAAATTCTGAAATTACTTTTTTCTCTCTCCCTCCGTACCCCTGCCGGTGGCGTGCGCTGCGAATTCAGAGGGGGGGAGGAATTTTTTTAGACCCCGCGTTTCTCTCTCCATCTGGCCGACGGCCTGCGCCCTGCGCATTCTGAAGGGCAGCTTCATAGATTTTAAATATATATATATATAAATTTTCAATTGATTTTTTTAATCTCTCTCTTCCTCCTTCATAACCGGACGGCCAACGCTGAGAAGAGAAAAATTTTCAGCTGATTTACTAATTTATTGCTTAAAAGCTTTCTTATTACAAAGCTTATTTTATCTAAAAGCTTTATAAGTTACAATGTTTATTTTTTATTTTTATATTAAATGCTGAATTTTCTTTTTTTAGTGGGCTGCTTTCTAACAATTGGCATTGGGCATTGGCAAGCTTTAATAGTAAAGCTTTCATTTTTTTTAATAAGCTTAATAAATCAAATATTAAAAGCTTCATAGATTTATATATATATATATATATATATATATATATATATTTAGGCTTTTGATTAAGCTTTAAAAGCTTTCAATTAAGCTTAAATGAGACCAATAAAATGTTTTACAAAAGAAAAATATTTTTTTTGACTATTTCCATCATATTTTATCGAAAAGAAATCTCATGTGCATATAGTTAGTTTGGATTTCTTCTACAGATTTTTAGAAATTTACCTTAAGAGAAATTTCGAGAGTTGTTAAATTCTTGTGAATAATGTTGTTTTCTAAATCCTCATAAAGTACGAATAATATAAACAGCTTGTTAGTGAAGATATCATTCAAATGTTGCTTTAACCTATGGCTAATTTTATAATTTTAAAAGAGTACATGGATTATTTCTTGAAAAATTATGCATTTGTGTATTGAGCTAACTTGGTAGGATTCACATCTAGTTCGACATTCCATATGAGATAAGAAACCCTATCTTTTCTCTTGTTTTAAATTTTTCTTGTTCTTTTTAATTGTCCGGAAATGGATGAATATCCGCAACATTATCGTACTATTCAGGAACAGCTTGATTCTATCTATATTCTTTTGAACAGCTTGATTCTATCTATATTCTTTTGAAAAATTATGCATTTGTGTATTGAGCTAACTTGGCAGGATTCACATCTAGTTCGACATTCCATATGAGATAAGAAACCCTATCTTTTCTCTTGTTTTAAATTTTTCTTGTTCTTTTTAATTGTCAGGAAATGGATGAATATCCACAACATTATCGAACTATTCAGGAACAGCTTGATTCTATCTATATTCTTTTGAACAGCTTGATTCTATCTATATTCTTTTGAAAAATTATGCATTTGTGTATTGAGCTAACTTGGCAGGATTCACATCTAGTTCGACATTCCATATGAGATAAGAAACCCTATCTTTTCTCTTGTTTTAAATTTTTCTTGTTCTTTTTAATTGTCAGGAAATGGATGAATATCCGCAACATTATCGTACTATTCAGGAACAGCTTGATTCTATCTATATTCTTTTGAATCAAGAACGAGAGCATCAGGACAACTTTCAAAGAAAGATTGAACGACATCTGTCTAGACTAAACAAATATATTAAGAAGAAAGTTAAAACTATGGAAGCATCTGCTGACATGCATAGCCTAACGAATGATATCGTATCCAACCTGCCTATTGTCAAGTGTTTCAGGTGTAAGATGTTGGGACATTATGCTAAATCTTGCCCAACTAGAAAGAAGAACCAAATTGCCCAAAAGGACGAGCTTGACACCGAAGAGGTTAACGCACTCGACACATCAACCAAAGGTGGAGGTATGTGTTAAAAATTATTTATTGTATACAATTTCTTGTTTGATTTTGTATTTGTCTTCTGAATATTCTTTTCTTCTAGACCTACTTAGAAAACTTTAGCTCCTGAAAAGAATTTTAGATACAGTAACCTAACTAGAGAGATCAAGATAAGATTAGCGAAAGTTATCTTCAAGATCTAGTTGCTCAAATTCAAGCAAAAATGATTACTAGACATTTTATAGAAGATTAAGACCAATTTGAAGATTCAAGAACCAAGCAAGTTTCTCTAGTCTTTGATTCAAGTTATCAATTGCTTCACCAACGAATTTAGTGATGATGAGAAAAGTAAAGAAATAGCTCTCAAGTGACTAGAAAAGTAAAGAAATAGCTCTCAAGTGACTAGAAAAGTAAAGAAATAGCTCTCAAGTGACTAGAAACCAAGGTTAAGTTATATACCAATCACAATTACAAAGTTTATACCAATTCAAGTAAAGTTTTATCTAAATTCTAAATTTTCAAGTGTTCTAGTTTAAGATTTATCCAAGTACAAGATTCTTTCTAGACCAAGAATTGCTCTAAGTCAAAGATATATTCAACCACAAGATTTAAACCCTTAAGAACAAGATTTATTCAAGAATTACAAGTATGATCTCTCAATTTTCGTCTATTCAAGTATTTTTAATCTAAGCCAAGATTCATTACTAGTATATCAAGTTCTTGCTATCAAGTTCTTGCTATCAACTAAGGCGCAAGATGTCTATCATTATTCAAGTTCTGATTTCAAGTTTAAGATTAATCTTAAGATCAAGATCCCCTTAAGATTTCATTGTTTACAAGTAAGATTAACAAATTCAAGAATTATAGACCTATTCAAAGATTATAATTTTTGAAATTTAGTCAGACAATTACAAGATTAAGATTAAGATTTTAAAAAAATAACTCTCGAGACTTCATCAAGATTAGGATCAAAAACAAATCCCGAGAATTTAGTGAGACAATTACAAGATGAAGATCAAGAACAAATCCCCAGAATTCATCAAGTTATTGACAGTAATGTAAGTGATTATTTTTTCAATCTTAAGTTGATAAGAATTTCCATTTCGACCTAATTCATTTTTGGAATAAGACTTGTAGTTTAATTTTGAGGATAGAGAAAAGTTATGTCGGAATGAAAGTTTCAGAGGGAATTAGCTACTCCGTCTCAAACTTCTATTCTTAAGGTAGTGTCGTGTGAAATTAATCTATGGTATGGGACATTAGATTGGTTTTACATACCTACCCCAGACGTATCTATGTCTTCTATCTTTCACCAGCGAGTGTTTATATGTGGAAGGTACCTATGTGGTATGGGACACTTAGATCCTTTTCACATCCGTTCACTTGTTTGGTTTTATTTTCAGAAATTGTTTGATATGATGATCTTGTCCTCCACTTGTGCCATGAAGCCATCCACTCATTGATTCTACAACTGAGGACAGTTGATTCCCAAAAGGGAGGACTGTTATGACCCATGTTATTTGAATAATAATCATGGTCATTTAAATTTGGATATATTTTTTTATGATGCCTATTTCTCATCATGAACACGTTAGGATTGATTGATGTGATGTCAATTGATTGTTACTACTGACGTGGTTTATGTTTATGAGTTTAGGTGATGAGGTGTGCAAGGGTACCGATTTAGGTATTGCACAGTGCGAGGGTACCGATTTAGGTGTCGCACGGATGGTGGATTGAGTCATGGCGTGTGGACCGATCTCACAATATTTTGTGGCTGTTTTATGGCATTTGATATTATTTTGACATCAGTGTGATGTGTGTGTGTGCACGCATCAATTTATTGTACAGTGTGCGTACGAGCACTAGTTGATTTATTTTGTAATGTGCATATGTGCAAAAGTTAGATTATTGAATTAGAAAAATAGTGCAAACCTTAGAAGGTTTGAGGACAAAGGTTAATTGAGGACAAAGGCTAATTGAGGACAAAGGCTAATTAAATGGCAAAGTCCAAATATGGATGTATACTTTATTTTTGGCTTAAAGCCTGCTTTTTGGAATATATAAAAATACCCACGCGAGAAGAAGCCACTTACGTTTGGGGGGGTGGAAGATTGCACCCAGTCTTGTGTTGCCTTGTGTTGATGGTGATGTGATGTATTTCTTTCTCTTGTCTTATGTTTTGTTTTATGCTTAATTTTGAATTGAGTTCAAATAGTTGTTTTGATATTTGATTTAATTTATGAGTTTTTTATTATTCTCTTCAAGAAAATCAAAGGTCCGGTTGCAGTGGTATATCAGAGCTTTGGTGTAATTTAATTTTCTTGAAGGCGGTCAAAAGAGGTGAAAGAGACTAAAACAGAGGTGATTTTGGTAATTTTGGTAATTTTCTTGAATTTAAATTGAAGAAGAACACGTTTAGGGATTTATGTTTATGTATGGATGAAATAAAGCTTGTTTTTGACCATTGGGTAATCAATCTCCATCAACCTATTGCCCAAAGGATAAAATAAAGGTGGTAAACCATTCTCAGAAACCATGAAACCTCTCTCAAAATTGAAAAGCGGTTTTGCTAAATTCTTGACCTCTTTGTGATCTGTCTGTATATGGATGGGTTTCAAAATTGATAGTCAATCGTGCTTAGCTTTCCAATTGCTAAACCATTGAGAGAGGAAGCAATCTATAATGGACGGTGTATAATTCACCAAGAGCTAAAGAGCTAATTTATAGAGAAATAAGCTCTCTGAGAGAAAAAAAAATTCTGAAATTACTTTTTTCTCTCTCCCTCCGTACCCCTGCCGGTGGCGTGCGCTGCGAATTCAGAGGGGGGGAGGAATTTTTTTAGACCCCGCGTTTCTCTCTCCATCTGGCCGACGGCCTGCGCCCTGCGCATTCTGAAGGGCAGCTTCATAGATTTTAAATATATATATATATAAATTTTCAATTGATTTTTTTAATCTCTCTCTTCCTCCTTCATAACCGGACGGCCAACGCTGAGAAGAGAAAAATTTTCAGCTGATTTACTAATTTATTGCTTAAAAGCTTTCTTATTACAAAGCTTATTTTATCTAAAAGCTTTATAAGTTACAATGTTTATTTTTTATTTTTATATTAAATGCTGAATTTTCTTTTTTTAGTGGGCTGCTTTCTAACAATTGGCATTGGGCATTGGCAAGCTTTAATAGTAAAGCTTTCATTTTTTTTAATAAGCTTAATAAATCAAATATTAAAAGCTTCATAGATTTATATATATATATATATATATATATATATATTTTTAGGCTTTTGATTAAGCTTTAAAAGCTTTCAATTAAGCTTAAATGAGACCAATAAAATGTTTTACAAAAGAAAAATATTTTTTTTGACTATTTCCATCATATTTTATCGAAAAGAAATCTCATGTGCATATAGTTAGTTTGGATTTCTTCTACAGATTTTTAGAAATTTACCTTAAGAGAAATTTCGAGAGTTGTTAAATTCTTGTGAATAATGTTGTTTTCTAAATCCTCATAAAGTACGAATAATATAAACAGCTTGTTAGTGAAGATATCATTCAAATGTTGCTTTAACCTATGGCTAATTTTATAATTTTAAAAGAGTACATGGATTATTTCTTGAAAAATTATGCATTTGTGTATTGAGCTAACTTGGTAGGATTCACATCTAGTTCGACATTCCATATGAGATAAGAAACCCTATCTTTTCTCTTGTTTTAAATTTTTCTTGTTCTTTTTAATTGTCCGGAAATGGATGAATATCCGCAACATTATCGTACTATTCAGGAACAGCTTGATTCTATCTATATTCTTTTGAACAGCTTGATTCTATCTATATTCTTTTGAAAAATTATGCATTTGTGTATTGAGCTAACTTGGCAGGATTCACATCTAGTTCGACATTCCATATGAGATAAGAAACCCTATCTTTTCTCTTGTTTTAAATTTTTCTTGTTCTTTTTAATTGTCAGGAAATGGATGAATATCCACAACATTATCGAACTATTCAGGAACAGCTTGATTCTATCTATATTCTTTTGAACAGCTTGATTCTATCTATATTCTTTTGAAAAATTATGCATTTGTGTATTGAGCTAACTTGGCAGGATTCACATCTAGTTCGACATTCCATATGAGATAAGAAACCCTATCTTTTCTCTTGTTTTAAATTTTTCTTGTTCTTTTTAATTGTCAGGAAATGGATGAATATCCGCAACATTATCGTACTATTCAGGAACAGCTTGATTCTATCTATATTCTTTTGAATCAAGAACGAGAGCATCAGGACAACTTTCAAAGAAAGATTGAACGACATCTGTCTAGACTAAACAAATATATTAAGAAGAAAGTTAAAACTATGGAAGCATCTGCTGACATGCATAGCCTAACGAATGATATTGTATCCAACCTGCCTATTGTCAAGTGTTTCAGGTGTAAGATGTTGGGACATTATGCTAAATCTTGCCCAACTAGAAAGAAGAACCAAATTGCCCAAAAGGACGAGCTTGACACCGAAGAGGTTAACGCACTCGACACATCAACCAAAGGTGGAGGTATGTGTTAAAAATTATTTATTGTATACAATTTCTTGTTTGATTTTGTATTTGTCTTCTGAATATTCTTTTCTTCTAGACCTACTTAGAAAACTTTAGCTCCTGAAAAGAATTTTAGATACAGTAACCTAACTAGAGAGATCAAGATAAGATTAGCGAAAGTTATCTTCAAGATCTAGTTGCTCAAATTCAAGCAAAAATGATTACTAGACATTTTATAGAAGATTAAGACCAATTTGAAGATTCAAGAACCAAGCAAGTTTCTCTAGTCTTTGATTCAAGTTATCAATTGCTTCACCAACGAATTTAGTGATGATGAGAAAAGTAAAGAAATAGCTCTCAAGTGACTAGAAAAGTAAAGAAATAGCTCTCAAGTGACTAGAAAAGTAAAGAAATAGCTCTCAAGTGACTAGAAACCAAGGTTAAGTTATATACCAATCACAATTACAAAGTTTATACCAATTCAAGTAAAGTTTTATCTAAATTCTAAATTTTCAAGTGTTCTAGTTTAAGATTTATCCAAGTACAAGATTCTTTCTAGACCAAGAATTGCTCTAAGTCAAAGATATATTCAACCACAAGATTTAAACCCTTAAGAACAAGATTTATTCAAGAATTACAAGTATGATCTCTCAATTTTCGTCTATTCAAGTATTTTTAATCTAAGCCAAGATTCATTACTAGTATATCAAGTTCTTGCTATCAAGTTCTTGCTATCAACTAAGGCGCAAGATGTCTATCATTATTCAAGTTCTGATTTCAAGTTTAAGATTAATCTTAAGATCAAGATCCCCTTAAGATTTCATTGTTTACAAGTAAGATTAACAAATTCAAGAATTATAGACCTATTCAAAGATTATAATTTTTGAAATTTAGTCAGACAATTACAAGATTAAGATTAAGATCAAAAAAATAACTCTCGAGACTTCATCAAGATTAAGATCAAAAACAAATCCCAAGAATTTAGTGAGATAATTACAAGATGAAGATCAAGAACAAATCCCCAGAATTCATCAAGTTATTGACAGTAATGTAAGTGATTATTTTTTCAATCTTAAGTTGATAAGAATTTCCATTTCGACCTAATTCATTTTTGGAATAAGACTTGTAGTTTAATTTTGAGGATAGAGAAAAGTTATGTCGGAATGAAAGTTTCAGAGGGAATTAGCTACTCCGTCTCAAACTTCTATTCTTAAGGTAGTGTCGTGTGAAATTAATCTATGGTATGGGACATTAGATTGGTTTTACATACCTACCCCAGACGTATCTATGTCTTCTATCTTTCACCAGCGAGTGTTTATATGTGGAAGGTACCTATGTGGTATGGGACACTTAGATCCTTTTCACATCCGTTCACTTGTTTGGTTTTATTTTCAGAAATTGTTTGATGTGATGATCTTGTCCTCCACTTGTGCCATGAAGCCATCCACTCATTGATTCTACAACTGAGGACAGTTGATTCCCAAAAGGGAGGACTGTTATGACCCATGTTATTTGAATAATAATCATGGTCATTTAAATTTGGATATATTTTTTATGATGCCTATTTCTCATCATGAACACGTTAGGATTGATTGATGTGATGTCAATTGATTGTTACTACTGACGTGGTTTATGTTTATAAGTTTAGGTGATGAGGTGTGCAAGGGTACCGATTTAGGTGTTGCACAGTGCGAGGGTACCGATTTAGGTGTCGCACGGATGGTGGATTGAGTCATGGCGTGTGGACCGATCTCACAATATTTTGTGGCTGTTTTATGGCATTTGATATTATTTTGACATCAGTGTGATGTGTGTGTGTGCATGCGTCAAGTTATTGTACAGTGTGCATACGAGCACTAGTTGATTTATTTTGTAATGTGCATATGTGCACAAGTTAGATTATTGAATTAGAAAAATAGTGCAAACCTTAGAAGGTTTGAGGACAAAGGTTAATTGAGGACAAAGGCTAATTAAATGGCAAAGTCCAAATATGGATGTATACTTTATTTTTGGCTTAAAGCCTACTTTTTGGAATATATAAAAATACCCACGCGAGAAGAAGCCACTCACGTTGGGGGGGGGGGGGGAAGATTGCACCCAGTCTTGTGTTGCCTTGTGTTGATGGTGATGTATTTCTTTCTCTTGTCTTATGTTTTGTTTTATGCTTAATTTTGAATTGAGTTCAAATAGTTGTTTTGATATTTGATTTAATTTATGAGTTTTTTATTATTTTCTTCAAGAAAATTAAAGATCCGGTTGCAGTGGTATCAGAGCTTTGGTGTAATTTAATTTTCTTGAAGGCGGTCAAAAGAGGTGAAAGAGACTAAAACAGAGGTGATTTTGGTAATTTTGGTAATTTTCTTGAATTTAAATTGAAGAAGAACACGTTTAGGGATTTATGTTTATGTATGGATGAAATAAAGCTTGTTTTTGACCATTGGGTAATCAATCTCCATCAACCTATTGCCCAAAGGATAAAATAAAGGTGGTAAACCATTCTCAGAAACCATGAAACCTCTCTCAAAATTGAAAAGCGGTTTTGCTAAATTCTTGACCTCTTTGTGATCTGTCTGTATGGATGGGTTTCAAAATTGATAGTCAATCCTGCTTAGCTTTCCAATTGCTAAACCATTGAGAGAGAAAGCAATCTATAATGGACGGTCTATAATTCACCAAGAGCTAAAGAGCTAATTTATAGAGAAATAAGCTCTCTGAGAGAAAAAAAAATTCTGAAATTACTTTTTTCTCTCTCCCTCCTTCGTACCCCGGCGGGGCGTGCGCTGCGAATTCAGAGGGGGGGAGGAATTTTTTTAGACCCCGCGTTTCTCTCTCCATTCGGCCAACGGCCTACGCCCTGCGCATTCTGAAGGGCAGCTTCATAGATTTTAAATATATATATATATAAATTTTCAATTGATTTTTTTAATCTCTCTCTTCCTCCTTCATAACCGGGCGGCCAACGCTGAGAAGAGAGGAATTTTTAGCTGATTTACTAATTTATTGCTTAAAAGCTTTCTTATTACAAAGCTTATTTTATCTAAAAGCTTTATAAGTTACAATGTTTATTTTTTATTTTTATATTAGATGCTGAATTTTCTTTTTTTAGTGGGCTGCTTTCTAACGATTGGCGTTGGGCATTGGCAAGCTTTAATAGTAAATCTTTCATAATTTTTTTTAATAAGCTTAATAAATCAAATATTAAAAGCTTCATAGATTTATATATATATATATATATATATTTAGGCTTTTGATTAAGCTTTAAAAGCTTTCAATTAAGCTTAAATGAGACCAATAAAATGTTTTACAAAAGAAAAATGTTTTTTTTTACTATTTCCATCATATTTTATCGAAAAGGAATCTCATGTGCATATAGTTAGTTTGGATTTCTTCTATAGATTTTTAGAAATTTACCTTAAGAGAAATTTCAAGAGTTGTTAAATTCTTGTGAATAATGTTGTTTTCTAAATCCTCATAAAGTACGAATAATATAAACAGCTTGTTAGTGAAGATATCATTCAAATGTTGCTTTAACCTATGGCTAATTTCCTAATTTTAAAAGAGTACATGGATTATTTCTTGAAAAATTATGCATTTGTGTATTGAGCTAACTTGGAAGGATTCACATCTAGTTCGACATTCCATATGAGATAAGAAACCCTATCTTTTCTCTTGTTTTAAATTTTTCTTGTTCTTTTTAATTGTCAGGAAATGGATGAATATCCGCAACATTATCGTACTATTCAGGAACAGCTTGATTCTATCTATATTCTTTTGAATCAAGAACGAGAGCATCGGGACAACTTTCAAAGAAAGATTGAACGACATCTGTCTAGACTAAACAAATATATTAAGAAGAAAGTTAAAACTATGGAAGCATCTGACATGCATAGCCTAACGAATGATATCGTATCGAACCTGCCTATTGTCAAGTGTTTCAGGTGTAAGATGTTGGGACATTATGCTAAATCTTGCCCAACTAGAAAGAAGAACCAAATTGTCCAAAAGGAAGAGCTTGACACCGAAGAGGTTAACGCACTCGACACATCAACCAAAGGTGGAGGTATGTGATTATTGAATTAGAAAAATAGTGCAAACCTTAGAAGGTTTGAGGACAAAGGCTAATTAAATGGCAAAGTCCAAATATGGATGTATACTTTATTTTTGGCTTAAAGCCTGCTTTTTGGAATATATAAAAATACCCACGCGAGAAGAAGCCACTCACGTTGGGGGGGGGGGGGGAGATTGCACCCAGTCTTGTGTTGCCTTGTGTTGATGGTGATGTATTTCTTTCTCTTGTCTTATGTTTTGTTTTATGCTTAATTTTGAATTGAGTTCAAATAGTTGTTTTGATATTTGATTTAATTTATGAGTTTTTTATTATTCTCTTCAAGAAAATTAAAGATCCGGTTGCAGTGGTATCAGAGCTTTGGTGTAATTTAATTTTCTTGAAGGCGGTCAAAAGAGGTGAAAGAGACTAAAACAGAGGTGATTTTGGTAATTTTGGTAATTTTCTTGAATTTAAATTGAAGAAGAACGCGTTTAGGGATTTATGTTTATGTATGGATGAAATAAAGCTTGTTTTTGACCATTGGGTAATCAATCTCCATCAACCTATTGCCCAAAGGATAAAATAAAGGTGGTAAACCATTCTCAGAAACCATGAAACCTCTCTCAAAATTGAAAAGCAGTTTTGCTAAATTCTTGACCTCTTTGTGATCTGTCTGTATGGATGGGTTTCAAAATTGATAGTCAATCCTGCTTAGCTTTCCAATTGCTAAACCATTGAGAGAGGAAGCAATCTATAATGGACGGTGTATAATTCACCAAGAGCTAAAGAGCTAATTTATAGAGAAATAAGCTCTCTGAGAGAAAAAAAAAATTCTGAAATTACTTTTTTCTCTCTCCCTCCTTCGTACCCCGGCGGCGGCGTACGCTGCGAATTCAGAGGGGGGGAGGAATTTTTTTAGACCCCTCGTTTCTCTCTCCATCCGGCCGACGGCCTGCGCCCTCCGCATTCTGAAGGGCAGCTTCATAGATTTTAAAAATATATATATATAAATTTTCAACTGATTTTTTTTAATCTCTCTCTTCCTCCTTCATAACCGGGCGGCCAACGCTGAGAAGAGAGGAATTTTTAGCTGATTTACTAATTTATTGCTTAAAAGCTTTCTTATTACAAAGCTTATTTTATCTAAAAGCTTTATAAGTTACAATGTTTATTTTTTATTTTTATATTAGATGCTGAATTTTCTTTTTTTAGTGGGCTGCTTTCTAACGATTGGCGTTGGGCATTGGCAAGCTTTAATAGTAAAGCTTTCATAATTTTTTTTAATAAGCTTAATAAATCAAATATTAAAAGCTTCATAGATTTATATATATATATATATATATATATATATATATATATATATATATATATATATATTTAGGCTTTTGATTAAGCTTTAAAAGCTTTCAATTAAGCTTAAATGAGACCAATAAAATGTTTTACAAAAGAAAAATGTTTTTTTTACTATTTCCATCATATTTTATCGAAAAGGAATCTCATGTGCATATAGTTAGTTTGGATTTCTTCTATAGATTTTTAGAAATTTACCTTAAGAGAAATTTCAAAAGTCGTTAAATTCTTGTGAATAATGTTGTTTTCTAAATCCTCATAAAGTACGAATAATATAAACAGCTTGTTAGTGAAGATATCATTCAAATGTTGCTTTAACCTATGGCTAATTTTCTAATTTTAAAAGAGTACATGGATTATTTCTTGAAAAATTATGCATTTGTGTATTGAGCTAACTTGGCAGGATTCACATCTAGTTCGACATTCCATATGAGATAAGAAACCCTATCTTTTCTCTTGTTTTAAATTTTTCTTGTTCTTTTTAATTGTCAGGAAATGGATGAATATCCGCAACATTATCGTACTATTCAGAAACAGCTTGATTCTATCTATATTCTTTTGAATCAAGAACGAGAGCATCGGGACAACTTTCAAAGAAAGATTGAACGACATCTGTCTAGACTAAACAAATATATTAAGAAGAAAGTTAAAACTATGGAAGCATCTGACATGCATAGCCTAACGAATGATATCGTATCGAACCTGCCTATTGTCAAGTGTTTCAGGTGTAAGATGTTGGGACATTATGCTAAATCTTGCCCAACTAGAAAGAAGAACCAAATTGTCCAAAAGGAAGAGCTTGACACCGAAGAGGTTAACGCACTCGACACATCAACCAAAGGTGGAGGTATGTGATTATTGAATTAGAAAAATAGTGCAAACCTTAGAAGGTTTGAGGACAAAGGTTAATTGAGGACAAAGGCTAATTAAATGGCAAAGTCCAAATATGGATGTATACTTTATTTTTGGCTTAAAGCCTGCTTTTTGGAATATATAAAAATACCCACGCGAGAAGAAGCCACTCACGTTGGGGGGGGGGGGAAGATTGCACCCAGTCTTGTGTTGATGGTGAGTACTTTATTTTTGGCTTAAAGCCTGCTTTTTGGAATATATAAAAATACCCACGTGAGAAGAAGCCACTCACGTTTGGGGGGGGGAAGATTGCACCCAGTCTTATGTTGCCTTGTGTTGATGGTGATGTATTTCTTTCTCTTGTCTTATGTTTTGTTTTATGCTTAATTTTGAATTGAGTTCAAATAGTTGTTTTGATATTTGATTTAATTTATGAGTTTTTTATTATTCTCTTCAAGAAAATTAAAGGTCCGGTTGCAGTGGTATCAGAGCTTTGGTGTAATTTAATTTTCTTGAAGGCGGTCAAAAGAGGTGAAAGAGACTAAAACAAAGGTGATTTTGGTAATTTTGATAATTTTCTTGAATTTAAATTGAAGAAGAACACGTTTAGGGATTTATGTTTATGTATGGATGAAATAAAGCTTGTTTTTGAACATTGGGTAATCAATCTCCATCAACCTATTGCCCAAAGGATAAAATAAAGGTGGTAAACCATTCTCAGAAACCATGAAACCTCTCTCAAAATTGAAAAGCGGTTTTGCTAAATTCTTGACCTCTTTGTGATCTGTCTGTATGGATGGGTTTCAAAATTGATAGTCAATCCTCTTAGCTTTCCAATTGCTAAACCATTGAGAGAGGAAGCAATCTATAATGGACAGTGTATAATTCACCAAGAGCTAAAGAGCTAATTTATAGAGAAATAAGCTCTCTGAGAGAAAATTTTTTTTTCTGAAATTACTTTTTTCTCTCTCCCTACTTCATACCCCGGCGGCGTGCGCAGCAAATTCAGAGAGGGGGAGGAATTTTTTTAGACCCCGCGTTTCTCTCTCCATCCGGCCGACGGCCTGCGCCCTGCGCATTCTGAACGGCAGCTTCATAGATTTTAAAAATATATATATATATATATTTTTAATTGATTTTTTTAAATCTCTCTCTTCCTCCTTCATAACCGGGTGGCCAGCCCTGAGAAGAGAGGATTTTTCAGCTGATTTACTAATTTATTGCTTAAAAGCTTTCTTATTACAAAGCTTATTTTATCTAAAAGCTTTATAAGTTACAATGTTTATTTTTTATTTTTATATTAGATGCTGAATTTTCTTTTTTTAGTGGGCTGCTTTCTATAACGATTGGCGTTGGGCATTGGCAAGCTTTAATAGTAAAGCTTTCATAATTTTTTTTAATAAGCTTAATAAATCAAATATTAAAATCTTCATAGATTTTTTTTAATATATATATATATATATATATATATATATTTTTAGGCTTTTGATTAAGCTTTAAAAGCTTTCAATTAAGCTTAAATGAGACCAATAAAATATTTTACAAAAGAAAAATGTTTTTTTGACTATTTCCATCATATTTTATCGAAAAGGAATCTCATGTGCATATAGTTAGTTTGGATTTCTTCTATAGATTTTTAGAAATTTACCTTAAGAGAAATTTCGAGTGTTGTTAAATTCTTGTGAATAATGTTGTTTTCTAAATCCTCATAAAGTATGAATAATATAAACAGCTTGTTAGTGAAGATATCATTCAAATGTTGCTTTAACCTATGGCTAATTTTCTAATTTTAAAAGAGTACATGGATTATTTCTTGAAAAATTATGCATTTGTGTATTGAGCTAACGTGGCAGGATTCACATCTAGTTTGACATTCCATATGAGATAAGAAACCCTATCTTTTCTCTTGTTTTAAATTCTTCTTATTCTTTTTAATTGTCAGAAAATGGGTGAATATCCGCAACATTATCGTACTATTCAGGAACAGCTTGATTTTATCTATATTCTTTTGAATCAAGAACGAGAGCATCGAGACAACTTTCAAAGAAAGATTGAACGACATCTGTCTAGACTAAACAAATATATTAAGAAGAAAGTTAAAACTATGGAAGCATCTGCTGATATGCATAGCCTAACGAATGATATTGTATCCAACCTGCCTATTGTCAAGTGTTTCAGGTGTAAGATGTTGAGACATTATGCTAAATCTTGCCCAACTAGAAAGAAGAACCAAATTGCCCAAAAGGACGAGCTTGACACCAAAGAGGTTAACGCACTCGACACATCAACCAAAGGTGGAGGTATGTGTTAAAAATTATTTATTGTATACAATTTCTTGTTTGATTTTGTATTTGTCTTCTGAATAATCTTTTCTTCTAGACCTACTTAGAAAGCTTTAGCTCCTGAAAGGAATTTTAGATACAGTGACCTAACTAGAGAGATCAAGATAAGATTAGCAAAAGTTATCTTCAAGATCTAGTTGCTCAAATTCTAGTAAAAATGATTACTAGACATTTCATAGAAGATTAAGACCAATTTGAAGATTCAAGAACCAAGCAAGTTTCTCTAGTCTTTGATTCAAGTTATCAAGTGCTTCACCAACGAATTTAGTGATCATGAGAAAAGTAAAGAAATAGCTCTCAAGTGACTAGAAACCAAGGTTAAGTCATATACCAATCACAATTACGAAGTTTATACCAATTCAAGTAAAGTTTTATCTAAATTTTTAAGTGTTCTAGTTTAAGATGTATCTGAGTACAAGATTCTTTCAAGTAAAGTTTTATCTAAATTTTTAAGTATTCTAGTTTAAGATGTAACTGAGTACAAGATTCTTTCAAGTAAAGTTTTGTCTAAATTTTCAAATGTTCTAGTTTAAGATTTATCCAAGTACAAGATTCTTTCTAGACCAAGAATTGCTCTAAGTCAAAGATATATTCAACCACAAGATTTAAACCCTTAAGAACAAGATTTATTCAAGAATTGCAATTATGATCTCCCAGTTTTCGTCTATTCAAGTATTTTTAATCTAAGCCAAGATTCATTACTAGTATATCAAGTTCTTGCTATCAACTAAGGCGCAAGATGTCTATCATTATTCAAATTCTGATTTCAAGTTTAAGATTAAGCTTAAGATCAAGATCCCCTTAAGATTTCATTGTTTACAAGTAAGATTCACAAATTCAAGAATTATAGACCTATTCAAAGATTATAATTTTTTAAATTTAGTCAGACAATTACAAGATTAAGATTAAGAAAATAACTCTCGAGACTTCATCAAGATTAAGATCAAAAACAAATCCCGAGAATTTAGTGAGACAATTAAGATCAAGAACAAATCCCCAGAATTCATCAAGTTATTGACAGTAATGTAAGTGATTATTTTTTCAATCTTAAGTTGATAAGAATTTTCATTTCGACCTAATTCATTTTTGGAATAAGACTTGTAGTTTAATTTTGAGGATAGAGAAAAGTTATGTCGGAATGAAAGTTTCAGAGGAAATTAGCTACTCCGTCTCAAACTTCTATTCTTAAGGTAGTGTCATGTGAAATTAATCTATGGTATGGGACATTAGATTGGTTTTACATACCTACCCCAGACGTATCTATGTCTTCTATCTTTCACCAGCGATGTGCAAGGTACCTATGTGGTATGGGACACTTAGATCCTTTTCACATCCGTTCACTTGTTTGGTTTTATTTTCAGAAATTGTTTGATGTGATGATCTTGTCCTCCACTTGTGCCATGAAGCCATCCACTCATTGATTCTACAATTGAGGACAGTTGATTCCCAAAAGGGAGGACTGTTATGACCCATGTTATTTGAATAATAATCATGGTCATTTAAATTTGGATATATTTTTTATGATGCCTATTTCTCATCATGAACACGTTAGGATTGATTGATGTGATGTCAATTGATTGTTACTACTGACGTGGTTTATGTTTATGAGTTTAGGTAATGAGGTGTGCAAGGGTACCGATTTAAGTATTGCACAGTGCGAGGGTACCGATTTAGGTGTCGCACGGATGGTGGATTGAGTCATGGCGTGTGGACCGATCTCACAATATTTTGTGGCTGTTTTATGGCATTTGATATTATTTTGACATTAGTGTGATGTGTGTGTGTGCACGCGTCAATTTATTGTACATTGTGCATACGAGCACTAGTTGATTTATTTTGTAATGTGCATATGTGCACAAGTTAGATTATTGAATTAGAAAAATAGTGCAAACCTTAGAAGGTTTGAGGACAAAGGTTAATTGAGGACAAAGGCTAATTAAATGGCAAAGTCCAAATATGGATGTATACTTTATTTTTGGCTTAAAGCCTACTTTTTGGAATATATAAAAATACCCACGTGAGAAGAAGCCACTCACGTTGGGGGGGGGGGGGGGGAAGATTGCACCCAGTCTTGTGTTGCCTTGTGTTGATGGTGATGTATTTCTTTCTCTTGTCTTATGTTTTGTTTTATGCTTAATTTTGAATTGAGTTCAAATAGTTGTTTTGATATTTGATTTAATTTATGAGTTTTTTATTATTCTCTTCAAGAAAATTAAAGGTCCGGTTTTTTGCAGTGGTATCAGAGCTTTGGTGTAATTTAATTTTCTTGAAGGCGGTCAAAAGAGGTGAAAGAGACTAAAACAGAGGTGATTTTGGTAATTTTGGTAATTTTCTTGAATTTAAATTGAAGAAGAACACGCTTAGGGATTTATGTTTATGTATGGATGAAATAAAGCTTGTTTTTGACCATTGGGTAATCAATCTCCATCAACCTATTGCCCAAAGGATAAAATAAAGGTGGTAAACCATTCTCAGAAACCATGAAACCTCTCTCAAAATTGAAAAGCGGTTTTGCTAAATTCTTGACCTCTTTGTGATCTGTCTGTATGGATGGGTTTCAAAATTGATAGTCAATCCTGCTTAGCTTTCCAATTGCTAAACCATTGAGAGAGGAAGCAATCTATAATGGACGGTGTATAATTCACCAAGAGCTAAAGAGCTAATTTATAGAGAAATAAGCTCTCTGAGAGAAAAAAAAATTCTGAAATTACTTTTTTCTCTCTCCCTCCTTCGTACCCCGGCGGCGTGCGCTGCAAATTCAGAAGGGGGGAGGAATTTTTTTAGACCCCGCGTTTCTCTCTCCATCCGGCCCCGACGGCCTGCGCCCTGCGCATTCTGAAGGGCAGCTTCATAGATTTTAAAAATATATATATATAAATTTTCAATTGATTTTTTTTAATCTCTCTCTTCCTCCTTCATAACCGAGCGGCCAGCGCTGAGAAGAGAGGAATTTTCAGCTGATTTACTAATTTAATGCTTAAAAGCTTTCTTATTACAAAGCTTATTTTATCTAAAAGCTTTATAAGTTACAATGTTTATTTTTTATTTTTATATTGAATTTTCTTTTTTTAGTGGGCTGCTTTCTAACGATTGGCGTTGGGCATTGGCAAGCTTTAATAGTAAAGCTTTCATAATTTTTTTTAATAAGCTTAATAAATCAAATATTAAAAGCTTCATAGATTTTTTAAAAGATATATATATATATATATATTAGGCTTTTGATTAAGCTTTAAAAGCTTTCAATTAAGCTTAAATGAGACCAATAAAATGTTTTACAAAAGAAAAATATTTTTTTTTACTATTTCCATCATATTTTATCGAAAAGGAATCTCATGTGCATATAGTTAGTTTGTATTTCTTCTACAGATTTTTAGAAATTTACCTTAAGAGAAATTTCGAGAGTTGTTAAATTCTTGTGAATAATGTTATTTTCTAAATCCTCATAAAGTACGAATAATATAAACAGCTTGTTAGTGAAGATATCATTCAAATGTTGCTTTAACCTATGGCTAATTTTATAATTTTAAAAGAGTACATGGATTATTTCTTGAAAAATTATGCATTTGTGTATTGAGCTAACTTGGCAGGATTCACATCTAGTTCGACATTCCATATGAGATAAGAAACCCTATCTTTTCTCTTGTTTAAAATTCTTCTTATTCTTTTTAATTGTCAGAAAATGGGTGAATATCCGCAACATTATCGTACTATTCAGGAACAGCTTGATTCTATCTATATTCTTTTGAATCAAGAACGAGAGCATCGGGATATTTTTCAAAGACATTAGGACCTCAATGGAAGGCTTCTTGGGCCCTTTTATTTGGCAGTTTAAGGAGTCAAACCTTTTCTCTTAAGAAGAAACGTTTTCTAATTAGAAGCTTTAAAACGGCTACTTTATTCGAATTTGAATTTTGGAGGGAAAATGGAATTTAAAATCTAGCGGACAAAACCATATCATGTAACATATCTATGGAAAGCTCTTGATGCGTAGATCACAGATCTATAATCTCCGCTCAAATTGGAGCTTGTATGTAGAAGTTATGGAGGTCCGAAAATTGTAAAATTGCCTCCCCCCTTTTTGGGAAAAAAAGTACACCCTTTGACCTCTCTTACAAACCCAACATTTCAGTCCACATGGCAACCCCCCATTTGGCTATTCCTTAATCACCTTGATTAGGCTTGGGCAAATTAAAGGGCCCAAGAAGACCCCATTCACTTCCTAATGAAGATTGAACAACATCTGTCTAGACTAAACAAATATATTAAGAAGAAAGTTAAAACTATGGAAGCATCTGACATGCATAGCCTAACGAATGATATCGTATCCAACCTGCCTATTGTCAAGTGTTTCAGGTGTAAGATGTTGGGACATTATGCTAAATCTTGCCCAACTAGAAAGAAGAACCAAATTGCCCAAAAGGACGAGCTTGACACCGAAGAGGTTAACGCACTGGACACATCAACCAAAGGTGGAGGTATGTGTTAAAAATTATTTATTGTATACAATTTCTTGTTTGATTTTGTATTTGTCTTCTGAATATTATTTTCTTTTAGACCTACTTAGAAAACTTTAGCTCCTGAAAAGAATTTTAGATACAGTGACCTAACTAGAGAGATCAAGATAAGATTAACGAAAGTTATCTTCAACATCTAGTTGCTCAAATTCAAGTAAAAATGATTACTAGACATTTCATAGAAGATTAAGACCAATTTGAAGATTCAAGAACCAAGCAAGTTTCTCTAGTCTTTGATTCAAGTTATCAATTGCTTCACCAACGAATTTAGTGATGATGAGAAAAGTAAAGAAATAGCTCTCAAGTGACTAGAAACCAAGGTTAAGTTATATACCAATCACAATTACGAAGTTTATACCAATTCAAGTAAAGTTTTATCTAAATTTTTAAGTGTTCTAGTTTAAGATCTATATGAGTACAAGATTCTTTCAAGTAAAGTTTTGTCTAAATTTTCAAGTATTCTAGTTTAAGATTTATCCAAGTACAAGATTCTTTCTAGACCAAGAATTGCTCTAAGTCAAAGATATATTCAACCACAAGATTTAAACCCTTAAGAACAAGATTTATTCAAGAATTGCAATTATGATCTCTCAATTTTTGTCTATTCAAGTATTTTTAATCTAAGCTAAGATTCATTACTAGTATATGTGCATATGTGCACAAGTTAGATTAATCAAGAACGAGAGCATCGGGACAACTTTCAAAGAAAGATTGAACGACATCTGTCTAGACTAAACAAATATATTAAGAAGAAAGTTAAAACTATGGAAGCATCTGACATGCATAGCCTAACGAATGATATCGTATCTAACCTATCTATTGTCAAGTGTTTCAGGTGTAAGATGTTGGGACATTATGCTAAATCTTGCCCAACTAGAAAGAAGAACCAAATTGCCCAAAAGGACGAGCTTGACACCGAAGAGGTTAACGCACTCGACACATCAACCAAAGGTGGAGGTATGTGTTAAAAATTATTTATTGTATACAATTTCTTGTTTGATTTTGTATTTGTCTTCTGAATATTCTTTTCTTCTAGACCTACTTAGAAAACTTTAGCTCCTGAAAAGAATTTTAGATACAGTGACCTAACTAGAGAGATCAAGATAAGATTAGCGAAAGTTATCTTCAAGATCTAGTTGCTCAAATTCAAGTAAAAATGATTACTAGACATTTCATAGAAGATTAAGACCAATTTGAAGATTCAAGAACCAAGCAAGTTTCTCTAGTCTTTGATTCAAGTTATCAATTGCTTCACCAACGAATTTGATGATGAGAAAAGTAAAGAAATAGCTCTCAAGTGACTAGAAACCAAGCTTAAGTTATATACCAATCACAATTACGAAGTTTATACCAATTCAAGTAAAGTTTTATCTAAATTTTTAAGTGTTCTAGTTTAAGATCTATCTGAGTACAAAATCCTTTCAAGTAAAGTTTTGTCTAAATTTTCAAGTGTTCTAGTTTAAGATTTATCCAAGTACAAGATTCTTTCTAGACCAAGAATTGCTCTAAGTCAAAGATATATGCAACCACAAGATTTAAACCCTTAAGAACAAGATTTATTCAAGAATTACAATTATGATCTCTCAATTTTTGTCTATTCAAGTATTTTTAATCTAAGCCAAGATTCATTACTAGTATATCAAGTTCTTGCTATCAACTAAGGCGCAAGATGTCTATCATTATTCAAGTTCTGATTTCAAGTTTAAGATTAGGCTTAAGATCACGATCCCCTTAAGATTTCATTGTTTACAAGTAAGATTCACAAATTCAAGAATTATAGACCTATTCAAAGATTATAATTTTTGAAATTTAGTCAGACAATTACAAGATTAAGATTAAGATAAAAAAATAACTCTCGAGACTTCATCAAGATTAAGATCAAAAACAAATCCCCAGAATTTAGTCAGACAATTACAAGATGAAGATCAAGAACAAATCCCCAGAATTCATCAAGTTATTGACAGTAATGTAAGTGATTATTTTTTCAATCTTAAGTTGATAAGAATTTCCATTTCAACCTAATTCATTTTTGGAATAAGACTTGTAGTTTAATTTTTGACAGTAATGTAAGTGATTATTTTTTCAATCTTAAGTTGATAAGAATTTCCATTTCGACCTAATTCATTTTTGGAATAAGACTTGTAGTTTAATTTTGAGGATAGAGAGAAGTTATGTCGAAATGCAAGTTTCAGAGGAAATTAGCTACTCCGTCTCAAACTTCTATTCTTAAGGTAGTGTCGTGTGAAATTAATCTATATGTCTTCTATCTTTCACCAGCGAGTGTTTGTATGTGGAAGGTACCTATGTGGTATGGGACACTTAGATCCTTTTCACATCCGTTCACTTGTTTGGTTTTATTATCAGAAATTGTTTGATGTGATGATCTTGTCCTCCACTTGTACCATGAAGCCATCCACTCATTGATTCTACAACTGAGGACAGTTGATTCCCAAAAGGGAGGACTGTTAAGACCCATGTTATTTGAAAAATATTCATGGTCATTTAAATTTGGATATATTTTTTATGATGCCTATTTCTCATCATGAACACGTTAGGATTGATTGATGTGATGTCAATTGATTGTTACTACTGACGTGGTTTATGTTTATGAGTTTAGGTGATGAGGTGTGCAAGGGTACCGATTTAGGTGTTGCACAGTGCGAGGGTACCGATTTAGGTGTCGCACGGATGGTGGATTGAGTCATGGCGTGTGGACCGATCTCACAATATTTTGTGGCTGTTTTATGGCATTTGATATTATTTTGACATCAGTGTGATGTGTGTGTGTGCACGCGTCAATTTTTTGTACAGTGTGCGTACGAGCACTAGTTGATTTATTTTGTAATGTGCATATGTACACAAGTTAGATTATTGAATTAGAAAAATAGTGCAAACCTTAGAAGGTTTGAGGACAAAGGTTAATTGAGGACAAAGGCTAATTAAATGGCAAAGTCCAAATATGGATGTATACTTTATTTTTGGCTTAAAGCCTGCTTTTTGGAATATATAAAAATACCCACGCGAGAAGAAGCCACTCACGTTGGGGCGGGGGAAGATTGCACCCAGTCTTGTGTTGCCTTGTGTTGATAGTGATGTATTTCTTTCTCTTGTCTTATGTTTTGTTTTATGCTTAATTTTGAATTGAGTTCAAATAGTTGTTTTGATATTTGATTTAATTTATGAGTTTTTTACTATTCTCTTCAAGAAAATTAAAGGTCCGGTTGCAGTGGTATCAGAGCTTTGGTGTAATTTAATTTTCTAGAAGGCAGTCAAAAGAGGTGAAAGAGACTAAAACAGAGGTGATTTTGGTAATTTTGGTAATTTTCTTGAATTTAAATTGAAGAAGAACACGTTTAGGGATTTATGTTTATGTATGGATGAAATAAAGCTTGTTTTTGACCATTGGGTAATCAATATCCATCAACCTATTGGCCAAAGAATGAAATAAAGCTTGTTTTTTGACCATTGGGTAATCAATATCCATCAACCTATTGCCCAAAGAATAAAATAAAGGTGGTAAACCATTCTCAGAAACCATGAAACCTCTCTCAAAATTGAAAAGCGGTTTTGCTAAATTCTTGACCTCTTTGTGATCTGTCTGTATGGATGGGTTTGAAAATTGATAGTCAATCCTGCTTAGCTTTCCAATTGCTAAACCATTAAGAGAGGAAGCAATCTATAATGGACGGTGTATAATTCACCAAGAGCTAAAGAGCTAATTTATAGAGAAATAAGCTCTCTGAGAGAGAGAGAAAAAAATTTCTGAAATTGATTTTTTCTCTCTCCCTCCTTCGTACCCTGGCGGCGTGCACTGCGAATTCAGAGGGGGGAGGAATTTTTTTAGACCCCGCGTTTCTCTCTCCATCCGACCGACGGCCTGCGCCCCTGCGCATTCTGAAGGGCAGCTTCATAGATTTTAAAAATATATATATATAAATTTTCAATTGATTTTTTTTAATCTCTCTCTTCCTCCTCCATAACCGGGCGGCCAGCGCTGAGAAGAGAGGAATTTTCAACTGATTTACTAATTTACTGCTTAAAAGCTTTCTTATTACAAAGCTTATTTTATCTAAAAGATTTATAAGTTACAATGTTTTTTTTTATTTTTATATTAGATGCTGAATTTTCTTTTTTTAGTGGGCTGCTTTCTAACGATTGGCGTTGGGCATTGGCAAGCTTTAATAGTAAAGCTTTCATAATTTTTTTTAATAAGCTTAATAAATCAAATATTAAAAGCTTCATAGATTTTTTTAAATATATATATATATATATATATTTTTAGGCTTTTGATTAAGCTTTAAAAGCTTTCAATTAAGCTTAAATGAGACCAATAAAATGTTTTACAAAAGAAAAATATTTTTTTTGACTATTTCCATCATATTTTATCGAAAAGGAATCTCATGTGCATATAGTTAGTTTGGATTTCTTCTACAGATTTTTAGAACTTTACCTTAAGAGAAATTTCGAGAGTTGTTAAATTCTTGTGAATAATGTTGTTTTCTAAATCCTCATAAAGTACGAATAATATAAACAGCTTGTTAGTGAAGATATCATTCAAATGTTGCTTTAACCTATGGCTAATTTTATAATTTTAAAAGAGTACATGGATTATTTCTTGAAAAATTATGCATTTGTGTATTGAGCTAACTTGGCAGGATTCACATCTAGTTCGACATTCCATATGAGATAAGAAACCCTATCTTTTCTCTTGTTTTAAATTCTTCTTATTCTTTTTAACTGTCAGAAAATGGGTGAATATCCGCAACATTATCGTACTATTCAGGAACACCTTGATTCTATCTATATTCTTTTGAATCAAGAACGAGAGCATCGGGACAACTTTCAAAGAAAGATTGGACGACATCTGTCTAGACTAAACAAATATATTAAGAAGAAAGTTAAAACTATGGAAGCATCTGACATGCATAGCCTAACGAATGATATCGTATCCAACCTGCCTATTGTCAAGTGTTTCAGGTGTAAGATGTTGGGACATTATGCTAAATCTTGCCCAACTAGAAAGAAGAACCAAATTTCCCAAAAGGACGAGCTTGACACTGAAGAGGTTAACGCACTCGACACATCAACCAAAGGTGGAGGTATGTGTTAAAAATTATTTATTGTATACAATTTCTTGTTTGATTTTGTATTTGTCTTCTGAATATTCTTTTCTTCTAGACCTACTTAGAAAACTTTAGCTCCAGAAAAGAATTTTAGATACAGTGACCTAACTAGAGAGATCAAGATAAGATTAGCAAAAGTTATCTTCAAGATCTAGTTGCTCAAATTCAAGTAAAAATGATTACTAGACATTTCATAAAAGATTAAGACCAATTTGAAGATTCAAGAACCAAGCAAGTTTCTCTAGTCTTTGATTCAAGTTATCAATTGCTTCACCAATGAATTTAGTGATGATGAGAAAAGTAAAGAAATAGCTCTCAAGTGACTAGAAACCAAGCTTAAGTTATATACCAATCACAATTACGAAGTTTATACCAATTCAAGTAAAGTTTTATCTAAATTTTTAAGTGTTCTAGTTTAAGATCTATCTGAGTACAAAATCCTTTCAAGTAAAGTTTTGTCTAAATTTTCAAGTGTTCTAGTTTAAGATTTATCCAAGTACAAGATTCTTTCTAGACCAAGAATTGCTCTAAGTCAAAGATATATTCAACCACAAGATTTAAACCCTTAAGAACAAGATTTATTCAAGAATTACAATTATGATCTCTCAATTTTCGTCTATTCAAGTATTTTTAATCTAAGCCAAGATTCATTACTAGTATATCAAGTTCTTGCTATCAACTAAGGCGCAAGATGTCTATCATTATTCAAGTTCTGATTTCAAGTTTAAGATTAAGCTTAAGATCAAGATCCCCTTAAGATTTCATTGTTTACAAGTAAGATTCACAAATTCAAGAATTATAGACCTATTCAAAGATTATAATTTTTAAAATTTAGTCAGATAATTACTAGATTAAGATTAAGATCAAAAAAATAACTCTCGAGACTTCAACAAGATTAAGATCAAAAACAAATCCCGAGAATTTAGTGAGATAATTACAAGATGAAGATCAAGAACAAATCCCCAGAATTCATCAAGTTATTGACAGTAATGTAAGTGATTATTTTTTTAATCTTAAGTTGATAAGAATTTCCATTTCGACCTAATTCATTTTTGGAATAAGACTTGTAGTTTAATTTTGAGGATAGAGAAAAGTTATGTCGGAATGAAAGTTTCAGAGGGAATTAGCTACTCCGTCTCAAACTTCTATTCTTAAGGTAGTGTCGTGTGAAATTAATCTATGGTATGGGACATTAGATTGGTTTTAAATACCTACCCCAGACATATCTATGTCTTCTATCTTTCACCAGCGAGTGTTTGTATGTGGAAGGTACCTATGTGGTATGGGACACTTAGATCCTTTTCACATCCGTTCACTTGTTTGGTTTTATTTTCAGAAATTGTTTGATGTGATGATCTTGTCCTCCACTTGTGCCATGAAGCCATCCACTCATTGATTCTACAACTGAGGATAGTTGATTCCCAAAAGGGAGGACTGTTATGACCCATGTTATTTGAATAATAATCATGGTCATTTAAATTTGGATATATTTTTTATGATGCCTATTTCTCATCATGAACACGTTAGGATTGATTGATGTGATGTCAATTGATTGTTACTGACAAGGTTTATGTTTATGAGTTTAGGTGATGAGGTGTGCAAGGGTACCGATTTAGGTGTTGCACAGTGCGAGGGTACCGATTTAGGTGTCGCACGGATGGTGGAGTGAGTCATGGCGTGTGGACCGATCTCACAATATTTTGTGGCTGTTTTATGGCATTTGATATTATTATCAGTGTGATGTGTGTGTGTGCATGCGTCAATTTATTGTACAGTGTGCGTACAAGCACTAGTTGATTTATTTTGTAATGTGCATATGTGCACAAGTTAGATTATTGAATTAGAAAAATAGTGCAAACCTTAGAAGGTTTGAGGAGAAAGGTTAATTAAGGAGAAAGGCTAATTAAATGGCAAAGTCCAAATATGGATGTATACTTTATTTTTGGCTTAAAGCCTGCTTTTTGGAATATATAAAAATACCCACGCGAGAAGAAGCCACTCACGTTGGGGGGGGGGAAGATTGCACCCAGTCTTGTGTTGCCTTGTGTTGATGGTGATGTATTTCTTTCTCTTGTCTTATGTTTTGTTTTATGCTTAATTTTGAATTGAGTTCAAATAGTTGTTTTGATATTTGATTTAATTTATGAGTTTTTGATTATTCTCTTCAAGAAAATTAAAGGTCCGGTTGCAGTGGTATCAGAGCTTTGGTGTAATTTAATTTTCTTGAAGGCGGTCAAAAGAGGTGAAAGAGACTAAAACAGAGGTGATTTTGGTAATTTTGGTAATTTTCTTGAATTTAAATTGAAGAAGAACATGTTTAGGGATTTATGTTTATGTATGGATGAAATAAAGCTTGTTTTTTACCATTGGGTAATCAATCTCCATCAACCTATTGCCCAAAGGATAAAATAAAGGTGGTAAACCATTCTCAGAAACCATGAAACCTCTCTCAAAATTGAAAAGCGGTTTTGCTAAATTCTTGACCTCTTTGTGATCTGTCTGTATGGATGGGTTTCAAAATTGATAGTCATTCCTGCTTAGCTTTCCAATTGCTAAACCATTGAGAGAGGAAGCAATCTATAATGGACGGTGTATAATTCACCAAGAGCTAAAGAGCTAATTTATAGAGAAATAAGCTCTCTGAGAGAAAAAAAAAAATTCTGAAATTGATTTTTTCTCTCTCCCTCCTTCGTACCTCGGCGGCGTGCGCTGCGAATTCAGAGGGGGGGGAGAATTTTTTTAGACCCCGCGTTTCTCTCTCCATCCGGCCCGACGGCCTGCGCCCTGCGCATTCTGAAGGGCAGCTTCATAGATTTTAAAAATATATATATATAAATTTTCAATTGATTTTTTTAAATCTCTCTCTTCCTCCTCCATAACCGGGCGGCCAGCGCTGAGAAGAGAGGAATTTTCAGCTGATTTACTAATAAAATGCTTAAAAGCTTTCTTATTATACAAAGCTTATTTTATCTAAAAGCTTTATAAGTTACAATGTTTATTTTTTATTTTTATATCAGATGCTGAATTTTCTTTTTTTAGTGGGCTGCTTTCTAACGATTGGCATTGGGCATTGGCAAGCTTTAATAGTAAAGCTTTCAAAATTTTTTTTAATAAGCTTAATAAATCAAATATTAAAAGCTTCATAGATTTTTTTAAAAATATATATATATATATATTTTTAGGCTTTTGATTAAGCTTTAAAAGCTTTCAATTAAGCTTAAATGAGACCAATAAAATGTTTTACAAAAGAAAAATATTTTTTTTGACTATTTCCATCATATTTTATCGAAAAGGAATCTCATGTGCATATAGTTAGTTTGGATACAATTTCTTGTTTGATTTTGTATTTGTCTTCTGAATATTCTTTTCTTCTAGACCTACTTAGAAAACTTTAGCTCCTGAAAAGAATTTTAGATACAGTGACCTAACTAGAGAGATCAAGATAAGATTAGCGAAAGTTATCTTCAAGAGCTAGTTGCTCAAATTCAAGTAAAAATGATTACTAGACATTTCATAGAAGATTAAGACCAATTTGAAGATTCAAGAACCAAGCAAGTTTCTCTAGTCTTTGATTCAAGTTATCAATTGCTTCACCAATGAATTTAGTGATGATGAGAAAAGTAAAGAAATAGCTCTCAAGTGACTAGAAACCAAGCTTAAGTTATATACCAATCACAATTACGAAGTTTATACCAATTCAAGTAAAGTTTTATCTAAATTTTTAAGTGTTCTAGTTTAAGATCTTTCTGAGTACAAGATTCTTTCAAGTAAAGTTTTGTCTAAATTTTCAAGTGTTCTAGTTTAAGATTTATCCAAGTACAAGATTCTTTCTAGCCCAAGAATTGCTCTAAGTCAAAGATATATTCAACCACAAGATTTATACCCTTAAGAACAAGATTTATTCAAGAATTGCAATTATGATCTCTCAATTTTCGTCTATTCAAGTATTTTTAATCTAAGCCAAGATTCATTTACTAGTATATCAAGTTCTTGCTATCACCTAAGGCGCAAGATGTCTATCATTATTCAAGTTCTGATTTCAAGTTTAAGATTAAGCTTAAGATCAAGATCCCCTTAAGATTTCATTGTTTACAAGTAAGATTCACAAATTCAAGAATTATAGACCTATTCAAAGATTATAATTTTTGAAATTTAGTCAGACAATTACAAGATTAAGATTAAGATCAAAAAAATAACTCTCAAGACTTCATCAAGATTAAGATCAAAAACAAATCCCGAGAATTTAGTGAGACAATTACAAGATGAAGATCAAGAACAAATCCCCAGAATTCATCAAGTTATTGACAGTAATGTAAGTGATTATTTTTTCAATCTTAAGTTGATAAGAATTTCCATTTCGACCTAATTCATTTTTGGAATAAGACTTGTAGTTTAATTTTGAGGATAGAGAAAAGTTATGTCGGAATGAAAGTTTCAGAGGGAATTAGCTACTCCGTCTCAAACTTCTATTCTTAAGGTAGTGTCGTGTGAAATTAATCTATGGTATGGGACATTAGATTGGTTTTACATACCTACCCCAGACGTATCTATGTCTTCTATCTTTCACCAGCGAGTGTTTGTATGTGGAAGGTACCTATGTGGTATGGGACACTTAGATCCTTTTCACATCCGTTCACTTGTTTGGTTTTATTTTCAGAAATTGTTTGATGTGATGATCTTGTCCTCCACTTGTGCCATGAAGCCATCCACTCATTGATTCTACAACTGAGGACAGTTAATTCCCAAAAGGGAGGACTGTTATGACCCATGTTATTTGAATAATAATCATGGTCATTTAAATTTGGATATATTTTTTATGATGCTTATTTCTCATCATGAACACGTTAGGATTGATTGATGTGATGTCAATTGATTGTTACTTTTAGTGACGTGGTTTATGTTTATGAGTTTAGGTGATGAGGTGTGCAAGGGTACCGATTTAGGTGTTGCACAGTGCGAGGGTACCGATTTAGGTGTCGCACGGATGGTGGATTGAGTCATGGCGTGTGGACCAATCTCACAATATTTTGTGGCTGTTTTATGGCATTTGATATTATTTTGACATCAGTGTGAATGTGTGTGTGCACGCGTCAATTTATTGTATAGTGTGCATACGAGCACTAGTTAATTTATTTTGTAATGTGCATATGTGCACAAGTTAGATTATTGAATTAGAAAAATAGTGCAAACCTTAGAAGGTTTGAGGACAAAGGCTAATTAAATGGCAAAGTCCAAATATGAATGTATACTTTATTTTTGGCTTAAAGCCTGCTTTTTGGAATATATACAAATACCCACGCGAGAAGAAGCCACTCACGTTGGGGGGGGGGAAGATTGCACCCAGTCTTGTGTTGTGTGTTGATGGTGATGTATTTCTTTCTCTTGTCTTATGTTTTGTTTTATGCTTAATTTTGAAATGAGTTCAAATAGTTGTTTTGATATTTGATTGCACCCAGTCTTGTGTTGTGTGTTGATGGTGATGTATTTCTTTCTCTTGTCTTATGTTTTGTTTAATGCTTAATTTTGAATTGAGTTCAAATAGTTGTTTTGATATTTGATTTAATTTATGAATTTTTGATTATTCTCTTCAAGAAAATTAAAGGTCCGGTTGCAGTGGTATCAGAGCTTTGGTGTAATTTAATTTTCTTGAAGGCGGTCAAAAGAGGTGAAAGAGACTAAAACAGAGGTGATTTTTGTAATTTTGGTAATTTTCTTGAATTTAAATTGAAGAAGAACACGTTTAGGGATTTATGTTTATGTATGGATGAAATCAAGCTTGTTTTTGACCATTGGGTAATCAATCTCCATCAACCTATTGCCCAAAGGATAAAATAAAGGTGGTAAACCATTCTCAGAAACCATGAAACCTCTCTCAAAATTGAAAAGCGATTTTGCTAAATTCTTGACCTCTTTGTGATCTGTCTGTATGGATGGGTTTCAAAATTGATAGTCAATCCTGCTTAGCTTTCCAATTGCTAAACCATTGAGAGAGGAAGCAATCTATAATGGACGGTGTATAATTCACCAAGAGCTAAAGAGCTAATTTATAGAGAAATAAGCTCTCTGAGAGAGAAAAAAAAATTCTAAAATTGATTTTTTCTCTCTCCCTCCTTCGTACCCCGGCGGCGTGCGCTGCGAATTCAGAGGGGGGGAGGAATTTTTTTAGACCCCGCGTTTCTCTCTCCATCCGGCCGACGGCCTGCGCCCTGCGCATTCTGAAGGGCAGCTTCATAGATTTTAAAAATATATATATATAAATTTTCAATTGATTTTTTTTAATCTCTCTCTTCCTCCTTCATAACCGGGCGGCCAGCGCTCAGAAGAGAGGAATTTTAAGCTGATTTACTAATTTACTGCTTAAAAGCTTTCTTATTACAAAGCTTATTTTATCTAAAAGCTTTATAAGTTACAATGTTTATTTTCTATTTTTATATTAGATGCTGAATTTTCTTTTTTTAGTGGGCTGCTTTCTAACGATTGGCGTTGGGCATTGGCAAGCTTTAATAGTAAAGCTTTCATAATTTTTTTTTAATAAGCTTAATAAATCAAATATTAAAAGCTTCATAGATTTTTTTTAAAATATATATACATATATATTCTTAGGCTTTTGATTAAGCTTTAAAAGCTTTCAATTAAGCTTAAATGAGACCAATAAAATGTTTTACAAAAGAAAAATATTTTTTTGACTATTTCCATCATATTTTATCGAAAAGGAATCTCATGTGTATATAGTTAGTTTGGATTTCTTCTACAGATTTTTAGAAATTTACCTTAAGAGAAATTTCGAGAGTTGTTAAATTCTTGTGAATAATGTTGTTTTCTAATTCCTCATAAAGTACGAATAATATAAACAGCTTGTTAGTGAAGATATCATTCAAATGTTGCTTTAACCTATGGCTAATTTTCTAATTTTAAAAGAGTACATGGATTATTTCTTGAAAAATTATGCATTTATGTATTGAGCTAACTTGGCAGGATTCACATCTAGTTCGACATTCCATATGAGATAAGAAACCCTATCTTTTCTCTTGTTTTAAATTTTTCTTATTCTTTTTAATTGTCAGGAAATGGGTGAATATCCGCAACATTATCGTACTATTCAGGAACAGCTTGATTCTATCTATATTCTTTTGAATCAAGAATGAGAGCATCGGGACAACTTTCAAAGAAAGATTGGACGACATCTGTCTAGACTAAACAAATATATTAAGAAGAAAGTTAAAACTATGGAAGCATCTGACATGCATAGCCTAACGAATGATATCGTATCCAACCTGCCTATTGTCAAGTGTTTCAGGTGTAAGATGTTGGGACATTATGCTAAATCTTGCCCAACTAGAAAGAAGAACCAAATTGCCCAAAAGGACGAGCTTGACACCGAAGAGGTTAACGCACTCGACACATCAACCAAAGGTAGAGGTATGTGTTAAAAATTATTTATTGTATACAATTTCTTGTTTGATTTTGTATTTGTCTTCTGAATATTCTTTTCTTCTAGACCTACTTAGAAAACTTTAGCTCCTGAAAAGAATTTTAGATACAGTGACCTAACTTGAGAGATCAAGATAAGATTAGCGAAAGTTATCTTCAAGATCTAGTTGCTCAAATTCAAGTAAAAATGATTACTAGACATTTCATAGAAGATTAAGACCAATTTGAAGATTCAAGAACCAAGCAAGTTTCTCTAGTCTTTGATTCAAGTTATCAATTGCTTCACCAACGAATTTAGTGATGATGAGAAAAGTAAAGAAATAGCTCTCAAGTGACTAGAAACCAAGCTTAAGTTATATACCAATCACAATTACGAAGTTTATACCAATTCAAGTAAAGTTTTATCTAAATTTTTAAGTATTCTAGTTTAAGATCTATCTGAGTACAAGATTCTTTCAAGTAAAGTTTTGTCTAAATTTTCAAGTGTTCTAGTTTAAGATTTATCCAAGTACAAGATTCTTTCTAGACCAAGAATTGCTCTAAGTCAAAGAAATATTCAACCACAAGATTTAAACCCTTAAGAATAAGATTTATTCAAGAATTGCAATTATGATCTCTCAATTTTCGTCTATTCAAGTATTTTTAATCTAAGCCAAGATTCATTACTAGATATCAAGTTCTTGCTATTAACTAAGGCACAAGATGTTTATCATTATTCAAGTTCTGATTTCAAGTTTAAGATTAAGCTTAAGATCAAGATCCCCTTAAGATTTTATTGTTTACAAGTAAGATTCACAAATTCAAGAATTATAGATCTATTCAAAGATTATAATTTTTGAAATTTAGTCAGACAATTACAAGATTAAGATTAAGATAAAAAAAAATAACTCTCGAGACTTCATCAAGATTAAGATCAAAAACAAATCCCGAGAATTTAGTGAGACAATTACAAGATGAAGATCAAGAACAAATCCCCAGAATTCATCAAGTTATTGACAGTAATGTAAGTGATTATTTTTTCAATCTTAAGTTGATAAGAATTTCCATTTCGACCTAATTCATTTTTGGAATAAGACTTGTAGTTTAATTTTGAGGATAGAGAAAAGTTATGTCGGAATGAAAGTTTCAGAGGGAATTAGCTACTCCGTCTCAAACTTCTATTCTTAAGGTAGTGTCGTGTGAAATTAATCTATGGTATGGGACATTAGATTGGTTTTACATACCTACCCCAGACGTATCTATGTCTTCTATCTTTCACCAGCGATGTGCAAGGTACCTATGTGGTATGGGACACTTAGATCCTTTTCACATCCGTTCACTTGTTTGGTTTTATTTTCAGAAATTGTTTGATGTGATGATCTTGTCCTCCACTTGTGCCATGAAGCCATCCACTCATTGATTCTACAACTGAGAACAGTTGATTCCCAAAAGGGAGGACTGTTAAGACCCATGTTATTTGAATAATAATCATGGTCATTTAAATTTGGATATATTTTTTATGATGCCTATTTCTCATCATGAACACGTTAGGATTGATTGATGTGCTGTCAATTAATTGTTACTACTGACGTGGTTTATGTTTATGAGTTTAGGTGATGAGGTGTGCAAGGGTACCGATTTAGGTGTTGCACAGTGCGAGGGTATCGATTTAGGTGTCGCACGGATGGTGGATTGAGTCATGGCGTGTGGACCGATCTCACAATATTTTGTGGCTGTTTTATGGCATTTGATATTATTTTGACATCAGTGTGATGTGTGTGTGTGCACGCGTCAATTGATTGTATAGTGTGCGTACGAGCACTAGTTGATTTATTTTGTAATGTGCATATGTGCACAAGTTAGATTATTGAATTAGAAAAATAGTGCAAACCTTAGAAGGTTTGAGGACAAAGGTTAATTGAGGACAAAGGCTAATTAAATGGCAAAGTCCAAATATGGATGTATACTTTATTTTTGGCTTAAAGCCTGCTTTTTGGAATATATAAAAATACCCACGCGAGAAGAAGCCACTCACGTTGGGGGGGGAGGGGGGGAAGATTGCACCTAGTCTTGTGTTACCTTGTGTTGATGGTGATGTATTTCTTTCTCTTGTCTTATGTTTTGTTTTATGCTTAATTTTGAATTGAGTTCAAATAGTTGTTTTGATATTTGATTTAATTTATGAGTATTTTATTATTCTCTTCAAGAAAATTAAAGGTCCGGTTTACAGTGGTATCAAAGCTTTGGTGTAATTTAATTTTCTTGAAGGCGAGGTGAAAGAGACTAAAACAGAGGTGATTTTGGTAATTTTGGTAATTTTCTTGAATTTAAATTGAAGATGAACACGTTTAGGGATTTATGTTTATGTATGGATGAAATAAAGCTTGTTTTTGACCATTGGGTAATCAATCTCCATCAACCTATTGCCCAAAGGATAAAATAAAGGTGGTAAACCATTCTCAGAAACCATGAAACCTCTCTCAAAATTGAAAAGCGGTTTTGCTAAATTCTTGACCTCTTTGTGATCTGTCTGTATGGATGGGTTTCAAAATTGATAGTCAATCATCCTGCTTAGCTTTCCAATTGCTAAACCATTGAGAGAGGAAGCAATCTATAATGGACGGTGTATAATTCACCAAGAGCTAAAGAGCTAATTTATAGAGAAATAAGCTCTCTGAGAGAAAAAAAAAATTTCTGAAATTACTTTTTTCTCTCTCCCTCCTTCGTACCCCGGCGCCGTGCGCTGCCAATTTAGAGGGGGGGAGGAATTTTTTTAGACCCCGCGTTTCTCTCTCCGTCCGGCCCCGACAGCCTGGGCCCTGTGCATTCTGAAGGACAGCTTCATAGATTTTAAAAATATGTATATATAAATTTTTAATTGATTTTTTTAAATCTCTCTCTTCCTCCTTCATAACCGGGCGGCCAGCGCTCAGAAGAGAGGAATTTTCAGCTGATTTACTAATTTAATGCTTAAAAGCTTTCTTATTACAAAGCTTATTTTATCTAAAAGCTTTATAAGTTACAATGTTTATTTTTTATTTTTATATTAGATGCTGAATTTTCTTTTTTTAGTGGGCTGCTTTCTAACGATTGGCGTTGGGCATTGGCAAGCTTTAATAGTAAAGCTTTCATAATTTTTTTTAATAAGCTTAATAAATCAAATATTAAAAGCTTCATAGATTTATATATATATATTTATATTTATATTTATATTTTTAGGCTTTTGATTAAGCTTTAAAAGCTTTCAATTAAGCTTAAATGAGACCAATAAAATGTTTTACAAAAGAAAAATATTTTTTTGACTATTTTCATCATATTTTATCATCCGCCGCAACATTATCGTACTATTCACGAACAGCTTGATTATATCTATATTCTTTTGAATCAAGAACGAGAGCATCGAGACAACTTTCAAAGACATTAGGACCTCAATGGAAGGCTTCTTGGGCCCTTTTATTTGGCAGTTTAAGGAGTCAAACCTTTTCTCTTAAGAAGAAACGTTTTCTAATTAGAAGCTTCAAAACGGCTACTTTATTCGAATTTGAATTTTGGAGGGAAAATGGAATTTAAAATCTAGCGGACAAAACCATATCATGTAACATATCTATGGAAAGCTCTTGATGCGTAGATCACGGATCTATAATCTCCGCTCAAATTGGAGCTTGTATGTAGAAGTTATGGAGGTCCAAAAATTGTAAAATTCCCTCCCCCCTTTTTGGGAAAAAAAGTACACCCTTTGACCACTCTTACACCTCTCTTACAAACCCAACATTTCAGTCCACATGGCAACCCCCCATTTGGCTATTCCTTAATCACCTTGATTAGGCTTGGGCAAATTAAAGGGCCCAAGAAGACCCCATTCACTTCCTAATGAAGATTGAACGACATCTGTCTAGACTAAACAAATATATTAAGAAGAAAGTTAAAACTATGGAAGCATCTGACATGCATAGCCTAACGAATGATATCGTATCCAACCTACCTATTGTCAAGTGTTTCAGGTGTAAGATGTTGGGACATTATGCTAAATCTTGCCCAACTAGAAAGAAGAACCAAATTGCCCAAAAGGACGAGCTTGACACCGAAGAGGTTAACGCACTCGACACGTCAACCAAAGGTGGAGGTATGTGTTAAAAATTATTTATTGTATACAATTTCTTGTTTGATTTTGTATTTGTCTTCTGAATATTCTTTTCTTCTAGACCTACTTAGAAAACTTTAGCTCCTGAAAAGAATTTTAGATACAGTGACCTAACTAGAGAGATCAAGATAAGATTAGCGAAAGTTATCTTCAAGATCTAGTTGCTGAAATTCAAGTAAAAATGATTACTAGACATTTCATAGAAGATTAAGACCAATTTGAAGATTCAAGAACCAAGCAAGTTTCTCTAGTCTTTGATTCAAGTTATCAATTGCTTCACCAACGAATTTAGTGATGATGAGAAAAGTAAAGAAATAGCTCTCAAGTGACTAGAAACCAAGCTTAAGTTATATACCAATCACAATTATGAAGTTTATACCAATTCAAGTAAAGTTTTATCTAAATTTTTAAGTGTTCTAGTTTAAGATCTATCTGAGTACAAGATTCTTTCAAGTAAAGTTTTGTCTAAATTTTCAAGTGTTCTAGTTTAAGATTTATCCAAGTACAAGATTCTTTCTAGACCAAGAATTGCTCTAAGTCAAAGATATATTCAACCACAAGATTTAAACCCTTAAGAACAAGATTTATTCAAGAATTACAATTATGATCTCTCAATTTCATCTATTCAAGTATTTTTGATCTAAGCCAAGATTCATTACTAGTATATCAAGTTCTTGCTACTATCAACTAAGGCGCAAGATGTCTATCATTATTCAAGTTCTGATTTCAAGTTTAAGATTAAGCTTAAGATCAAGATCCCCTTAAGATTTCATTGTTTACAAGTAAGATTCACAAATTCAAGAATTATAGACCTATTCAAAGATTATAATTTTTGAAATTTAGTCAGACAAGATTAAGATCAAAAAAATAACTCTCGAGACTTCATCAAGATTAAGATCAAAAACAAATCCCGAGAATTTAGTGAGACAATTACAAGATGAAGATCAAGAACAAATCCCCAGAATTCATCAAGTTATTGACAGTAATGTAAGTGATTATTTTTTCAATCTTAAGTTGATAAGAATTTCCATTTCGACCTAATTCATTTTTGGAATAAGACTTGTAGTTTAATTTTGAGGATAGAGAAAAGTTATGTCGGAATGAAAGTTTCAGAGGGAATTAGCTACTCCGTCTCAAACTTCTATTCTTAAGGTAGTGTCGTGTGAAATTAATCTATGGTATGGGACATTAGATTGGTTTTACATACCTACCCCAGACGTATCTATGTCTTCTATCTTTCACCAGCGATGTGCAAGGTACCTATGTGGTATGGGACACTTAGATCCTTTTCACATCCGTTCACTTGTTTGGTTTTATTTTCAGAAATTGTTTGATGTGATGATCTTGTCCTCCACTTGTGCCATGAAGCCATCCACTCATTGATTCTACAACTGAGGGCAGTTGATTCCCAAAAGGGAGGACTGTTTTAAGACCCATGTTATTTGAATAATAATCATGGTCATTTAAATTTGGATATATTTTTTATGATGCCTATTTCTCATCATGAACACGTTAGGATTGATTGATGTGATGTCAATTGATTGTTACTACTGACGTGGTTTATGTTTGTAAGTTTAGGTGATGAGGTGTGCAAGGGTACCGATTTAGGTGTTGCGCAGTGCGAGGGTACCGATTTAGGTGTCGCACGGATGGTGGATTGAGTCATGGCGTGTGGACCGATCTCACAATATTTTGTGGCTGTTTTATGGCATTTGATATTATTTTGACATCAGTGTGATGTGTGTGTGTGCACGCGTCAATTTATTGTACAGTGTGCGTACGAGCACTAGTTGATTTATTTTGTCATGTGCAAATGTGCACAAGTTAGATTATTGAATTAGAAAAATAGTGCAAACCTTAGAAGGTTTGAGGACAAAGGCTAATTAAATGGCAAAGTCCAAATATGGATGTATACTTTAGTTTTGGCTTAAAGCCTGCTTTTTGGAATATATAAAAATACCCACGCGAGAAGAAGCCACTCACGTTGGGGGGGGAAGATTGCACCCAGTCTTGTGTTGCCTTGTGTTGATGCTGATGTATTTCTTTCTCTTGTCTTATGTTTTGTTTTATGCTTAATTTTGAATTGAGTTCAAATAGTTGTTTTGATATTTGATTTAATTTATGAGTTTTTGATTATTCTCTTCAAGAAAATTAAAGGTCCGGTTACAGTGGTATCAGAGCTTTGGCGTAATTTAATTTTCTTGAAGGCGAGGTGAAAGAGACTAAAACAGAGGTGATTTTGGTAATTTTGGTAACTTTCTTGAATTTAAATTGAAGATGAACACGTTTAGGGATTTATGTTTATGTATGGATGAAATAAAGCTTGTTTTTGACCATTGGGTAATCAATCTCCATCAACCTATTGCCCAAAGGATAAAATAAAGGTGGTAAACCATTCTCAGAAACCATGAAACCTCTCTCAAAATTGAAAAGCGGTTTTGCTAAATTCTTGACCTCTTTGTGATCTGTCTGTATGGATGGGTTTCAAAATTTATAGTCAATCCTACTTAGCTTTCCAATTGCTAAACCATTGAGAGAGGAAGAAATCTATAATGGACGGTGTATAATTCACCAAGAGCTAAAGAGCTAATTTATAGAGAAATAAGCTCTCTGAGAGAAAAAAAAATTTCTGAAATTCATTTTTTCTCTCTCCCTCCTTCGTACCCCGGCGGCATGCGCTGCGAATTCAGAGGGGGGGAGGAATTTTTTTAGACCCCGCGTTTCTCTCTCCATCCGGCCGACGGCCTGCGCCCTGCCCATTCTGAAGGGCAGCTTCATAGATTTTAAAAATATATATATATAAATTTTCAATTGATTTTTTTTAATCTCTCTCTTCCTCCTTCATAACCGGGCGGCCAGCGCTGAGAAGAGAGGAATTTTCAGCTGATTTACTAATTTAATGCTTAAAAGCTTTCTTATTACAAAGCTTATTTTATCTAAAAGCTTTATAAGTTACAATGTTTATTTTTTATTTTTATATTAGATGCTGAATTTTCTTTTTTTAGTGGGCTCCTTTCTAACGATTGGTGTTGGGCATTGGCAAGCTTTAATAGTAAAGCTTTCATAATTTTTTTTTAATAAGCTTAATAAATCAAATATTAAAAGCTTCATGGATTTATATATATATATATATATATATATATTTAGGCTTTTGATTAAGCTTTAAAAGCTTTCAATTAAGCTTAAATGAGACCAATAAAATGTTTTACAAAAGAAAAATATTTGACTATTTTCATCATATTTTATCGAAAAGGAATCTCATGTGCATATAGTTAGTTTGGATTTCTTCTACAGATTTTTAGAAATTTACCTTAAGAGAAATTTTGAGAGTTGTTAAATTCTTGTGAATAATGTTTTTTTCTAAATCCTCATAAAGTACGAATAATATAAACAGCTTGTTAGTGAAGATATCATTCAAATGTTGCTTTAACCTATGGCTTATTTTCTAATTTTAAAAGAGTACATGGATTATTTCTTGAAAAATTATGCATTGTATTGAGCTAACTTGGCAGGATTCACATCTAGTTCGACATTCCATATGAGATAAGAAACTCTATCTTTTCTCTTGTTTTAAATTTTTCTTATTCTTTTTAATTGTCAGGAAATGGGTGAGTATCCGTAACATTATCGTACTATTCAGGAACAGCTTGATTCTATCTATATTCTTTTGAATCAAGAACGAGAGCATCGGGACAACTTTCAAAGAAAGATTGAACGACATCTGTCTAGACTAAACAAATATATTAAGAAGAAAGTTAAAACTATGGAAGCATCTGACATGCATAGCCTAACGAATGATATCGTATCCAACGTGCCTATTTTCAAGTGTTTCAGGTGTAAGATGTTGGGACATTATGCTAAATCTTGCCCAACTAGAAAGAAGAACCAACTAGCCCAAAAGGACGAGCTTGACACACCGAAGAGGCTAACGCACTCGACACATCAACCAAAGGTGGAGGTATGTGTTAAAATTTATTTATTGTATACAATTTCTTGTTTGATTTTGTATTTGTCTTCTGAATATTCTTTTCTTCTAGACCTACTTAGAAAACTTTAGCTCTTGAAAAGAATTTTAGATACAGTGACCTAACTAGAGAGATCAAGATAAGATTAGCGAAAGTTATCTTCAAGATCTAGTTGCTCAAATTCAAGTAAAAATGATTACTAGACATTTCATAGAAGATTAAGACCAATTTGAAGATTCAAGAACCAAGCAAGTTTCTCTAGTCTTTGATTCAAGTTATCAATTGCTTCACCAACGAATTTAGTGATGATGAGAAAAGTAAAGAAATAGCTCTCAAGTGACTAGAAACCAAGCTTAAGTTATATACCAATCACAATTACGAAGTTTATACCAATTCAAGTAAAGTTTTATCTAAATTTTTAAGTGTTCTAGTTTAAGATCTATCTGAGTACAAGATTCTTTCAAGTAAAGTTTTGTCTAAATTTTCAAGTGTTCTAGTTTAAGATTTATCCAAGTACAAGATTCTTTCTAGACCAAGAATTGCTCTAAGTCAAAGATATATTCAACCACAAGATTTAAACCCTTAAGAACAAGATTTATTCAAGAATTGCAATTATGATCTCTCAATTTTCGTCTATTCAAGTATTCTTAATCTAAGCCAAGATTCATTACTAGTATATCAAGTTCTTGCTATCAACTAAGGCGCAAGATGTCTATCATTATTCAAGTTCTGATTTCAAGTTTAAGATTAATCTTAAGATCAAGATCCCCTTAAGATTTCATTGTTTACAAGTAAGATTCACAAATTTAAGAATTATAGACCTATTCAAAGATTATAATTTTTAAAATTTGGTCAGACAATTACAAGATTAAGATTAAGATCAAAAAAAATAACTCTCGAGACTTCATCAAGATTAAGATCAAAAACAAATCCCGAGAATTCAGTGAGACAATTACAAGATGAAGATCAAGAACAAATCCCCAGAATTCATCAAGTTATTGACATTATTTTTTTGAATCTTAAGTTGATAAGAATTTCCATTTCGACCTAATTCATTTTTGGAATAAGACTTGTAGTTTAATTTTGAGGATAGAGAAAAGTTATGTCGGAATGAAAGTTTCAGAGGGAGTTAGCTACTCCGTCTCAAACTTCTATTCTTAAGGTAGTGTCATGTGAAATTAATCTATGGTATGGGTGTAAGAAAGCATTATGGGCCCAAGGCCATGGACAACTAGTAAGTAGGTGTGAACTCTTGGGTGGAGTATAAATACCAATGTAAATGGGATTATGGCTCATTCATGATAATGTTATCTGTTCCAAGAATCAATGGTGGTGAGCTTCTCTCGTGAGATGCTAAGTGGTGACTCCTTCATGAGCCACTCCCTTGGTGAGGGACTAACCCACTCCTGTTACTTTCTTTCATTGGTATCAGAGCATGGCTTTTGATCCATGATTTTTAATTTTTCTTTTCTTCTTCTCATTTCGTGAAATTTCTGCTTCATTTGATTCATGGGGAAGGAGATATGGCTAAGGTAGAGTTTGTGGTTCAAATCTGAGCACATGGACCTATTTTTTTTGAATGAGTGGACCAAATTGGGGAAAATTTCTAATCTTGATTAGCAGTTGTTAATCAAAAACGTTTTTTTTTGTTTGGGAGCTTTCTTGCAAACCCTAGCCATGGAATCTCAACATGAGCAAAGGGCATTGAGTCTCTCATGTATCTAGCAATGTTTTATGAAGTATTTCACCTATTTTCCATGAGCAATGGGGCTCCCAATGTGGCTGAAAATCACTACCAAAGCTGCCCACGTTTTTCACCAAAGTGACCCTAATCTTCATCTCCTTCAACAAATTCAAGCATTAAGGCTTCCCGGGTGACATTGGTGAGTTGCTCCATCACTTCCTTACAATTTTGAAGCATTCTTTCAAGCTATGGAGTGAATTAGGATTTTATTACACATAAAATCCTAATTTTCAGAAATTGGACTTTAATCATGGCCATTCATGCTGCTGTTTATGCATTATGAATGCTTGAATGCTACACATAGCCATTCAATGCTATGCCTTGCATATTGGCATAAGTGAGCATAGCTTTTGGCACATTTGGGGGATTGAATAAAATGCTTTGGGTTGGAAGCCCACTTTTTGGTGACACCGTTTTCCATTGCCGGTTGCACGTTTTTGGTCATAACTCTCTCATACGAACTCCGTTTTTGGAGTTCTAGTACTCAAAACGACCGGCTTGTCATCCTCTTCGAGACGAGCTATAGGTCTTGAGGTGCAGGATTCAGCAAGTGCTCTCTATTTTCACTTTTGTACTGGATTTTCTAGTCCCGAGCGGGAACTCGCGCCCAGAACGCGACCCGAGATCACCGCTTCGTGACACTTGGATGTTGTTGATGTATGTGGAAATGTATTGACATTGCCATGAGTGGATGTGATGAAGGAAGCACTATGAACCATGTATTATGATATGAATGAGCATGAGTCATGCTATAAATCAATTGTAAGTCAACTCTACTCATTCATTTGAGCTTGTAACCACATTCCACTCACGATTGTACCCCACTTTATTCCTAGAATCTAGAATGAAGTAAGGGTACCTTGGCATTTGGAGGAGAGGCCAAGGGGAGAATGTCTTGAATCTTCCTTGTCGTTAGTGCCGGGTAACGCGGTAAGGAAGAGGATTAGGTACTTGGTGGTAAAGAAATGGCCTCAACCTTCACCTTGGTGAAGGGGTGAGAAGTGCTTGGCCGGGAGATCGGCAAGCATCGACGCGCTTCATCGACCACTTCATTCGACTTGAGCAAACAAGCAAATCCTCTACATCGACTTCTTATGCAAAAGGACAAAATTGATGCCATAAGGTTCAGATGGAAAAATGATTGAGGATTGATTTGCTTACAGTGGTCAAATGCATAAGGTTTTTAATACTTGATTGAGATGCTTTGATTTGATTGAGATTTGGTGCAAAAAGAGGGGAGACCATGGCAAAATTTTTGTAAAAAATTGCCTACTTGCAGCCAGGACAAATCCTTGAATTTCTAGGGTTTTTCAAAAGCTTTTCAAATCTGTCCTGAAAGCTCTTCAATCTACCCGAAAACCTCTTTCAAACAAGCTAAAGATCACTCAAATCGGAGTAGTATTGAGCGGTCAAAGTTAAGAGTTGACTTTCAGCTAGAACGGTTGACTGGTCAAAGGTTGTTGACTTTTTCAAATCTGTTTTTGGGGATCCTTACTCGTCTCGTTAAGAGCTTCGCATCGATATAAAGATCACCCAAATCGGATAAGAATTGAGCGGTTAACATCAAGAGTTGTCTTTCAGCCGGTACAGTTGACTGGTCAAAGGCTGTTGACTTTTTCAGATCTGTTTTTAGGGATTCTTATTCGTCTCGTCAAGAGCTTCGCATCGATATAAAGATCACCCAAATCGGATACCGTTTGAATAGAGAAAAAAAAATCAAGTAAGTGGTCTTTGCAAGGAGGGATCAATTACGCGCATGGAAATGACTAGAGGAGGTCAAAACAAGGGAGCCTGGAATGAAAATGATCAAAGACAACCGGAAGCAATGATGGCAATGAGTTTATCAACGAGGAATGAAGAAAGTTCAACCATAAAAGCACCATCTCCAGATGAATCTCAGCCAGTGGAAATGCCTCAATCTTTGGGAACTACTCCGCTAAAACAGTGGACATGATGTTAATGGCTATGGAGAGTATGTTTCAAAGGATTGAAAATAACCAAACAAATCGGCAATAACAATTTGGTGAACACCTCATGGAACGGTTCGACAAGCAACACCTGACGTGATGCAAAGAGGGTTAAAAGACTTGGAGAAAGCCATTAGTGAATCGGCTCCTCTCAAGCTCAATCAAGAAGCCGATATGAATGGAATGGATGGTGTACATTATAATGCCAAACATGATGGAAAGCCTTCTATGCCAAACATGATGGAAAGCCTTCTATGCCAGAAGAGAACAAAGTAAGACAAATGATGCCACATTCTTCTTACATGGACAAGGGTAAGAGACCTATGGGTGATGCTTCTTATGAGAGATCAAATGCCAGTATTCCAAGAACTTCATCCTTTATGCAAGATGCAAGAAGAGGGTATGAACAAAAGGGATGGCAATTGGAAGATGAGCAAATGCATAGACACTTGGGTGAAGGAAGAGGATTTGATGATCCAAGAACACGACAGAGGGGTTCAAGAATGCATGGTAATTTTGACAATGCTGTGAAGGACAAAATCATATTTAATAAGTTCAAAGGAGAATCAAATTCTATCGAAGACTTTGAAGAGTGGGCAAACAAGATGGATCTCTACTTCGAAATCAGCCCAAGGAGCGAGATTGCCAAAGTCTACTTCGCCTCACTTCATCTTGAAGGTTTTGCTCACACTTGGTGGAGAAGGAAGCAATCTCATGGTTATGTCATCACTACTTGGGAAGAATTCAAGAATGACATGGCAGAAGAGTTTACTTCTCACATGCAAAGGGACAATCACATTGTGGAATGGGACAAGCTAGAGCAAATCACTACCGTGAAGGAATATTCTCACAAGTTTCTAAAGCTTCTATTATACTTGGACGACTTTGATGAGCATTATCTTGTTGTCAAGTATATAAGGGGCTTGAAAGCTCCTATTGGTGGTGATGTCAAGTCTCATGAACCCGCCACTTTGAAGAAGGCAATGATGCTTGCAGAAATTCATGAAGAGAAGTACTTGACAAAGTGGGCTAGCAAAGGGAATATCAAAGGAGAAGTGATCACAAGGACTGACATGGGTTCTCATGCAAACACAAGACCTAATCTTCCAAGATTTCCTACCGTGTATGGTAGAGGGTCTAATAGACTTCCATTTAAACCACCATTTATGTCCAGCAAAGCTACATACAATGAGTCCAAGCCAGCAAATGGGGGTTCAAAAAGCAAGGTTATCAAGGAGGACCGTTTGCATGAAATGAGGCTCAAAGGTCTATGTTTCAAATGTGGAGAAAAATGGAACAAGGATCACTTCAAAGTATGCAAATCCAAGGATATTTCCATAAGCTACATTATCACTGAGGACAATGCTAATCATGACGAGGAGGAATTCCTTGAATGCAATGATGCCTTAGGATGGGGAGATCCTCATGAGGGTGGAGGTTCTCATGATGATGGTTTTGATGAAGAAAATCCCGAGTTTCCTTTTGATCCGGGTGGGAAACTAAAGTTTGCTCATGACAAAATGGATGATGGGATGCCTCTATGCGTGTGGAATGAAAACAATAGTGCACATACTACCTTGTGTACAATCTCTCATGATGCTTATGCGGGAAGTAAGGGTGCCAACACATTGAGATTGAAGATCAAGGTGAATGGGAGAACAGCATATGCACTCATTGATACTGGAAGCACGCATAGTTTTGTCAATAAAAGGTCTTTGAACACTCTCAAAATGCAACCAACTTCTTTACCAAACAAGCACATGGTGCAAGTGGCCAATGGTGATTCAATGGGTTGCAATATGAAGTGTCAAAGTACAGAATTGGAGTTGTCCAAGAAGTACTCTTGCAAAGTTGATCTTTTGGTGATCGAGTTGGTACCAATTGACATAGTACTTGGATGTGATTGGCTGTCCACTTTGAACTCTTTTACCATGAACTTACAGAAAAGTTTCATGAGTTTTGTGCATCATGGAGGGGTTATTACATTGAATGGAATGCAAGGGTCCAAGCTCTTCATGATCAATGCTACTCAAATGAAGAAAGAGTTCAAGAAAGAGGGCTATGTTTATAGCAAAGTCCAAATATGGATGTATACTTTATTTTTGGCTTAAAGCCTGCTTTTTGGAATATATAAAAATACCCACGCGAGAAGAAGCCACTCACGTTGGGGGGGGGGGAGATTGCACCCAATCTTGTGTTGCCTTGTGTTGATGGTGATGTATTTCTTTCTCTTGTCTTATGTTTTGTTTTATGCTTAATTTTGAATTGAGTTCAAATAGTTGTTTTGATATTTGATTTAATTTCTAAGTTTTTTATTATTCTCTTCAAGAAAATTAAAGGTCCGGTTGCAGTGGTATCAAAGCTTTGGTGTAATTAAAGTTTTTTGAAGGCGGTCAAAAGAGGTGAAAGAGACTAAAACAGAGGTGATTTTGGTAATTTTGGTAATTTTCTTGAATTTAAATTGAAGAAGAACACGTTTAGGGATTTATGTTTATGTATGGATGAAATAAAGCTTATTTTTGACCATTGGTAATCAATCTCCATCAACCTATTGCCCAAAGGATAAAATAAAGGTGGTAAACCATTCTCAGAAACCATGAAACCTCTCTCAAAATTGAAAAGCGGTTTTGCTAAATTCTTGACCTCTTTGTGATCTGTCTGTATGGATGGGTTTCAAAATTGATAGTCAATCCTACTTAGCTTTCCAATTGCTAAACCATTGAGAGAGGAAGCAATCTATAATGGACGGTGTATAATTCACCAAGAGCTAAAGAGCTAATTTATAGAGAAATAAGCTCTCTGAGAGAAAAAAAATTCTGAAATTGATTTTTTCTCTCTCCAACCTTCGTACCCCGGCGGCGTGCACTGCGAATTCAGAGGGGGGGAGGAATTTTTTAGACCCCGCGTTTCTCTCTCCATCTGGCCAACGGCCTGCGCCCTGTGCATTCTGAAGGGCACCTTCATAGATTTTAAAAATATGCACTGTGCAACACCTAAATCGGTACCCTTGCACACCTCATCACCTAAACTCATAAACATAAACCACGTCAGTAGTAACAATCAATTGACATCACATCAATCAATCCTAACGTGTTCATGATGAGAAATAGGCATCATAAAAAATATATCCAAATTTAAATGACCATGATTATTATTCAAATAACATGGGTCATAACAATCCTCCCTTTTGGGAATCAACTGTCCTCAGTTGTAGAATCAATGAGTGGATGGCTTCATGGCACAAGTGGAGGACAAGATCATCACATCAAACAATTTCTGAAAATAAAACCAAACAAGTGAACGGATGTGAAAAGGATCTAAGTGTCCCATACCACATAGGTACCTTCCACATACAAACACTCGCTGGTGAAAGATAGAAGACATAGATACGTTTGGGGTAGGTATGTAAAACCAATCTAATGTCCCATACCATAGATTAATTTCACACGACACTACCTTAAGAATAGAAGTTTGAGACGGAGTAGCTAATTCCCTCTGAAACTTTCATTCGGACATAACTTTTCTCTATCCTCAAAATTAAACTACAAGTCTTATTCCAAAAATGAATTAGGTCGAAATGGAAATTCTTATCAACTTAAGATTGAAAAAATAATCACTTACATTACTGTCAATAACTTGATGAATTCTGGGGATTTGTTTTTGATCTTAATCTTGATGAAGTCTCGAGAGTTATTTTTTTATCTTAATCTTAATCTTGTAATTGTCTGACTAAATTTTAAAAATTTTAATCTTTGAATAGGTCTATAATTCTTGAATTTGTGAATCTTACTTGTAAATAATGAAATCTTAAGGGGATCTTGATCTTAAGCTTAATCTTAAATTTGAAATCAGAACTTGAATAATGATAGACATCTTGCGCCTTAGTTGATAGCAAGAACTTGATATACTAGTAATGAATCTTGGCTTAGATTAAAAATGCTTGAATAGACGAAAATTGAGAGATCATAATTGCAATTCTTGAATAAATCTTGTTCTTAAGGGTTTAAATCTTGTGGTTGAATATATCTTTGACTTAGAGCAATTCTTGGTCTAGAAAGAATCTTGTACTTGGATAAATCTTAAACTAGAACACTTGAAAATTTAGACAAAACTTTACTTGAAAGAATCTTGTACTCAGATAGATCTTGTACTCAGATAGATCTTAAACTAGAACACTTAAAAATTTAGATAAAACTTTACTTGAATTGGTATAAACTTCGTAATTGTGATTGGTATATAACTTAAGCTTGGTTTCTAGTCACTTGAGAGCTATTTCTTTACTTTTCTCATCATCACTAAATTCGTTGGTGAAGCAATTGATAACTTGAATCAAAGACTAGAGAAACTTGCTTGGTTCTTGAATCTTCAAATTGGTCTTAATCTTCTATGAAATGTCTAGTAATCATTTTTACTTGAATTTGAGCAACTAGATCTTGAAGATAACTTTCGCTAATCTTATCTTGATCTCTCTAGTTAGGTCACTGTATCTAAAATTCTTTTCAGGAGCTAAAGTTTTCTAAGTAGGTCTAGAAGAAAAGAATATTCAGAAGACAAATACAAAATCAAACAAGAAATTGTATACAATAAATAATTTTTAACACATACCTCCACCTTTGGTTGATGTGTCGAGTGCGTTAACCTCTTTGGTGTGTCAAGCTCGTCCTTTTGGGCAATTTGGTTCTTCTTTCTAGTTGGGCAAGATTTAGCATAATGTCCCAACATCTTACACCTGAAACACTTGACAATAGGCAGGTTGGATACGATATCATTCGTTAGGCTATGCATGTCAGATGCTTCCATAGTTTTAACTTTCTTCTTAATATATTTGTTTAGTCTAGACAGATGTCGTTCAATCTTTCTTTGAAAGTTGTCCCGATGCTCTCGTTCTTGATTCAAAAGAATATAGATAGAATCAAGTTGTTCCTGAATAGTACGATAATGTTACGGATACTCACCCATTTCCTGACAATTAAAAAGAATAAGAAAAATTTAAAACAAGAGAAAAGATAGAGTTTCTTATCTCATATGGAATGTCGAACTAGATGTGAATCCTGCCAAGTTAGCTCAATACAATGCATAATTTTTCAAGAAATAATCCATGTACTCTTTTAAAATTAGAAAATTAGCCATAGGTTAAAGCAACATTTGAATGATATCTTCACTAACAAGCTGTTTATATTATTCGTACTTTATGAGGATTTAGAAAAAAACATTATTCACAAGAATTTAACAACTCTCAAAATTTCTCTTAAGGTAAATTTCTAAAAATCTGTAGAAGAAATCCAAACTAACTATATGCACATGAGATTCCTTTTCGATAAAATATGATGGAAATAGTCTAAAAAATATTTTTCTTTTGTAAAACATTTTATTGGTCTCATTTAAGCTTAATTAAAAGCTTTTTAAGCTTAATTAAAAGCTTTTAAAGCTTAATCAAAAGCCTATATATATATATATATATATATATCTATGAAGCTTTTAATATTTGATTTATTAAGCTTATTAAAAAAATTTATGAAAGCTTTACTATTAAAGCTTGCCAATGCCCAATGCCAATCGTTAGAAAGCAGCCCACTAAAAAAAGAAAATTCAGCATCTAATATAAAAATAAAAAATAAACATTGTAACTTATAAAGCTTTTAGATAAAATAAGCTTTGTAATAAGAAAGCTTTTAAGCATTAAATTAGTAAATCAGCTGCAAATTCCTCTCTTCTCAGCGCTGGCCGCCCGGTTATGGAGGAAGAGAGAGATTAAAAAAAATCAATTGAAAATTTATATATATATATTTTCAAAATCTATGAAGCTGCCCTTCAGAATGCGCAGGGCGCAGGCCGTCGGGGCCGGATGGAGAGAGAAACGCGGGGTCTAGAAAAATTCCTCCCCCCCTCTGAATTCGCAGTGCACGCCGCCGGGGTACGAAGGAGGGAGAGAGAAAAAATCAATTTCAAATTTTTTTTTTCTCTCAGAGAGCTTATTTCTCTATAAATTAGCTCTTTAGCTCTTGGTGAATTATACACCGTCCATTATAGATTGCTTCCTCTCTCAATGGTTTAGCAATTGGAAAGCTAAGCAGGATTGACTATCAATTTTGAAACCCATCCATACAGACAGATCACAAAGAGGTCAAGAATTTAGCAAAACCGCTTTTCAATTTTGAGAGAGGTTTCATGGTTTCTGAGAATGGTTTACCACCTTTATTTTATCCTTTGGGCAATAGGTTGATGGAGATTGATTACCCAATGGTCAAAAACAAGCTTTATTTCATCCATACATAAACATAAATCCCTAAACGTGTTCTTCTTCAATTTAAATTCAAGAAAATTACCAAAATTACCAAAATCACCTCTGTTTTAGTCTCTTTCACCTCTTTTGACTGCCTTCAAGAAAATTAAATTACACCAAAGCTCTGATACCACTGCAACCGGACCTTTAATTTTCTTGAAGAGAATAATAAAAAACTCATAAATTAAATCAAATATCAAAACAACTATTTGAACTCAATTCAAAATTAAGCATAAAACAAAACATAAGACAAGAGAAAGAAATACATCACCATCAACACAAGGCAACACAAGACTGGGTGCAATCTTCCCCCCCCCCCCAACGTGAGTGGCTTCTTCTCGCGTGGGTATTTTTATATATTCCAAAAAGCAGGCTTTAAGTATACATCCATATTTGGACTTTGCCATTTAATTAGCCTTTGTCTACATCCATATTTGGACTTTGCCATTTAATTAGCCTTTGTCCTCAATTAACCTTTGTCCTCAAACCTTCTAAGGTTTGCACTATTTTTCTAATTCAATAATCTAACTTGTGCACATATGCACATTACAAAATAAATCAACTAGTGCTCGTACGCACATTGTACAATAAATTGACGCACACACACACATCACACTGATGTCAAAATAATATCAAATGCCATAAAACAGCCACAAAATATTGTGAGATCGGTCCACACGCCATGACTCAATCCACCATCCGTGCGACACCTAAATCGGTACCCTCGCACTGTGCAACACCTAAATCGGTACCCTTGCACACCTCATCACCTAAACTCATAAACATAAACCACGTCAGTAGTAACAATCAATTGACATCACATCAATCAATCCTAATGTGTTCATGATGAGAAATAGGCATCATAAAAAATATATCCAAATTTAAATGACCATGATTATTGTTCAAATAACATGGGTCATAACAGTCCTCCCTTTTGGGAATCAACTGTCCTCAGTTGTAGAATCAATGAGTGGATCGCTTCATGGCACAAGTGGAGGACAAGATCATCACATCAAACAATTTCTGAAAATAAAACCAAACAAGTGAACGGATGTGAAAAGGATCTAAGTGTCCCATACCACATAGGTACCTTCCACATACAAACACTCGCTGGTGAAAGATAGAAGACATAGATACGTCTGCGGTAGGTATATAAAACCAATCTAATGTCCCATACCATAGATTAATTTCACACGACACTACCTTAAGAATAGAAGTTTGAGACGGAGTAGCTAATTCCCTCTGAAACTTTCATTCCGACATAACTTTTCTCTATCCTCAAAATTAAACTACAAGTCTTATTCCAAAAATGAATTAGGTCGAAATGGAAATTCTTATCAACTTAAGATTGAAAAAATAATCACTTACATTACTGTCAATAACTTGATGAATTCTGGGGATTTGTTCTTGATCTTCATCTTGTAATTGTCTCACTAAATTCTCGGGATTTGTTTTTGATCTTAATCTTGATGAAGTCTCGAGAGTTATTTTTTTTTTATCTTAATCTTAATCTTGTAATTGTCTGACTAAATTTCAAAAATTATAATCTTTGAATAGGTCTATAATTCTTGAATTTCTGAATCTTACTTGTAAACAATGAAATCTTAAGGGGATCTTGATCTTAAGCTTAATCTTAAACTTGAAATCAGAACTTGAATAACGATAGACATCTTGCGCCTTAAGAACTTGATATACTAGTAATGAATCTTGGCTTAGATTAAAAATACTTGAATAGACATCTTGCGCCTTAGTTGATAGCAAGAACTTGATATACTAGTAATGAATCTTGGCTTAGATTAAAAATACTTGAATAGACAAAAATTGAGAGATCATAATTGTAATTCTTGAATAAATCTTGTTCTTAAGGGTTTAAATCTTGTGGTTGAATATATCTTTGACTTAGAGTAATTCTTGGTCTAGAAAGAATCTTGTACTTGGATAAATCTTAAACTAGAACACTTGAAAATTTAGACAAAACTTTACTTGAAAGAATGTTGTACTCAGATAGATCTCAAACTAGAACACTTAAAAATTTAGATAAAACTTTACTTGAATTGGTATAAACTTCGTAATTGTGATTGGTATATAACTTAAGCTTGGTTTCTAGTCACTTGAGAGCTATTTCTTTACTTTTCTCATCATCACTAAATTCGTTGGTGAAGCAATTGATAACTTAAATCAAAGACTAGAGAAACTTGCTTGGTTCTTGAATCTTCAAAGACTAGAGAAACTTGCTTGGTCTTAATCTTCTATGAAATGTCTAGTAATCATTTTTACTTGAATTTGAGCAACTAGATCTTGAAGATAACTTTCGCTAATCTTATCTTGATCTCTCTAGTTAGGTCACTGTATCTAAAATTCTTTTGAGGAGCTAAAGTTTTCTAAGTAGGTCTAGAAGAAAAGAATATTCAGAAGACAAATACAAAATCAAACAAGAAATTGTATACAATAAATAATTTTTAACACATACCTCCACCTTTGGTTGATGTGTCGAGTGCGTTAACCTCTTCGGTGTCAATTAAAATCTATAAAGGTGCCCTAACTTGGCAGGATTCACATCTAGTTCGACATTCCATATGAGATAAGAAACCCTATCTTTTCTCTTGTTTTAAATTTTTCTTATTCTTTTTAATTGTCAAGAAATGGGTGAATATCCGCAACATTATCGTACTATTCAGGAACAGCTTAATTCTATCTATATTCTTTTGAATCAAGAACGAGAGCATTGGGACAACTTTCAAAGAAAGATTGAACGACATCTCTCTAGACTAAACAAATATATTAAGAAGAAAGTTAAAGTATGGAAGCATCTGACATGCATAGCCTAACGAATGATATAGTATCCAACCTGCCTATTGTCAAGTGTTTCAGGTGTAAGATGTTGGGACATTATGCTAAATCTTGCCCAACTAGAAAGAAGAACCAAATTGCCCAAAAGGACGAGCTTGACACCGAAGAGGTTAACGCACTCGACACATCAACCAAAGGTGGAGGTATGTGTTAAAAACTATTTATTGTATACAATTTCTTGTTTGATTTTGTATTTCTCTGCTGAATATTCTTTTCTTCTAGACCTACTTAGAAAACTTTAGCTCCTGAAAAGAATTTTAGATACAGTGACCTAACTAGAGAGATCAAGATAAGATTAGCGAAAGTTATCTTCAAGATCTAGTTGCTCAAATTCAAGTAAAAATGATTACTAGACATTTCATAGAAGATTAAGACCAATTTGAAGATTCAAGAACCAAGCAAGTTTCTCTAGTCTTTGATTCAAGTTATCAATTGCTTCACCAACGAATTTAGTGATGATGAGAAAAGTAAAGAAATAGCTTTCAAGTGACTAAAAACCAAGCTTAAGTTTTCTACCAATCACCATTACGAAGTTTATACCAATTCAAGTAAAGTTTTATCTAAATTTTTAAGTGTTCTAGTTTAAGATCTATCTGAGTACAAGATTCTTTCAAGTAAAGTTTTGTCTAAATTTTCAAGTGTTCTAGTTTAAGATTTATCCAAGTACAAGATTCTTTCTAGACCAAGAATTGCTCTAAGTCAAAGATATATTCAACCACAAGATTTAAACCCTTAAGAACAAGATTTATTCAAGAATTGCAATTATGATCTCTCAATTTTCATCTATTCAAGTATTTTTAATCGAAGCCAAGATTCATTACTAGTATATCAAGTTCTTGCTATCAAATAAGACGCAAGATGTCTATCATTATTCAAGTTCTGATTTCAAGTTTAAGATTAAGCTTAAGATCAAGATCCCCTTAAGATTTCATTGTTTACAAGTAAGATTCACAAATTCAAGAATTATAGACCTATTCAAAGATTATAATTTTTGAAATTTAGTCAGACAAGATTAAGATCAAAAAAATAACTCTCGAGACTTCATCAAGATTAAGATCAAAAACAAATCCCGAGAATTTAGTGAGACAATTACAAGATGAAGATCAAGAACAAATCCCCAGAATTCATCAAGTTATTGACAGTAATGTAAGTGATTATTTTTTCAATCTTAAGTTGATAAGAATTTCCATTTCGACCTAATTCATTTTTGGAATAAGACTTGTAGTTTAATTTTGGAATAAGACTTGTAGTTTAATTTTGAGGATAGAGAAAAGTTATGTCGGAATGAAAGTTTCAGAGGGAATTAGCTACTCCGTCTCAAACTTCTATTCTTAAGGTAGTGTCGTGTGAAATTAATCTATGGTATGGGACATTAGATTGGTTTTACATACCTACCCCAGACGTATCTATGTCTTCTATCTTTCACCAGCGAGTGTTTGTATGTGGAAGGTACCTATGTGGTATGGGACACTTAGATCCTTTTCACATCCGTTCACTTGTTTGGTTTTATTTTCAGAAATTGTTTGATGTGATGATGGAATGAAGGGATGTAATGCATGAAAATATGAGTAATCACCATGTAAACATGATGCCTAAGTGTGTTTAGTCTCTCACACCAAGAGAATGGAAATAGCCTTCCACAAGCCAAGAGAGAAGCCATGAGCTCCAAGAAACATGAGTTTCAATTTCTAAAAATGATCATCAAAAGTTACAACCATGGTCCAAGTCCCCTCTTTTATACATGGACTTGTCCCATTATTAACCCTATTGAATAAAGTTCCTACTTTATTACAAACCATCCCTTCCCAAAGATTTTGTCCTCAAAATCAATAACATGTACAATCTCCAAGTATGAGACTCTAATGTAATCGATGGGAAGTGGTTAAGAGTTCTCAAGTACATCCAAGGCACATATACAATGAAAATTTGGATGTGTACAAGTCCACAAAGCTTCAAGCCCAAAGTGTATGAGTGGGACTGTTATGACAGCCCTTCTAGTCGATGAAGACCCTTGAAAATCCTTCATTTAGACTCCATATATTGGGCTGAAAATGATATGTACACTCAGCCATATATAGCCCACATCATAATCTTTCATTAGGATACGCCATGAAGCTTGTTGGAGTAGAAAAATAGGCCCAATAGTAGACCTTCCCAAAGCTGTCCAGAAATTACAGCATGTATACTTCTCCTTATATTACCCAATTTGCTCAAGTAAACCATACCACTTGGTCACGGAAAGTCATCCACAAGTAAACCATGTTGTTGGACATACTCCAATGATTGCCAAGTAGCCTCATCCATGGGTAATTGCTTCCATTTGACAAGGTATTCATCAATATTCCGATTCCTCAACTCTCTTGTCCTCTTGCCAATAACCCTCTCCGGCTCATAAATGATCTCACCTTCTTCATTCATGGGTGGAAGCTCTTCCATCTCTTGAGGAAAAGATCCCATAAACCTCTTAAGGTTAGATACATGAAACACATTATGGATCCTTGTCGAAGAAGGCAAATCCAACTTGTAGGCCAAATCACCAACCCTCTTGATAATCAAGTATGGTCCATAATACCTATGAGCCAATTTTGAGTTGGTTACACCTTTGAGAGTGTTATGCCGACTCTTGGGAAGCTTCAATAGCACATAATCACCCTCTTGAAACTCCACATCCCTTCTATGAACATCCGCCCTAGCCTTCATGACATCTTGAGCCTTCTTCATATTGTCCTTGCAAAGTTGAAGAAGCTGTCTCATTCTTTCCAACTCTTCTTTTGCCAATGGATTGACCACTTTGTCTTCACGGAAGGCTATCGATGGCACATGTACTTGATATCCATAGAGAGCCTCAAATGGTGACATGCCAATACTCAAATGCTTGCTTGAATTATGGCAAAATTCAGCAAGATAAAGCCACTCATCCCAAGATGTTTGCATGTCATGACAATAGTGCCTCAAGTACACCTCAAGCCATTTGTTTGTGCACTCCGTTTGCCCATCCGTTTGAGGGTGATAGGCTGTAGATGGAGTGATTTGAGTACCCAAGCTCTCAAATAATGACCTCCAAAAAGTCCCCATGAACTTGGTATCTCGATCACAAACTATGTTGAGTGGCAAGCCATGTATCTTGAATACATGTTCCAAAAATTGCTTGGCAATATGAGATGCTCCATAAGTGGTCTTTGAAGCAATGAAATGGGCTGATTTTGTAAGCCTATCAATCACCACAAATATTTGATCCCATCCATGCTTTGTCTTTGGTAGACCCGTGATGAAGTCCATAGAAATGTGAGTCCATTTACCATCCGGAATAGGTAATGGATGAAGTAAACCACTTGGGAGTTGATGGCTATCCTTATTCTTTTGACAAGAAGCACATTCCATCACAAACTTCTTCACATCTCCCCATATACCTTTCCAATAAAAACTCTTGCTCACTTTATCATAGGTTTTGAGTACACCAAGATGGCCCGAAAGTGGTGAAGAATGCATCTCATGAAGCACCTTTGGTATGTAGAATGAGGTAGGAACCAAATACACCTTATCCTTGTACCACAAGAGACCATTGTGAAGCTTGTAATGAGGAAACTCTCCACCATCACCTTGCTGTAATTTGGTATAAATATGGGCAGCACCTTCATTGATGAGGTATTCCTCTTGAATCCCCTTGATCCATTCACTATATACCTCCATGATTGAAGTTGTAGCGCATGCCCACATTCTAGACAATGCATCCGCCACTACATTGTCCTTCCCGGGTGTGTAGGATATCTCAAAATCATATCCTTGAAGTGTGGCCAGCCATCTCTTTTGCTTTGGAGAAAGATTTGGTTGGGAGAGGAAAAATTTCAGCACCCTATGATCACTTCTCACCTTGAAATGAGCACCATAAAGATAGTGATGCCACTTCTTGATGGCATGAAGTATGGCTAGCATCTCTTGCTCATAAACATGAAGCCCCATCTCCTTTTCGGTAAGCTTTCTACTTTCAAATGCAATGACTCCATGCTCTTGATACAAAACTGCCCCAATTCCTCTACCACTTGCATCCACCCTCACATAAAATGTCTTTGCAAAATCCGGACATACAAGTATAGGGGCTGAAGTGAGCAACTCCTTGAGCTCATTGAAGCTCTTGTTGGCAATGGAATCCCAAAAGAAAGCCTCCCTCTTGAGCAAGTCGGTAAGAGGTGCCGCAATGGATGCATAATGTTGCATGAATCTTCTATAGAAAGAAGATAATCCCAAAAATCCTCTCAATTGAGTTGTATTGCTTGGTGTTGGCCACTCTTTGACACATGCCACTTTCTTAGGATCAGCCCTTATGCCATTCTCACCCACCAAGTGTCCAAGATATTCCACTTCATTGACCATGAATGTGCATTTGCTCTCCTTTGCATAAAGCTTGTGCTTCCTCAACACTTCAAACACTTGCTTCACATGACATAGATGTTCCCCTTTGCTCTTGCTATAGATCAAGATGTCATCGAAGAACACTAGCACAAACTTGAAAAGAAGGGGAGCCAATATCCGATTCATCAATGCTTGAAAAGTGGCCGGAGCATTTGTAAGACCAAAGGGCATCACCATGAAGTGAAACAATCCCCTTTCCGTCCTAAATGCTGTCTTCTCTTCATCACCTTCCTTCATCCTTATTTGATGATATCCCGATCTCAAATCAATCTTGGTGAAGAACTTTGCCCCTTTAAGCTCATCAAGAAGATCATCAATGCGAGGTATGGGATACCTATTCTTGATTGTAACCTTATTCAAGTCACGATAATCAATGCACATGCGAAAGGATCCATCCTTCTTCTTCACCAAGAGAACGGGAGATGCAAATGGAGATTGTGAAGGTTGAATAAGACCCATAGCAAGCAAATCTTGCACTTGCTTAGCCACTTCCTCTCTTTCTACCTTAGACAAACAGTAAGGAGGCTTGTTGACAACCTTTGCATTTGGTTCAAGTACTATGGCATGGTCAATCTCCCTCTTAGGTGGTAGACTCTTTGGCACTTGCAAAATATCTTCATACTCCTTAAGAAGAGTTGCCATTTCCTCATCTATGTGCTGTCCACTGCCTTCCATCCCCTCTTGGGTAACATGTAACACATAGATAGTGCCAAAAGCCTTAATCTCTTTCTTGAGTCGCCTTGGAGTGATCAAAGAGAGCTTCTTAGGTGCATTTGCAGCAAGTACCACTTGTTGCTCATGATGTAGAAAGCTCATGAAACCTTGTTGAAGGTTCATGTGAATGTCACCAAGTGAAGCCAACCAATCACACCCCATGATAATGTCGATGGGACCCATATCCAAAACCACCAAATCACCTTCCCAAGTGTATGAAGAGGATAAAACCACTTTTGTAGAAGGGCAAACCAAGCTAGTCTTCTCACTTTCCCCATTTGCCACTTGCACTTGGAACGTTGTAGGTGTCTTCTTTGTGTTGAGTTTGAGAGAGTTGATGGATTTAGAGTTGATGAAGCTATGAGTGCTCCCGGAATCCACAAGAATATGTGCAACCCTCCCATTGATGGTCCCCACCAACCTTAGTGTGCTTGGGTTCTTGCAACCCGCCAACAACTCTTGCGAGATAGAGCATATGCAAGCTGAAATTTCTGCATTTGTAGGCATGTCTCCATCCACAAGGCTTTCCTTAACTCTACCTCCCGGATCAAACGGAAACTCACCATCCTCCGTGATGAAAGAATGGTCTTCAAGTGACTCCTCATGTGCTTCTTCATTGCAATCCTTCCATTCTTCAATGTCATGAGAGTCATCCTTGTTCTCTTCCTCATCCATGAGGATCATAGTGGCCACAATCTTCTTTGATTTGCACACATGCCCGGGTGACCACCTCTCTTTGCACTTGAAACATAGCCCTTTGCTTCTCAACTCCTCAATCTTTGGATCATCCATTCTTTGAGTCTTCTTGAAGGGTCGAAAGGGCTTCTTCTTCATGAAGTCACTACTCCTTTTGGCATCAAATTGATGTATCCCATTCTTTGGCTGTCCACCCCCAAATGATGTAGGAGTTCTTGGATTAGAGGATGGTAATGTAGAGGTAGGACCTTTCCCAAAATTGTAAGAAGTAGTGGTTGGTTTGAGTGTGTCTTTGGTGAAGGTCATGGGCTGAGATCTCTTGTACTTTGGCTCATAGAGTTCGGCTAACCTCATAGCTTCTTTGAGAGAGCTAGGCCTTTGAGCCGACACATCCGCCTTGATGAAGTGTTCAAGCCCATGCACAAACTTTTTCATCTTCATGTCTTCACTCAAGCCTTCCACGTACATTGAAAGCTTCAAAAATTTCTTGATATAATCTCTCACCATCATCCCCTTTTGAGAAAGTTCATACCATTCTTCATGGTAACGGTCAAGCACTAGGGGTGAAATGAAGGCCAAGTTCATCTCCCGCTTCAATCCTTCCCAAGTTGATGGCGTGTTCCCTTGTTTGACCAAGTGCCTCCACCATTGATGTGCATAATCTTCAAGGTGTAAGGAAGCAAATTGTACCATATCACGCTCACTTTTTGGGTAAAGTTGGAAATAAGTGTCAAGCTTAGTAGCCCACTCCTCCAACTCTTGCGGAGATGATCCATCACCTTTGAACTTTGATAGTGAGACTTTGTCTTTGACATCCTTAGAAGCTGTGTAGGATGGGTTGTCATGTTGGGTAGAGGGTTTGAACCTTTGCATCTTCATATACGATTCCATGAATTGCGCAAAGTCTTTGTAGTCCCTCTTGATGTCATTTGGTAACTCCATCCACTTCTCATGAGCATCCCTTTGTCTTTGGGCAAAGGACAATTGGTTCCAATCGAGTACCACCTCTTCATCAATCATGTGCATATTGGAATTAGATGGACCCGAGTGAAAAGAAGAATGAAACATGTCCTTGACAAGGGGCCTCCGTGCATCCGCCATGAATCCAAAAGTAGCATTCTTGGTGGCATGCTCATGCATTACTTTGGGAGAAACCTCTTGTGCCATAGGTAGCTTGCCTTCCCTACGGCCTTCAAAAGCTGTCCCATATTGCTTGCCTGCATGTGAAACACCATGACCACTATCAAATGAAGGTTGGCTCATTGGCCGAGCCACCCTCTCTTTCAAGACTTCCATCCTTGTGGCCATAGTATCAAGTCTATCATTGACCTCCACCCTTGTAGCCATCGTGTCCATCTTCGCATTCATTTGCATCAGCATTTGCATGATCGAATCGATGGGGATGGTATGTGACGCTTGTGGGGTGGGCGTGTGGGCACTTCCAACATTCACTTCTTCATGCACTTCCCTTGAAGTATGCCCACAAGTATCTTCCGGAGCATCTAAGATTCCTTGCTCCATAATTGCTTCTTCTCCCTCTACCTCGTCGGGAGTCAAGGTGTTATGCTTTGGTCGCCCTCTTGTCCTCGTTCCCATGGAAAGTATCGGTTTCAAAGATTTGGCTCTAACTTGAGGTAGGGATGTCCGATTGAAGTGGTCTAGAGCTTGTTGGAGAGATAATGAGGTGTACTAGACCACTATACAAAGACCCTTAAGAGGTGAGAAGTGCTACTATTCTCTGTTTTAGGGTTTACAGGGTTATAGGCTGAAATAGTATTTTGAGCATAACTTGAGCTAGAAATATCCGAATGCAAAACTTCTTAGCTCAAATCGAAGCCCTCAATGAGTACTACGAGCCTATGTGATTAGATCTTGAAGACCTTAAAATCCCTATGACTGAATTAGGGTTTACTGTTTCTGCAAAAACCCTAATTTCTACCCCAAAGAGATATCGAAACGGAAAGGTTAAGGGCTCGTTGGGTAGCTCTAAGGAAGCACTAAGAGCTCGTATGATCACCTTTAATTCAGTCCAAAAGGTTTGGGACTAAATTAGGGTTTTGTAAATCTGCAATTTTCTTGCCCAAGTGACCCTTTTGTGCCCCCAATGATCCTTGCTTGTTCCCGCACCTTTGTTAGCACCTTTTGCACTTCCTTTGCATCCCAAGGTCTGCAATTAATGTTTCACCAACCTCAATTGCCATGCATAGCCAAGATTTTGGAAAGATTTCGCCATAGTCTCCTTTGTAAATGGAGCCAAATCTCAACTGAAAATGCAATTTCTGAAATCAAAATACAATGCTCTTTGCATCCCACAATGCCATGAAAGCTCTTATGCAATCTTTGTCCATCAAGGCATTAGCAACATCCACACAATATGATGGAATAGGGGGCCCCATTGCCCAAATGCATCCATAAAGTCGATGTGAGGATTGTTGAGGACGCGCGTTGAAGCTTGCCGATCTCCCGGCCAAGCCCTTCTCACCCCTTCACCAAGTTTTCCTCCAAGGTGAAGGTTGAGGCCATTTCTTCACTCCGTGTACCTAATCCCTCTTTGTACCGCTTTTCCAAGGCAATCACGGCACAAAGAGTTCAAGACATTCTCCCCTTGGCCTCTCCAACCAATGCCAAGGTACCCTCACACATTGCTAGATTCTAGAAAACTTGAAGTGGTAGCAATGGTGAGTGTAGGTACAAAATGATGTGAATGTAATGGAAGAGATCACTTTACAAGTATATGGCATGACTCATGCCATTTACAATTTTCTCATGAATCAATACGCATGAACTCATGCTCATTCTCCTCACTCCAAGTGTTCACCATCCATCAAACAAATTCCAACATCAACAACATCCAACAACACATTGACACTTGTGAAATATGAGTTCAATCCCCCAAAATTGATCCAAGAGCTATGCTTTCTTATGCCAAAATGCAAGTCATAGCATTGAATGGCTATGTAGATGATTCAAGGCATCTATGTGGCATAAAGATAAGCATGAATGGCTCCCAAAAGCATTGAGTAAACTTGATACTCCATCAATGGCATGCCAATTGAATCAAAGTGAAGAGAATCTCCAAAAATATGATCCATTATTTGGCCAAGGCTCATGTGGAAGCAATCCATTGCACAAATGCAAGCAATAATGCATAGACAAACATCATTGGCATGTGAATGGTCAAGCCAAATGGTTAATTTCTGAAATTTAGGGTTTCTGAATGTAACCAACCCCAATCAACTCCCAAAGCTCCACCAATGCTTCAAACTTGCAAGAGATTGATGGAATCACTCACCGATGACATCCCATGAGCTTCAATGGTGGAAAATGTTGAAGAATGCTTCATGTTGGAGAAAAACGTAGCTCTCTTTTGCTCTGAAATTTGCAGCCACAATACACCTCCCATGTGCTTGAATAAGGCTTGAAAATATGCTCCAAATAATAGCTAAAAACCCTATTGCAAAGCTTCCATGTCTTGAGGTAGTAGAGCTAGGTGAAGCCTAGCTCTCCCTCTCCCAAATTTCAACGCGTTTTGAGGCGGCAGCATGCTGCAGCCCGCCGTGTGCATCTTAGCCTCCTCCATGAGATGATTAGAATGCCAAACATGCCTATGAAATGTGTAGAAGCTTAGCAATGCAAGATATGGTTCAATGGAAGGTAGGTTAAGCTCAACTTTCAGCCATGGAGAAATGAACAAAAGCTCCCAAATCTTGAGAAAAAAAATTAGCAAGAAGAGGCTCAAATGAAAGATCTCAGAAAGCTCTACAAAAACCCTAAGGTTTGGCATCAAAACGGGTAAAGGAAGAGCATCCCATGGCTATGGAAAGCTTGAGGAAGAAGAAGATGATTACTAATCATGATTAACAGAAAAGTTAATTGCAATTAGTCACTTGCCCTAAGTTTTGGCCCGACTGCCCCAAATTTTTGGTCCAGAGGCCCAAAATTTGGTCCAAAAATGGTAAAATTGGCCAAAATCACTCAAAATTCAAGCAATTTCCATGAAATGCTCACCATATCCATGAGATTAAGCAAGATTAGAGAAGATTTGTCAAGAATCACTCAAGGATTACAAGAAAATGAAAAAAAGATTAAAAGAAACTCAAATTTTCAAGCAAATTTTCCCAACAACCCATGCATGCCCATGATCAAAATCAAGAGCTCTGATACCAATTGGAATGAAGGGATGTAATGCATGAAAATATGAGTAATCACCATGTAAACATGATGCCTAAGTGTGTTTAGTCTCTCACACCAAGAGAATGGAAATAGCCTTCCACAAGCCAAGAGAGAAGCCATGAGCTCCAAGAAACATGAGTTTCAATTTCTAAAAATGATCATCAAAAGTTACAACCATGGTCCAAGTCCCCTCTTTTATACATGGACTTGTCCCATTATTAACCCTATTGAATAAAGTTCCTACTTTATTACAGATGATCTTGTCCTCCACTTGTACCATGAAGCCATCCACTCATTGATTCTACAACTGAGGACAGTTGATTCCCAAAAGGGAGGACTGTTATGACCCATGTTATTTGAATAATAATCATGGTCATTTAAATTTGGATATATTTTTTATGATGCCTATTTCTCATCATGAACACGTTAGGATTGATTGATGTGATGTCAATTGATTGTTACTACTGACGTGGTTTATGTTTATGAGTTTAGGTGATGAGGTGTGAAGGGTACCGATTTAGGTGTTGCACAGTGCGAGGGTACAGATTTAGGTGTCGCACGGATGGTGGATTGAGTCATGGCGTGTGGACCGATCTCATAATATTTTGTGGCTGTTTTATGGCATTTGATATTATTTTGACATCAGTGTGATGTGTGTGTGTGCACGCGTCAATTTATTGTACAGTATGCGTACGAGCACTAGTTGATTTATTTTGTAATGTGCATATGTGCACAAGTTAGATTATTGAATTAGAAAAATAGTACAAACCTTAGAAGGTTTGAGGACAAAGGTTAATTGAGGACAAAGGCTAATTAAATGGCAAAGTCCAAATATGGATGTATACTTTATTTTTGGCTTAAAGCCTGCTTTTTGGAATATATTAAAATACCCACGCGAGAAGAAGCCACTCACGTTGGGGGGGGGGGAAGATTGCACCCAGTCTTGTGTTGCCTTGTGTTGATGGTGATGTATTTCTTTCTCTTGTCTTATGTTTTGTTTTATGCTTAATTTTGAATTGAGTTCAAATAGTTGTTTTGATATTTGATTTAATTTATGAGTTTTTGATTATTCTCTTCAAGAAAATTAAAGGTCCGGTTGCAGTGGTATCAGAGCTTTGGTGTAATTTAATTTTCTTGAAGGCGGTCAAAAGAGGTGAAAGAGACTAAAACAGAGGTGATTTTGGTAATTTTGGTAATTTTCTTGAATTTAAATTGAAGAAGAACACGTTTAGGGATTTATGTTTATGTATGGATGAAATAAAGCTTGTTTTTGACCATTGGGTAATCAATCTCCATCAACCTATTGCCCAAAGGATAAAATAAAGGTGGTAAACCATTCTCAGAAACCATGAAACCTCTCTCAAAATTGAAAAGCGGTTTTGTTAAATTCTTGACCTCTTTGTGATCTGTCTGTATGGATGGGTTTCAAAATTGATAGTCAATCCTGCTTAGCTTTCCAATTGCTAAACCATTGAGAGAGGAAGCAATCTATAATGGACGGTGTATAATTCACCAAGAGCTAAAGAGCTAATTTATAGAGAAATAAGCTCTCTGAGAGAAAAAAAAATTTCTGAAATTGATTTTTTCTCTCTCCCTCCTTCGTACCCCGGCGGCGTGCGCTGCGAATTGAGAGGGGGGGAGGAATTTTTTTAGACCCCGCGTTTCTCTCTCCATCCGGCCCGACGGCCTGCACCCTGCGTGAAGGGCAGCTTCATAGATTTTAAAAATATATATATATAAATTTTCAATTGATTTTTTTTAATCTCTCTCTTCCTCCTTCATAACCGGGCGGCCAGCGCTGACAAGAGAGGAATTTTCAGCTGATTTACTAATTTAATGCTTAAAAGCTTTCTTATTACAAAGCTTATTTTATCTAAAAGCTTTATAAGTTACAATGTTTATTTTTTATTTTTATATTAGATGCTGAATTTTCTTTTTTTAGTGGGCTGCTTTCTAACGATTGGCGTTGGGCATTGGCAAGCTTTAATAGTAAAGCTTTCATAATTTTTTTTAATAAGCTTAATAAATCAAATATTAAAAGCTTCATAGATTTATATATATATATATATATATATATATATAGGCTTTTGATTAAGCTTTAAAAGCTTTCAATTAAGCTTAAATGAGACCAATAAAATGTTTTACAAAAGAAAAATATTTTTTTGACTATTTCCATCATATTTTATTGAAAAGGAATCTCATGTGCATATAGTTAGTTTGGATTTCTTCTAGAGATTTTTAGAAATTTACCTTAACAGAAATTTCGAGAGTTGTTAAATTCTTGTGAATAATGTTGTTTTCTAAATCCTCATAAAGTACGAATAATATAAACAGCTTGTTAGTAAAGATATCATTCAAATGTTGCTTTAACCTATGGCTAATTTTCTAATTTTAAAAGAGTACATGGATTATTTCTTGAAAAATTATGCATTTGTGTATTGAGCTAACTTGGCAGGATTCACATCTAGTTCGACATTCCATATGAGATAAGAAACCCTATCTTTTCTCTTGTTTTAAATTTTTCTTATTCTTTTTAATTGTCAGGAAATGGGTGAATATCCGCAACATTATCGTACTATTCAGGAACAGCTTAATTCTATCTATATTCTTTTGAATCAAGAACGAGAGCATCGGGACAACTTTCAAAGAAAGATTGAACGACATCTGTCTAGACTAAACAAATATATTAAGAAGAAAGTTAAAACTATGGAAGCATCTGACATGCATAGCCTAACGAATGATATCGTATCCAACCTGCCTATTGTCAAGTGTTTCAGGTGTAAGATGTTGGGACATTATGCTAAATCTTGCCCAACTAGAAAGAAGAACCAAAATGCCCAAAAGGACGAGCTTGACACCGAAGAGGTTAACGCACTCGACACATCAACCAAAGGTGGAGGTATGTGTTAAAAATTATTTATTGTATACAATTTCTTGTTTGATTTTGTATTTGTCTTCTGAATATTCTTTTCTTCTAGACCTACTTAGAAAACTTTAGCTCCTGAAAAGAATTTCAGATACAGTGGCCTAACTAGAGAGATCAAGATAAGATTAGCGAAAGTTATCTTCAAGATCTAGTTGCTCAAATTCAAGTAAAAATGATTACTAGACATTTCATAGAAGATTAAGACCAATTTGAAGATTCAAGAACCAAGCAAGTTTCTCTAGTCTTTGATTCAAGTTATCAATTGCTTCACCAACGAATTTAGTGATGATGAGAAAAGTAAAGAAATAGCTCTCAAGTGACTAGAAACCAAGCTTAAGTTATATACCAATCACAATTACGAAGTTTATACCAATTCAAGTAAAGTTTTATCTAAATTTTTAAGTGTTCTAGTTTGAGATCTATCTGAGTACAAGATTCTTTCAAGTAAAGTTTTGTCTAAATTTTCAAGTGTTCTAGTTTAAGATTTATCTAAGTACAAGATTCTTTCTAGACCAAGAATTGCTCTAAGTCAAAGATATATTCAACCACAAGATTTAAACTCTTAAGAACAAGATTTATTCAAGAATTGCAATTATGATCTCTCAATTTTCGTCTATTCAAGTATTCTTAATCTAAGCCAAGATTCATTACTAGTATATCAAGTTCTTGCTATCAACTAAGGCGCAAGATGTCTATCATTATTCAAGTTCTGATTTCAAGTTTAAGATTAAGCTTAAGATCAAGATCCCCTTAAGATTTCATTGTTTACAAGTAAGATTCACAAATTCAAGAATTATAGACCTATTCAAAGATTATAATTTTTGAAATTTAGTCAGACAAGATTAAGATCAAAAAAATAACTCTCGAGACTTCATCAAGATTAAGATGAAAAACAAATCCCGAGAATTTAGTGAGACAATTACAAGATGAAGATCAAGAACAAATCCCCAGAATTCATCAAGTTATTGACAGTAAATTAAGTGATTATTTTTTCAATCTTAAGTTGATAAGAATTTCCATTTCGACCTAATTCATTTTTGGAATAAGACTTGTAGTTTAATTTTGAGGATAGAGAAAAGTTATGTCGGAATGAAAGTTTCAGAGGGAATTAGCTACTCCGTCTCAAACTTCTATTCTTAAGGTAGTGTCGTGTGAAATTAATCTATGGTATGGGACATTAGATTGGTTTTACATACCTACCCCAGACGTATCTATGTCTTCTATCTTTCACCAGCGATGGTTGTATGTGGAAGGTACCTATGTGGTATGGGACACTTAGATCCTTTTCACATCCGTTCACTTGTTTGGTTTTATTTTCAGAAATTGTTTGATGTGATGATCTTGTCCTCCACTTGTGCCATGAAGCCATCCACTCATTGATTCTACAACTCTGAGGACAGTTGATTCCCAAAAGGGAGGACTGTTATGACCCATGTTATTTGAATAATAATCATGGTCATTTAAATTTGGATATATTTTTTATGATGCCTATTTCTCATCATGAACACGTTAGGATTGATTGATGTGATGTCAATTGATTGTTACTACTGACGTGGTTTATGTTTATGAGTTTAGGTGATGAGGTGTGCAAGGGTACCGATTTAGGTGTTGCACAGTGCGAGGGTACCGATTTAGGTGTCGCACGGATGGTGGATTGAGTCATGGCGTGTGGACCGATCTCACAATATTTTGTGGCTGTTTTATGGCATTTGATATTATTTTGACATCAGTGTGATGTGTGTGTGTGCACGCGTCAATTTATTGTACAGTGTGCGTACGAGCACTAGTTGATTTATTTTGTAATGTGCATATGTGCACAAGTTAGATTATTGAATTAGAAAAATAGTGCAAACCTTAGAAGGTTTGAGGACAAAGGTTCATTGATGGCAAAGTCCAAATATGGATGTATACTTTATTTTTGGCTTAAAGCCTGCTTTTTGGAATATATAAAAATACCCACGCGAGAAGAAGCCACTCACGTTGGGGGGGGGGGGGAAGATTGCACCCAGTCTTGTGTTGCCTTGTGTTGATGGTGATGTATTTCTTTCTCTTGTCTTATGTTTTGTTTTATGCTTAATTTTGAATTGAGTTCAAATAGTTGTTTTGATATTTGAATTAATTTCTGAGTCTTTTATTACTCTCTTCAAGAAAATTAAAGGTCCGGTTGTAGTGGTATCAGAGCTTTGGTGTAATTTAATTTTTTTGAAGGCGGTCAAAAGAGGTGAAAGAGACTAAAACAGAGGTGATTTTGGTAATTTTGGTAATTTTCTTGAATTTAAATTGAAGAAGAATACGTTTAGGGATTTATGTTTATGTATGGATGAAATAAAGCTTGTTTTTGACCATTGGGTAATCAATCTCCATCAACCTATTGCCCAAAGAATAAAATAAAGGTGGTAAACCATTTTCGGAAACCATGAAACCTCTCTCAAAATTGAAAAGCGGTTTTGCTAAATTCTTGACCTCTTTGTGATCTGTCTGTATGGATGGGTTTCAAAATTGATAGTCAATCCTGCTTAGCTTTCCAATTGCTAAACCATTGAGAGAGGAAGCAATCTATAATGGACGGTGTATAATTCACCAAGAGCTAAAGAGCTAATTTATAGAGAAATAAGCTCTCTGAGAGAAAAAAAATTTCTGAAATTGATTTTTTCTCTCTCCCTCCTTCGTACCCCGGCGGCGTGCGCTGCGAATTCAGAGGGGGGGGGAGGAATTTTTGTGGACCCCGCGTTTCTCTCTCCATCCGGCCGACGGCCTGTGCCGTGCGCATTCTGAAGGGCAGCTTCATAGATTTTAAAAATATATATATATAAATTTTCAATTGATTTTTTTTAATCTCTCTCTTCCTCCTTCATAACCGGGCGGCCAGCGCTGACAAGAGAGGAATTTTCAGCTGATTTACTAATTTAATGCTTAAAAGCTTTCTTATTACAAAGCTTATTTTATCTAAAAGCTTTATAAGTTACAATGTTTATTTTTTATTTTTATATTAGATGCTGAATTTTCTTTTTTTAGTGGGCTGCTTTCTAACGATTGGCGTTGGGCATTGGCAAGCTTTAATAGTAAAGCTTTCATAATTTTTTTTAATAAGCTTAATAAATCAAATATTAAAAGCTTCATAGATTTTTTAATATATATATATATATATATATATTTAGGCTTTTGATTAAGCTTTAAAAGCTTTCAATTAAGCTTAAATGAGACCAATAAAATGTTTTACAAAAGAAAAATATTTTTTTGACTATTTCCATCATATTTTATCGAAAAGGAATCTCATGTGCATATAGTTAGTTTGGATTTCTTCTAGAGATTTTTAGAAATTTACCTTAAGAGAAATTTCGAGAGTTGTTAAATTCTTGTGAATAATGTTGTTTTCTAAATCCTCATAAAGTACGAATAATATAAACAGCTTGTTAGTGAAGATATCATTCAAATGTTGCTCTTTAACCTATGGCTAATTTTCTAATTTTAAAAGAGTACATGGATTATTTCTTGAAAAATTATGCATTTGTGTATTGAGCTAACTTGGCAGGATTCACATCTAGTTCGACATTCCATACGAGATAAGAAACCCTATCTTTTCTCTTGTTTTAAATTTTTCTTATTCTTTTTAATTGTCAGGAAATGGGTGAATATCCGCAACATTATCGTACTATTCAGGAACAGCTTGATTCTATCTATATTCTTTTGAATCAAGGACGAGAGCATCGGGACAACTTTCAAAGAAAGATTGAACGACATCTGTCTAGACTAAACAAATATATTAAGAAGAAAGTTAAAACTATGGAAGCATCTGACATGCATAGCCTAACAAATGATATCGTATCCAACCTGCCTATTGTCAAGTGTTTCAGGTGTAAGATGTTGGGACATTATGCTAAATCTTTCCCAACTAGAAAGAAGAACCAAATTGCCCAAAAGGACGAGCTTGACACCGAAGAGGTTAACGCACTTGGCACATCAACCAAAGGTGGAGGTATGTGTTAAAAATTATTTATTGTATACAATTTCTTGTTTGATTTTGTATATGTCTTCTGAATATTCTTTTCTTCTAGACCTACTTAGAAAACTTTAGCTCCTGAAAAGAATTTTAGATACAGTGACCTAACTAGAGAGATCAAGATAAGATTAGCGAAAGTTATCTTCAAGATCTAGTTGCTCAAATTCAAGTAAAAATGATTACTAGACATTTCATAGAAGATTAAGACCAATTTGAAGATTCAAGAACCAAGCAAGTTTCTCTAGTCTTTGATTCAAGTTATCAATTGCTTCACCAACGAATTTAGTGATGATGAGAAAAGTAAAGAAATAGCTCTCAAGTGACTAGAAACCAAGCTTAAGTTATATACCAATCACAATTACGAAGTTTATACCAATTCAAGTAAAGTTTTATCTAAATTTTTAAGTGTTCTAGTTTAAGATCTATCTGAGTACAAGATTCTTTCAAGTAAAGTTTTGTCTAAATTTTCAAGTGTTCTAGTTTAAGATTTATCCAAGTACAAGATTTATCCAAGTACAAGATTCTTTCTAGACCAAGAATTGCTCTAAGTCAAAGATATATTCAACCACAAGATTTAAACCCTTAAGAACAAGATTTATTCAAGAATTGCAATTATGATCTCTCAATTTTTGTCTATTCAAGTATTTTTAATCTAAGCCAAGATTCATTACTAGTATATCAAGTTCTTGCTATCAACTAAGGCGCAAGATGTCTATCATTATTCAAGTTCTGATTTCAAGTTTAAGATTAAGCTTAAGATCAAGATCCCCTTAAGATTTCATTGTTTACAAGTAAGATTCACAAATTCAAGAATTATAGACCTATTCAAAGATTATAATTTTTGAAATTTAGTCAGACAAGATTAAGATCAAAAAAATAACTCTCGAGACTTCATCAAGATTAAGATCAAAAACAAATCCCGAGAATTCAGTGAGACAATTACAAGATGAAGATCAAGAACAATGAAAGAAAGTAACTAGGGTGGGTTAGTCCCTCACCAAGGGAGTGGCTCATGAAGGAGTCACCACTTAGCATCTCACGGGAGAAGCTCACCATTGATTCTTGGAATAGATAACATTATCATGAATGAGCCATAATCCCATTTACATTGGTATTTATACTCCACCCAAGAGTTCACACCTACTTACTAGTTGTCCATGGCCTTGGGCCCATAATGCTTTCTTACAAACCATCCCTTCCCCAATGGTTTCGTCCTCGAAACCTCAAATGAATACCCCAAATTCGGAGAAGAATGTTCCATGTGGCTGAATTTACACCAACCCATATTGCTCTATCAATGCTTCATATCCCTCCAATGCTGAAATAGGTTGCCATGAAGCTTCTTCCTTAGGTAAACCTTTCCATTGAACAAGATACTCCACCAAGGTACGAGTGCGAAGTACCTTTTTCCTTGTACCCAAGATAGCTTCTGGAATGTATTCAATGATTCCCTCTTCATTCATTGGAGGTAACTCATCAACCATTTGATCGATCATACCCACATATCCTTTCAAGTGAGAGACATGAAACACATCATGAATCTTTGTTGTAGATGGAAGTAAGAGTTGATATGCAACCTCCCCAACTCTTCGTATCACTTGATAAGGACCATAATAGCGATGAGCTAGCTTGGTGTTGGTGCTTCCCTTCAAAGACGCATATCTTGACTTTGGTATTCTCAAAAGAACCCAATCTCCCACTTTGAATTCCAATGGTCTTCGATGAACATTGGCATATTGTCTCATTTTCTCTTGTGCAACCTTCAAATTACTTTTGCATTGTTGCAACAAAGCTTGCATCCTTTTAGCTTCCTCCTTGGCATTATGGTTAGAAGTCTCATATGTACCCACCAACATAGGCAAATTGACCTTGTAACCATATAAAGCCTCAAAGGGTGACATGCCAATGCTCACATGATATGTTGAGTTGTAAGCAAACTCAGCCAAAGGTAACCAATCATCCCATGTGCTTTGAGTGACAATAGTGGCGTAGATATGTTTCCACCCATTTGTTTACTCTTTCTGTTTGACCATCGGTTTCGGGATGATAGGCGGTGCTTGGAGTAAGCTTGGTTCCCATATATTCAAACAATGTTCTCCAAAAAGTGCTCATGAATTTGACATCGCGATCACTCACAATTTGTGACGGCATACCATGCAACTTGAAAACCCCATCAACAAATTGCTTGGCAACATTTTGGGCTGAATATGTGACCTTGGAAGGAATGAAATGGGCCACTTTGGTCAATCTATCCACCACAACATACAAGCTGTCCCACCCTTTCTTTGTGCGCGGAAGGTTAGTAATGAAATCCATTGATATATGACTCCATTTGCCTTCGGGAATGGGCAATGGCTGAAGCAAACCTCCCGGTTTATGTGTAGGATCCTTGTTCAATTGACATGACCGGCACCCACTTACATAAGCATGAATGCTCTTCCACATCCCCTTCCAAAAGAAACTTTTCCTTATTGCATCAAAGGTTTTGTAGACACCCAAATGACCAGCCACCATAGGAGTACAATGCATCTCTTCCATGATCTTCTTGATAAATGATGAAGTAGGAACCAAGTAGACTTTTCCTTTGTAGTAGAGGAGACCATTTTTCAGCTCATAATGGGGTAACTCTTCACATACACCTTGCTGTATTTTCTGCACTATTTGTGAGGTTTCTTCATCAAACAAGTACTCTTCTTGTATCTCCATGATCCAATCTTTATGCACCTCAGAAATAGCATACAATGAGCACGCCCACATACGAGACAAGGAATCGGCAACCACATTTTCTTTGCCCTTTGTGTATGTGATTTCAAAATCATAGTTTTGTAGTGTTGCTACCCACCTTCTTTGCTTAGGAGACAAATTGGGTTGTGTGAGGAAATACTTCAGCACCCTATGATCACTTCTCACATAAAAATGACTCCCATATAAGTAATGGTGCCATTTCTTGATAGCATGGAGTATAGCAATCATCTCTTGCTCATACACATGAAGTTCTCTTGCTCATACACATGGAGTTCTCTTTCTTTGTCATTCAGCTTTCTACTTTCATAAGCAATGACTCCATGGTCTTGGTAAAGTACCGCACCAATCCCTCTTCCACTTGCATCCGCCCTTATTGTGAAAGGTTTGGTGAAGTCTGGACATACCAAAATAGGTGCTGATGTGAGCATCTTCTTCATATCTTCAAAGCTTTTGTTGGCAATGGCATCCCAAGAGAAGGTTTCCTTCTTCAATTTATCCGTCTCATTGGGGCTGCAATTTCTGCATAGTGGGCAATAAAGCGCCTATAGAATGAAGATAAACCCAAAAATCCCCTCAATTGAGTAGTGTTTGAAGGAACCGGCCAATTCCTAATACATTCCACTTTCTTTGGATCCACACAAATGCCATCCTTGCTCACAATGTGACCCAAATATTCCACCTCATGTGCCATGAAGGTACATTTTGTCTCCTTAACATACAACTTGTTTTGCCTCAAGACCTCCAAAACCTCTTTCACGTGCTTCAAATGCACTTCCTCATCTTTGCTATAGATAAGTATGTCGTCGAAAAAGACCAATACAAACTTGTAGAGGAAAGGTTGAAGCACTTTGTTCATCAATGCTTGAAAAGTTGTCGGTGCATTGCATAATCCAAACGGCATAACCATGAATTGGTAAAGACCCCTTTCTGTACGAAATGCTGTTTTGAACTCATCACCACTTTTCATCCTTATTTGATGGTATCCGGAACGCAAATCAATCTTTGAAAAGCATGTGGCACCCTTCAACTCATCCAAAAGATCATCCACCCTTGGTATTGAAAATCGATTTTTGATGGTGATCTTATTCAAATCACGGTAATCAATGCACATGCGGAAAGTACCATCCTTTTTCTTCACAAGTAGCACCGGAGAAGCAAAAGGAGATTGACTTGGTTCAACCCATCCCATGTCAATGAGTTCTTTGACTTGCTTTGCCACCTCTTCCTTTTCAACCTTTGACAAACGATAGGGAGGCTTGTTGATTGGTTTGGCATTTGGTTCCAAATCAATAGCATGATCAACACTCCTCTTTGGCGGCATTGATTTTGGCATAGTAAACACATCTTCATAATCCTTGAGTAGCTTAACCATGTCCACATTTTCGATGCAATCCTTTTTGCTATTATCTTCCTCTTTGCAAAGCTGTAGTACATAAACATAGCCCTCTTTCTTGAACTCTTTCTTCATTTGAGTAGCATTGATCATGAAGAGCTTGGACCCTTGCATTCCATTCAATGTAATAACCCCTCCATGATGCACAAAACTCATGAAACTTTTCTGTAAGTTCATGGTAAAAGAGTTCAAAGTGGACAGCCAATCACATCCAAGTACTATGTCAATTGGTCCCAACTCAATCACCAAAAGATCAACTTTGCAAGAGTAGTTCTTGGACAACTCCAATTTTGTACTTTGACACTTCATATTGCAACCCATCGAATCACCATTGGCCACTTGCACCATGTGCTTGTTTGGTAAAGAAGTTGGTTGCATTTTGAGAGTGTTCAAAGACCTTTTATTGACAAAACTATGCGTGCTTCTAGTATCAATGAGTGCATATGCTGTTCTCCCATTCACCTTGATCTTCAATCTCAATGTGTTGGCACCCTTACTTCCCGCATAAGCATCATGAGAGATTGTACACAAGGTAGTATGTGCACTATTGTTTTCATTCCACACGCATAGAGTCATCCCATCATCCGTTTTGTCATGAGCAAACTTTAGTTTCCCACCCGGATCAAAAGGAAACTCGGGATTTTCTTCATCAAAACCATCATCATGAGAACCTCCACCCTCATGAGGATCTCCCCATCCTAAGGCATCATTGCATTCAAGGAATTCCTCCTCCTCATGATTAGCATTGTCCTCAGTGATAATGTAGCTTATGGAAATATCCTTGGATTTGCATACTTTGAAGTGATCCTTGTTCCATTTTTCTCCACATTTGAAACATAGACCTTTGAGCCTCATTTCATGCAAACGGTCCTCCTTGATAACCTTGCTTTTTGAACCCCCATTTGCTGGCTTGGACTCATTGTATGTAGCTTTGCTGGACATAAATGGTGGTTTAAATGGAAGTCTATTAGACCCTCTACCATACACGGTAGGAAATCTTGGAAGATTAGGTCTTGTGTTTGCATGAGAACCCATGTCAGTCCTTGTGATCACTTCCCCTTTGATATTCCCTTTGCTAGCCCACTTTGTCAAGTACTTCTCTTCATGAATTTCTGCAAGCATCATTGCCTTCTTCAAAGTGGCGGGTTCATGAGACTTGACATCACCACCAATAGGAGCTTTAAAGCCCCTTATATACTTGACAACAAGATAATTCTCATCAAAGTCGTCCAAGTATAATAGAAGCTTCAGAAACTTGTGAGAATATTCCTTCACGGTAGTGATTTGCTCTAGCTTGTCCCATTCCACAATGTGATTGTCCCTTTGCATGCGAGAAGTAAACTCTTCTGCCATGTCATTCTTGAATTCTTCCCAAGTAGTGATGACATAACCATGAGATTGCTTTCTCCTCCACCAAGTGTGAGCAAAACCTTCAAGATGAAGTGAGGCGAAGTAGACTTTGGCAATCTCGCTCCTTGGGCTGATTTCGAAGTAGAGATCCATCTTGTTTGCCCACTCTTCAAAGTCTTCGATAGAATTTGATTCTCCTTTGAACTTATTAAATATGATTTTGTCCTTCACAGCATTGTCAAAATTACCATGCATTCTTGAACCCCTCTGCCGTGCTCTTGGATCATCAAATCCTCTTCCTTCACCTAAGTGTCTATGCATTTGCTCATCTTCCAATTGCCAATCACCTGCATCTTTAAATCCCTTCTGTTCATACCCTCTTCTTGCATCTTGCATAAAGGATGAAGTTCTTGGAATACTGGCATTTGATCTCTCATAAGAAGCATCACCCATAGGTCTCTTGCCCTTGTCCATGTAAGAAGAATGTGGCATCATTTGAGGTGGCATCATTTGTCTTACTTTGTTCTCTTCTGGCATAGAAGGCTTTCCATCATGTTTGGCATTATAATGTACACCATCCATTCCATTCATATCGGCTTCTTGATTGAGCTTGAGAGGAGCCAATTCACTAATGGCTTTCTCCAAGTCTTTTAACCCTCTTTGCATCACGTCATCCAGGTAGTGGTGTCGCTTGTCGAACCGTTCCATGAGGTGTTCACCAAATTGTTGTTGCCGATTTGTTTGGTTATTTTCAATCCTTTGAAACATACTCTCCATAGCCATTAACATCATGTCCACTGTTAGCGGAGTAGTTCCCAAAGATTGAGGCATTTCCACTGGCTGAGATTCATCTAGAGATGGTGCTTTTATGGTTGAACTTTCTTCATTCCTCGTTGATGAACTCATTGCCATCATTGCTTCCGGTTGTCTTTGATCATTTTCATTCCGGGCTCCCTTGTTTTGACCTCCTCTAGTCATTTCCATGCGCGTAATTGATCCCTCCTTGCAAGACCACTTACTTGATTTTTTTTTTCTCTATTCAAACGGTATCCGATTTGGGTGATCTTTATATCAACGCGAAGCTCTCAACGAGACGAATAAGAATCCCCAAAAACAGATCTGAAAAAGTCAACAGCCTTTGACTAGTCAACTATACCGGCTGAAAGTCAACTCTTGACTTTGACCGCTCAATACTACTCCGATTTGAGTGATCTTTAGCTTGTTTGAAAGAGGTTTTCGGGTAGATTGAAGGGCTTTCAGGACAAATTTGAAAAGCTTTTGAAAAACCCTAGAAATTCAAGGATTTGTCCTGGTTGCAAGTAGGCAAATTTTGCAAAAATTTTGCCATAGTCTCCCCTCTTTTTGCACCAAATCTCAATCAAATCAAAGCATCTCAATCAAGTATTAAAATCCTTATGCATTTGACCACTGTAAGCAAATCAATCCTCAATCATTTTTCCATCTGAGCATGTGACCTTATGGCATCAATTTTGTCCTTTTGCATAAGAAGTCGATGTAGAGGATTTGCTTGTTTGCTCAAGTTGAATGAAGTGGTCGATGAAGCGCGTCAATGCTTGCCGATCTCCCGGCCAAGCACTTCTCACCCCTTCACCAAAGTTTACATCCAAGGTGAAGGTTGAGGCCATTTCTTTACCACCAAGTACCTAATCCTCTTCCTTACCGCGTTACCCGGCACTAACGGCAAGGAAGATTCAAGACATTCTCCCCTTGGCCTCTCCTCCAAATGCCAAGGTACCCTTACTTCATTCTAGATTCTAGGAATAAAGTGGGGTACAATCGTGAGTGGAATGTGGTTACAAGCTCAAATGAATGAGTAGAGTTGACTTACAATTGATTTATAGCATGACTCATGCTCATTCATATCATAATACATGGTTCATAGTGCTTCCTTCATCACATCCACTCATGGCAATGTCAATACATTTCCACATACATCAACAACATCCAAGTGTCACGAAGCGGTGATCTCGGGTCGCATTCTGGGCGCGAGTTCCCGCTCGGGACTAGAAAATCCAGTACAAAAGTGAAAACAGAGTGCACTTGCTGAATCCTGCACCTCAAGACCTATAGCTCGTCTCAAAGAGGACGACGAGCCGGTCGTTTTGAGTACTAGAACTCCAAAAACGGAGTTCGTATGAGAGAGTTATGACCAAAAACGTGCAACCGGCAATGGAAAACGGTGTCACCAAAAAGTGGGCTTCCAACCCAAAGCATTTTATTCAATCCCCCAAATGTGCCAAAAGCTATGCTCACTTATGCCAATATGCAAGGCATAACATTGAATGGCTATGTGTAGCATTCAAGCATTCATAATGCATAAAGAGCAGCATGAATGGCCATGATTAAAGTCCAATTTCTGAAAATTAGGATTTTATGTGTAATAAAACCCTAATTCACTCCATAGCTTGAAAGAATGCTTCAAAATTGTAAGGAAGTGATGGAGCAACTCACCAATGTCACCCGGAAGCCTTAATGCTTGAATTTGTTGAAGGAGATGAAGATTAGGGTCACTTTGGTGAAAAACGTGGGCAGCTTTGGTAGTGATTTTCAGCCACATTGGGAGCCCCATTGCTCATGGAAAATAGGTGAAATACTTCATAAAACATTGCTAGATACATGAGAGACTCAATGCCCTTTGCTCATGTTGAGATTTCATGGCTAGGGTTTGCAAGAAAGCTCCCAAACAAAAAAACATTTTTGATTAACAACTGCTAATCAAGATTAGAAATTTTTCCCAATTTGGTCCACTCATTCAAAAAAAATAGGTCCATGTGCTCAGATTTGAACCACAAACTCTACCTTAGCCATATCCCCTTCCCCCATGAATCAAATGAAGCTGAAATTTCACGAAATGAGAAGAAGAAAAGAAAAATTAAAAATCATGGATCAAAAGCCATGCTCTGATACCAATGAAAGAAAGTAACTCGGGTGGGTTAGTCCCTCACCAAGGGAGTGGCTCATGAAGGAGTCACCACTTAGCATCTCACGGGAGAAGCTCACCATTGATTCTTGGAATAGATAACATAACCATGAATGAGCCATAATCCCATTTACATTGGTATTTATACTCCACCCAAGAGTTCACACCTACTTACTAGTTGTCCATGGCCTTGGGCCCATAATGCTTTCTTACAAACAAATCCCCAGAATTCATCAAGTTATTGACAGTAATGTAAGTGATTATTTTTTCAATCTTAAGTTGATAAGAATTTCCATTTCGATCTAATTCATTTTTGGAATAAGACTTGTAGTTTAATTTTGAGGATAGAGAAAAGTTATGTCGGAATGAAAGTTTCAGAGGGAATTAGCTACTCTGTCTCAAACTTCTATTCTTAAGGTAGTGTCGTGTGAAATTAATCTATGGTATGGGACATTAGATTGGTTTTACATACCTACCCCAGACGTATCTATGTCTTCTATCTTTCACAAGCGAGTGTTTGTATGTGGAAGGTACCTATGTGGTATGGGACACTTAGATCCTTTTCACATCCGTTCACTTGTTTGGTTTTATTTTCAGAAATTGTTTGATGTGATGATCTTGTCCTCCACTTGTGCCATGAAGCCATCCACTCATTGATTCTACAACTGAGGACAGTTGATTCCCAAAAGGGAGGACTATTATGACCCATGTTATTTGAATAATAATCATGGTCATTTAAATTTGGATATATTTTTTATGATGCCTATTTCTCATCATGAACACATTAGGATTGATTGATGTGATGTTAATTGATTGTTACTACTACTGACGTGGTTTATGTTTATGAGTTTAGGTGATGAGGTGTGCAAGGGTACCGATTTAGGTGTTGCATAGTGCGAGGGTACCGATTTAGGTGTCGCACGGATGGTGGATTGAGTCATGGCGTGTGGACCGATCTCACAATATTTTGTGGCTATTTTATGGCATTTGATATTATTTTGACATCAGTGTGATGTGTGTGTGTGCACGCGTCAATTTATTGTACAGTGTGCGTACGAGCACTAGTTGATTTATTTTGTAATGTGCATATGTGCACAAGTTAGATTATTGAATTAGAAAAATAGTGCAAACCTTAGAAGGTTTGAGGACAAAGGTTAATTGAGGACAAAGGCTAATTAAATGGCAAAGTCCAAATATGGATGTATACTTTATTTTTGGCTTAAAGCCTGCTTTTTGGAATATATAAAAATACCCACGCGAGAAGAAGCCACTCACGTTGGGGGGGGAAGATTGCACCCAGTCTTGTGTTGCCTTGTGTTGATGGTGATGTATTTCTTTCTCTTGTCTTATGTTTTGTTTTATGCTTAATTTTGAATTAAGTTCAAATAGTTGTTTTGATATTTGATTTAATTTCTGAGTTTTTTATTATTCTCTTCAAGAAAAGTAAAGGTCCGGTTGCAGTGGTATATTAGAGCTTTGGTGTAATTTAATTTTTTTGAAGGCGGTCAAAAGAGGTGAAAGAGACTAAAACAGATGTGATTTTGGTAATTTTGGTAATTTTCTTGAATTTAAATTGAAGAAGAATACGTTTAGGGATTTATGTTTATGTATGGATGAAATAAAGCTTGTTTTTGACCATTGGGTAATCAATCTCCATCAACCTATTGCCCAAAGGATAAAATAAAGGTGGTAAACCATTCTCAGAAACCATGAAACCTCTCTCAAAATTGAAAAGCGGTTTTGCTAAATTCTTGACCTCTTTGTGATCTGTCTATATGGATGGGTTTCAAAATTGATAGTCAATCCTGCTTAGCTTTCCAATTGCTAAACCATTGAGAGAGGAAGCAATATATAATGGACGGTGTATAATTCACCAAGAGCTAAAGAGCTAATTTATAGAGAAATAAGCTCTCTGAGAGGAAAAAAAATTTTTGAAATTGATTTTTTCTCTCTCCCTCCTTCGTACCCCGGCGGCGTGCGCTGCGAATTCAGAGGGGGGGGGGAGGAATTTTTTTAGACCCGGCGTTTCTCTCTCCATCCGGCCGACGGCATGCGCCCTGCGCATTCTGAAGGGCAGCTTCATAGATTTTAAAAATATATATATATAAATTTTCAATTGATTTTTTTTAATCTCTCTCTTCCTCCTTCATAACCGGGCGGCCAGCGCTGAGAAGAGAGGAATTTTCAGCTGATTTACTAATTTAATGCTTAAAAGCTTTCTTATTACAAAGCTTATTTTATCTAAAAGCTTTATAAGTTACAATGTTTATTTTTTATTTTTATATTAGATGCTGAATTTTCTTTTTTTAGTGGGCTGCTTTCTAACGATTGGCGTTGGGCATTGGCAAGCTTTAATAGTAAAGCTTTCATAATTTTTTTTAATAAGCTTAATAAATCAAATATTAAAAGCTTCATAGATATATATATATATATATATATATATATATATATAGGCTTTTGATTAAGCTTTAAAAGCTTTCAATTAAGCTTAAATGAGACCAATAAAATGTTTTACAAAAGAAAAATATTTTTTTGACTATTTCCATCATATTTTATGGAAAGGAATCTCATGTGCATAAAAGATTGATTTTTACTTCAAAAGTATTAATCTCCTTAAATGGAATTTATGCATAAATAAATGTGTAAAGAAATCTTATATCAAATATAAGAATTCTCTTGTATTCTATACACAGATATGAGATGTGATGGGATGTGATAAGAGGTGTATAAGATGTGATAAGAAGTGATAAGATGCTTATGAAATAAGTTAGCAGGTGATAAGATGCTTATGAAATAAGTTAGCAGGTGATAAGATGAATTAAGATGTGATAAGATGTGTATGAGATGAGGTAAGAAGTGTATGTGATAGGATAAGATGTATATGGGTTGTGATAGGACAAGAATGGATGTGATGTAAAAGATTAGATGTGAAGGCATATGGGGTTATATGAATGGGAATGTGAAAATGGATGTATGTATGTGGATGTGTGGATGTGGAGATGGGAGTGTGGATGTATGAATGTGAAAATGGATGTATGCATGAAGATGTATATGCATAGATGTATGAATGTGAAAATGGATGTATGCATGAAGATGTATATGCATAGATGTGAATGTGATGTAGATGTGAATGTGGAATGTGGATGTGGATGTATGTATATATATGGATGTAGATGTGGATGTATAGATGTGAATGGGAATGTGGATGTGGATGTATGTGAATGTGGACGTAGATGTGGATGTAGAGATGTGAATGTGGAATGTGGATGTGGATGTATATATGTATGTGGATGTAGATGTGGATGTAGATGTGGGTGTATAGATGTGAATGGGAATGTGGATGTGGATGTATGTGAATGTGGATGTAGATATGGATATGGAATGTGAATGTGGATGTATGTATGTATGTGGATGTAGATGTGGATGTATAGATATGAATGGGAATGTGGATGCGGATGTATGTGTGTGGATGTGGATGTATGAATGAGGACGTGATAGTGATGTATGCATGTGGATGTGGATGTACGGATGTGAAAATGGATGTGTATGTATGAATGTGGATATGGGATGTGGATGTATAAATGAGGATGTGAAAATGGAGGTAAACATGTAGATGTGGATGTATGGATGTGGATGTGGATGTATGGAAGCATCTGACATGCATAGCCTAACGAATGATATCGTATCCAACCTGCCTATTGTCAAGTGTTTCAGGTGTAAGATGTTGGGACATTATGCTAAATCTTTCCCAACTAGAAAGAAGAACCAAATTGCCCAAAAGGACGAGCTTGACACCGAAGAGGTTAACGCACTTGACACATCAACCAAAGGTGGAGGTATGTGTTAAAAATTATTTATTGTATACAATTTCTTGTTTGATTTTGTATTCGTCTTCTGAATATTCTTTTCTTCTAGACCTACTTAGAAAACTTTAACTCCTGAAAAGAATTTTAGATACAGTGACCTAACTAGAGAGATCAAGATAAGATTAGCAAAAGTTATCTTCAAGATCTAGTTGCTCAAATTCAAGTAAAAATGATTACTAGACATTTCATAGAAGATTAAGTCCAATTTGAAGATTCAAGAACCAAGCAAGTTTCTCTAGTCTTTGATTCAAGTTATCAATTGCTTCACCAACGAATTTAGTGATGATGAGAAAAGTAAAGAAATAGCTCTCAAGTGACTAGAAACCAAGCTTAAGTTATATACCAATCACAATTACGAAGTTTATACCAATTCAAGTAAAGTTTTATCTAAATTTTTAAGTGTTCTAGTTTAAGATCTATCTGAGTACAAGATTCTTTCAAGTAAAGTTTTGTCTAAATTTTCAAGTGTTCTAGTTTAAGATTTATCCAAGTACAAGATTCTTTCTAGACCAAGAATTGCTCTAAGTCAAAGATATATTCAACCACAAGATTTAAACCCTTAATTAAGAACAAGATTTATTCAAGAATTGCAATTATGATCTCTCAATTTTCGTCTATTCAAGTATTTTTAATCTAAGCCAAGATTCATTACTAGTATATCAAGTTCTTGCTATCAACTAAGGCGCAAGATGTCTATCATTATTCAAGTTCTGATTTCAAGTTTAAGATTAAGCTTAAGATCAAGATCCCCTTAAGATTTCATTGTTTACAAGTAAGATTCACAAATTCAAGAATTATAGACCTATTCAAAGATTATAATTTTTGAAATTTAGTCAGACAATTACAAGATTAAGATTAAGATCAAAAAAAATAACTCTCGAGACTTCAGCAAGATTAAGATCAAAAACAAATCCCGAGAATTTAGTGAGACAATTACAAGATGAAGATCAAGAACAAATCCCCAGAATTCATCAAGTTATTGACAATAATGTAAGTGATTATTTTTTCAATCTTAAGTTGATAAGAATTTCCATTTCGACCTAATTCATTTTTGGAATAAGACTTGTAGTTTAATTTTGAGGATAGAGAGAAAAGTTATGTCGGAATGAAAGTTTCAGAGGGAATTAGCTTGTAAGATTCCTCCCCAACCTCTCAAAATGTCCAGCATATTCCCTTGTAATCAATCCCTCTTCAGAAATATAAAAGACTTGTTTCTTACTGTTTTAATCTACATTCATACATACACATCCATATCCACATTTTATACATACACATCCATATCCACATCCATATCCACATCCACATCCACATCCACATCCATACATCCACATCTACATGTTTACCTCCATTTTCACATCCTCATTTATACATCCACATCCTATATCCACATTCATACATACACATCCATTTTCACATCCATATATGCACATCCACATGCATACATCACTATCACGTCCTCATTCATACATCCACATCCACACACATACATCCGCATCCACATTCCCATTCATATCTATACATCCGCATCCACATTCCCATTCATATCTATACATCCGCATCCACATTCCCATTCATATCTATACATCCACATCTACATCCACATACATACATACATCCACATTCACATTCCATATCCATATCTACATCCACATTCACATACATCCACATCCACATTCCCATTCACATCTATACACCCACATCTACATCCACATACATATATACATCCACATCCACATTCCACATTCACATCTATACATCCACATCTACGTCCACATTCACATACATCCACATCCACATTCCCATTCACATCTATACATCCACATCTACATCCATATATATACATACATCCACATCCACATTCCACATTCACATCTACATCACATTCACATCTATGCATATACATCTTCATGCATACATCCATTTTCACATTCATACATCCACACTCCCATCTCCACATCCACACATCCACATACATACATCCATTTTCACATTCCCATTCATATAACCCCATATGCCTTCACATCTAATCTTTTACATCACATCCATTCTTGTCCTATCACAACCCATATACATCTTATCCTATCACATACACTTCTTACCTCATCTCATACACATCTTATCACATCTTAATTCATCTTATCACCTGCTAACTTATTTCATAAGCATCTTATCACCTGCTAACTTATTTCATAAGCATCTTATCACTTCTTATCACATCTTATACACCTCTTATCACATCCCATCACATCTCATATCTGTGTATAGAATACAAGAGAATTCTTATATTTAATATAAGATTTCTTTACACATTTATTTATGCATAAATTCCATTTAAGGAGATTAATACTTTTGAAGTAAAAATCAATCTTTTATGCATCTTCCTATACATAAATTTATGACATTTTTGAATTAGAATTCAATCTTTTATGCATCTTCCTATGCATAATTTCAATTTAGATGAAAATGACACTTTTGAATCAATCTTTTATGCACCTTCCTATGCATAAATACAATTTAATAGGAATTACACTTTTAGAATAAAAGAATTTCTCTTATGCATCTAAGTTATGCATAAAATCCATTTATGATGAAAATCATTTTTAGTATAAAAAGAATATCTTTTATGCATACTTCTATGCATGAAATCCAAATTGTGATAAAAGTAACACTTTTATAATAAAATAATCAACTTTTATGCATACCTCTATGCATGAAATTCAAATATGATAAAAGTAACACTTTTATAATAAAATAATCAACTCTTATGCATACTTCTATGCATGAAATTCAATTGTGATAAAAGTAACACTTTTATAATAAAATAATCAACTTTTATGCATACCTCTATGCATGAAATCCAAATATGATAAAATTAACTCTTTTAAAATAATCAACTCTTATGCATACTTCTATGCATGAAATTCAATTATGATAAAAGTAACACTTTTATAATAAAATAATCAACTTTTATGCATACCTCTATACATGAAATCCAATTATGATAAAAATAACACTTTTATAATAAAATAATCATTTCTTATGCATACTTCTATGCATGAAATCCAATATAATAAAAGACACACTTTTATAATAAAATAATCAACTTTTATACATACCTTTATGCATGAAATTCAAATATGATAAAAGTAACACTTTTGATATAAAAATTTATCCATTATGCATACTTCTATGCATGAAAATAAAAATGGTAAAAATAACACTTTTGATATAAAAACTTATCCTTTATGCATACTTCTATGCATGAAAATAAAATTGATAAAAATAACACTTTTGATATAAAAATTTATCCATTATGCATACTTCTATGCATGAAAATAAAAATGGTAAAAATAACACTTTTGATATAAAAACTTATCCTTTATGCATACTTCTATGCATGAAAATAAAATTGATAAAAATAACACTTTTGATATAAAAATTTATCCATTATGCATACTTCTATGCATAAAAATTTATCCATTATGCATACTTCTATGCATGAAAATAAAAATGGTAAAAATAACACTTTTGATATAAAAACTTATCCTTTATGCATGATATTAAAATTCAATTTCTCCATGATTATAATGAAATTCTTTCAATTAATCTAGGATGATAATTCCTAGAATATGGTAGGAAGTCCTCTTTTTATGCTTTAAATGAAATTATTTTATGCATAATTTTTATAAAAACTTTGCCATAGCTCCGCTGCTATGACTGATAAATCTCAATTTTTCTAAGGGATAAAGCTTATCATTAAGGAAATAATTAAAATGATCTCTAATTGGATCATTAATCCATAATGGATTGAATCATCAATATACATAAACTAAAAGCATAGAAAAAAACCATTAATTTGGCCTCAAGCATAGCTTAATCTTAGGTTAAGGAAAAGCTTTATGAAAAGCTTGATTTGGATTGAGAATGGGTCATGAGTATGACCATTTCTTGAGTGAGAGAGAGAAATTACATAAAAACCATTAGAATTTAAACATAAATGGAAATTAACTTCAATAGCATTTATTAAATTATGTAACTCTTCACTACTATTCACCAATTAACTTCAATAGCATTTAAAAAACCATACCAATTAAGCTTCTCAAGCTTGAGAGGAGTTGAGAAGAGAGAAAAACTGAGAAATTATAGAAAAGATCAATATTCACTAATTACCTTACAAATTGCTTGATTCTTTGTTCACGGTAGAGGCCCCCAACCAATCAATTGGTTAAGTATGTTGATGGAGCCACTAATGGGGATTGAAGAAAGAGGGAAGCTCCAAAAACTAGTGAATTATTAATGAATTCATAGTTCTTGGCTTAGGTGGAGTAGAGTAACGACACATAAACACTATCTATTTTTCAACAAGGGGGGAGGCTTCTATTTATAGGAAAATTTGAGCTCCTAACCAAACAAACTGATTCTAGAATTTTCCAAATCAGTTTGGTCAATATTTGACCATTTTTAGGTCAGTTAAGCTAACTTTTTGGAACTAGACTTGAATGAGGAGAGAGGAGAGATGAAATATCTCAATTTTTATGAGTTTAAAACTCATTTAAGCATGTGAAATATGCACCTCCTTTAAAGAACTCCCCTTCCTTACATATGTGTCATAATGGAATCATTTTAATATTGCTCATAGTTTTTTACTAATAAACCTTGTACATTTTCATTCATCTTATGTGAAATATTTACTCATTTTTGGGTATCTTCTTCTACAAATTGGATTTATCTCCTCCCTACACATGGATTGATGCTATTGGCCCATAGGAACCTTAATTGGACCATAATCCAAAAATTTTTGAAAATCTAGACCCTTAGGCTAAGGTCCTTTATACCCATTTCCAATTAATTTCAATTGCACATTGGAAAGTTCTTTTTGAATTTCTGTTTCAGGGGAACTTATTTTAATAAGATGAGATAATTTTCTATCCAAAAATATTAAAATTTTGAATATTCTCTCTCTAGAATTTTTTCTCTCTCTAGGTTAAAACAGTAAGAAACAAGTCTTTTATATTTCTGAAGAGGGATTGATTACAGGGGAATATGCTGGACATTTTGAGAGGCTGGGGAGGAATCTTACATAGCTACTCCGTCTCAAACTTCTATTCTTAAGGTAGTGTCGTGTGAAATTAATCTATGGTATGGGACATTAGATTGGTTTTACATACCTACCCCAGACATATCTATGTCTTCTATCTTTCACCAGCGAGTGTTTATATGTGGAAGGTACCTATGTGGTATGGGACACTTAGATCCTTTTCACATCCGTTCACTTGTTTGGTTTTATTTTCAGAAATTGTTTGATGTGATGATCTTGTCCTCCACTTGTGCCATGAAGCCATCCACTCATTGATTCTACAACTGAGGACAGTTGATTCCCAAAAGGGAGGACTGTTATGACCCATGTTATTTGAATAATAATCATGGTCATTTAAATTTGGATATATCTTTTATGATGCCTATTTCTCATCATGAACACATTAGGATTGATTGATGTGATGTCAATTGATTGTTACTACTGACGTGGTTTATGTTTATGAGTTTAGGTGATGAGGTGTGCAAGGGTACCGATTTAGGTGTTGCACAGTGCGAGGGTACCGATTTAGGTGTCGCACGGATGGTGGATTGAGTCATGGCGTGTGGACCGATCTCACAATATTTTGTGGCTGTTTTATGGCATTTGATATTATTTTGACATCAGTGTGATGTGTGTGTGTGCACGCGTCAATTTATTGTACAGTGTGCGTACGAGCACTAGTTGATTTATTTTGTAATGTGCATATGTGCACAAGTTAGATTATTGAATTAGAAAAATAGTGCAAACCTTAGAAGGTTTGAGGACAAAGGTTAATTGAGGACAAAGGCTAATTAAATGGCAAAGTCCAAATATGGATGTATACTTTATTTTTGGTTTAAAGCCTGCTTTTTGGAATATATAAAAATACCCACGCGAGAAGAAGCCACTCACGTTGGGGGGGGGGGAGATTGCACCCAGTCTTGTGTTGCCTTGTGTTGATGGTGATGTATTTCTTTCTCTTGTCTTATGTTTTGTTTTATGCTTAATTTTGAATTGAGTTTCAAATAGTTGTTTTGATATTTGATTTAATTTCTGAGTTTTTGATTATTCTCTTCAAGAAAATTAAAGGTCCGGTTGCAGTGGTATCAGAGCTTTGGTGTAATTTAATTTTCTTGAAGGCGGTCAAAAGAGGTGAAAGAGACTAAAACAGAGGTGAAAGAGACTAAAACAGAGGTGATTTTGGTAATTTTGGTAATTTTCTTGAATTTAAATTGAAGAAGAACACGTTTAGGGATTTATGTTTATGTATGGATGAAATAAAGCTTGTTTTTGACCATTGGGTAATCAATCTCCATCAACCTATTGCCCAAAGGATAAAATAAAGGTGGTAAACCATTCTCAGAAACCATGAAACCTCTCTCAAAATTGAAAAGCGGTTTCGCTAAATTCTTGACCTCTTTGTGATCTGTCTGTATATGGATGGGTTTCAAAATTGATAGTCAATCCTGCTTAGCTTTCCAATTGCTAAACCATTGAGAGAGGAAGCAATCTATAATGGACGGTGTATAATTCACCAAGAGCTAAAGAGCTAATTTATAGAGAAATAAGCTCTCTGAGAGAAAAAAAAAAATTTGAAATTGATTTTTTCTCTCTCCCTCCTTCGTACCCCGACGGCGTGCGTTGCGAATTCAGAGGGGGGGATGAATTTTTTTAGACCCCGCGTTTCTCTCTCCATCCGGCCCGACGGCATGCGCCCTGTGCATTCTGAAGGGCAGCTTCATAGATTTTAAAAATATATATATAAATTTTCAATTGATTTTTTTTAATCTCTCTCTTCCTCCTTCATAACCGGGTGGCCAGCGCTGAGAAGAGAGGAATTTTCAGCTAATTTACTAATTTAATGCTTAAAAGCTTTCTTATTACAAAGTTTATTTTATCTAAAAGCTTTATAAGTTACAATGTTTATTTTTTATTTTTATATTAGATGCTGAATTTTCTTTTTTTAGTGGGCTGCTTTCTAACGATTGGCGTTGGGCATTGGCAAGCTTTAATAGTAAAGCTTTCATAATTTTTTTTAATAAGCTTAATAAATCAAATATTAAAAGCTTCATAGATTTTTTTAAAAATATATATATATATATATTTTTTTAGGCTTTTGATTAAGCTTTAAAAGCTTTCAATTAAGCTTAAATGAGACCAATAAAATGTTTTACAAAAGAAAAATATTTTTTTGACTATTTCCATCATATTTTATCGAAAAGGAATCTCATGTGCATATAGTTAGTTTGGATTTCTTCTACATATTTTTAGAAATTTACCTTAAGAGAAATTTCGAGAGTTGTTAAATTCTTGTGAATAATGTTGTTTTCTAAATCCTCATAAAGTACGAATAATATAAACAGCTTGTTAGTGAAGATATCATTCAAATGTTGCTCTTTAACCTATGGCTAATTTTCTAATTTTAAAAGAGTACATGGATTATTTCTTGAAAAATTATGCATTTGTGTATTGAGCTAACTTGGCAGGATTCACATCTAGTTCGACATTCCATATGAGATAAGAAACCCTATCTTTTCTCTTGTTTTAAATTTTTCTTATTCTTTTTAATTGTCAGGAAATGGGTGAATATCTGCAACATTATCGTACTATTCGGGAACAGCTTGATTCTATCTATATTCTTTTGAATCAAGAACGAGAGCATCGGGACAACTTTCAAAGAAAGATTGAACGACATCTGTCTAGACTAAACAAATATATTAAGAAGAAAGTTAAAACTATGGACGCATCTGACATGCATAGCCTAACGAATGATATCGTATCCAACCTGCCTATTGTCAAGTGTTTCAGGTGTAAGATGTTGGGACATTATGCTAAATCTTTCCCAACTAGAAAGAAGAACCAAATTGCCCAAAAGGACGAGCTTGACACCGAAGAGGTTAACGCACTTGACACATCAACCAAAGGTGGAGGTATGTGTTAAAAATTATTTATTGTATACAATTTCTTGTTTGATTTTGTATTTGTCTTCTGAATATTCTTTTCTTCTAGACCTACTTAGAAAACTTTAGCTCCTGAAAAGAATTTTAGATACAGTGACCTAACTAGAGAGATCAAGATAAGATTAGCAAAAGTTATCTTCAAGATCTAGTTGCTCAAATTCAAGTAAAAATGATTACTAGACATTTCATAGAAGATTAAGACCAATTTGAAGATTCAAGAACCAAGCAAGTTTCTCTAGTCTTTGATTCAAGTTATCAATTGCTTCACCAACGAATTTAGTGATGATGAGAAAAGTAAAGAAATAGCTCTTAAGTGACTAGAAACCAAGCTTAAGTTATATACCAATCACAATTACGAAGTTTATACCAATTCAAGTAAAGTTTTATCTAAATTTTTAAGTGTTCTAGTTTAAGATCTATCTGAGTACAAGATTCTTTCAAGTAAAGTTTTGTCTAAATTTTCAAGTATTCTAGTTTAAGATTTATCCAAGTACAAGATTCTTTCTAGACCAAGAATTGCTCTAAGTCAAAGATATATTCAACCACAAGATTTAAACCCTTAATTAAGAACAAGATTTATTCAAGAATTGCAATTATGATCTCTCAATTTTCGTCTATTCAAGTATTTTTAATCTAAGCCAAGATTCATTACTAGTATATCAAGTTCTTGCTATCAACTAAGGCGCAAGATGTCTATCATTATTCAAGTTCTGATTTCAAGTTTAAGATTAAGCTTAAGATCAAGATCCCCTTAAGATTTCATTGTTTACAAGTAAGATTCACAAATTCAAGAATTATAGACCTATTCAAAGATTATAATTTTTGAAATTTAGTCAGACAATTACAAGATTAAGATTAAGATCAAAAAAAATAACTCTCGAGACTTCATCAAGATTAAGATCAAAAACAAATCCCGAGAATTTAGTGAGACAATTACAAGATGAAGATCAAGAACAAATCCCCAGAATTCATCAAGTTATTGACAATAATGTAAGTGATTATTTTTTCAATCTTAAGTTAATAAGAATTTCCATTTCGACTAATTCATTTTTGGAATAAGACTTGTAGTTTAATTTTGAGGATAGAGAAAAGTTATGTCGGAATGAAAGTTTCAGAGGGAATTAGCTACTCCGTCTCAAACTTCTATTCTTAAGGTAGTGTCGTGTGAAATTAATCTATGGTATGGGACATTAGATTGGTTTTACATACCTACCCCAGACATATCTATGTCTTCTATCTTTCACCAGCGAGTGTTTGTATGTGGAAGGTACCTATGTGGTATGGGACACTTAGATCCTTTTCACATCCGTTCACTTGTTTGGTTTTATTTTCAGAAATTGTTTGATGTGATGATCTTGTCCTCCACTTGTGCCATGAAGCCATCCACTCATTGATTCTACAACTGAGGACAGTTGATTCCCAAAGTTGATTCCCAAAAGGGAGGACTGTTATGACCCATGTTATTTGAATAATAATCATGGTCATTTAAATTTGGATATATTTTTTATGATGCCTATTTCTCATCATGAACACGTTAGGATTGATTGATGTGATGTCAATTGATTGTTACTACTGACATGGTTTATGTTTATGAGTTTAGGTGATGAGGTGTGCAAGGGTACCGATTTAGGTGTTGCACAGTGCGAGGGTACCGATTTAGGTGTCGCACGGATGGTGGATTGAGTCATGGCGTGTGGACCGATCTCACAATATTTTGTGGTTGTTTTATGGCATTTGATATTATTTTGACATCAGTGTGATGTGTGTGTGTGCACGCGTCAATTTATTGTACAGTGTGCGTACGAGCACTAGTTGATTTATTTTGTAATGTGCATATGTGCACAAGTTAGATTATTGAATTAGAAAAACAGTGCAACCTTAGAAGGTTTGAGGACAAAGGTTAATTAAGGACAAAGGCTAATTAAATGGCAAAGTCCAAATATGCATGTATACTTTATTTTTGGCTTAAAGCCTGCTTTTTGGAATATATAAAAACACCCACGCGAGAAGAAGCCACTCACGTTGGGGGGGGGGGAAGATTGCACCCAGTCTTGTGTTGCCTTGTGTTGATGGTGATGTATTTCTTTCTCTTGTCTTATGTTTTGTTTTATGCTTAATTTTGAATTGAGTTCAAATAGTTGTTTTGATATTTGATTTAATTTATGAGTTTTTTATTATTCTCTTCAAGAAAATTAAAGGTCCGGTTGCAATGGTATCAGAGCTTTGGTGTAATTTAATTTTCTTGAAGGCAGTCATAAGAGGTGAAAGAGACTAAAACAGAGGTGATTTTGGTAATTTTGGTAATTTTCTTGAATTTAAATTGAAGAAGAACACGTTTAGGGATTTATGTTTATGTATGGATGAAATAAAGCTTGTTTTTGACCATTGGGTAATCAATCTCCATCAACCTATTGCCCAAAGGATAAAATAAAGGTGGTAAACCATTCTCAGAAACCATGAAACCTCTCTCAAAATTGAAAAGCGGTTTCGCTAAATTCTTGACCTCTTTGTGATCTGTCTGTATGGATGGGTTTCAAAATTGATAGTCAATCCTGCTTAGCTTTCCAATTGCTAAACCATTGAGAGAGGAAGCAATCTATAATGGACGGTGTATAATTCACCAAGAGCTAAAGAGCTAATTTATAGAGAAATAAGCTCTCTGAGAGAAAAAAAATTTCTGAAATTGATTTTTTCTCTCTCCCTCCTTCGTACCCCGGCGGCGTGCGCTGCGAATTCAGAGGGGGGGGGAGGAATTTTTTTAGACCCCGCGTTTCTCTCTCCATCCGGCCGACGGCCTGCGCCCTGCGCATTCTGAAGGGCAGCTTCATAGATTTTAAAAATATATATATATAAATTTTCAATTGATTTTTTTTAATCTCTCTCTTCCTCCTTCATAACCGGGCGGCCAGCGCTGACAAGAGAGGAATTTTCAACTGATTTACTAATTTAATGCTTAAAAGCTTTCTTATTACAAAGCTTATTTTATCTAAAAGCTTTATAAGTTACAATGTTTATTTTTTATTTTTATATTAGATGCTGAATTTTCTTTTTTTAGTGGGCTGCTTTCTAACGATTGGCGTTGGGCATTGGCAAGCTTTAATAGTAAAGCTTTCATAATTTTTTTTAATAAGCTTAATAAATCAAATATTAAAAGCTTCATAGATTTATATATATATATATATATATATATATATATATATAGGCTTTTGATTAAGCTTTAAAAGCTTTCAATTAAGCTTAAATGAGACCAATAAAATGTTTTACAAAAGAAAAATATTTTTTTGACTATTTCCATCATATTTTATCGAAAAGGAATATCTCATGTGCATATAGTTAGTTTGGATTTCTTCTACAGATTTTTAGAAATTTACCTTAAGAGAAATTTCGAGAGTTGTTAAATTCTTGTGAATAATGTTGTTTTCTAAATCCTCATAAAGTACGAATAATATAAACAGCTTGTTAGTGAAGATATCATTCAAATGTTGCTTTAACCTATGGCTAATTTTCTAATTTTAAAAGAGTACATGGATTATTTCTTGAAAAATTATGCATTTGTGTATTGAGCTAACTTGGCAGGATTCACATCTAGTTCGACATTCCATATGAGATAAGAAACCCTATCTTTTCTCTTGTTTTAAATTTTTCTTATTCTTTTTAATTGTCAGGAAATGGGTGAATATCCGCAACATTATCGTACTATTCAGGAACAGCTTGATTCTATCTATATTCTTTTGAATCAAGAACGAGAGCATTGGGACAACTTTCAAAGAAAGATTGAACGACATCTGTCTAGACTAAACAAATATATTAAGAAGAAAGTTAAAGCTATGGAAGCATCTGACATGCATAGCCTAACGAATGATATCGTATCCAACCTGCCTATTGTCAAGTGTTTCAGGTGTAAGATGTTGGGACATTATGCTAAATCTTTCCCAACTAGAAAGAAGAACCAAATTGCCCAAAAGGATGAGCTTGACACCGAAGAGGTTAACGCACTTGTTGAGACATCAACCAAAGGTGGAGGTATGTGTTAAAAATTATTTATTGTATACAATTTCTTGTTTGATTTTGTATTTGTCTTCTGAATATTCTTTTCTTCTAGACCTACTTAGAAAACTTTAGCTCCTCAAAAGAATTTTAGATACAGTGACCTAACTAGAGAGATCAAGATAAGATTAGCCTTTGTCCATTATCATGAAACTTAGGCGATGGTATGTCATAGGAATGAGCTCTGGTTGCAATTATTTAGAGAACATGCGAAGGATGCTGAGAGAGGGTAGTGTAGAAATGAGCTCTAATTATAATTATTTGGAGAACATACGAAGGATGCTGAGAGATGCAATCTTCGCCCGCGACATTGTCTTTATGTGCAAAGAGGAAAGAAAAGAGCTTGGTGCTTCTTAAATGGTGGTAGAGAGGAGCTTGGTGCGAAAGAGAGAAGCTTGGAGTTTTCATGAGATGATGGTAACTTCAAGGTCTCCTATGCTGGAAAGCATACTCCTACACATAGACATGGCAAAGTTCAAGCTCACATGCATCCCCCTCCCCAACATAGATGGTCCCACCATGCACATTTTCTTGTAGTTCTTCAGCTTTAAAATTTAATTATAGAATAAAATTTTGGGCTAGTGAATCAATCGACTCATGGTCTTCCAGATCTATGGAGTCTTGCACATCTAGATCAAAACCAATGGATTGCAAGTCATCATGGATTGACTCATCTAGCTCTTCTGCTATCATGATGAAGCTTTGACATCTACTCTGCAGCAATATTATTCATGATACCAAGGTTACATGAATACATGGATAAGTGTTTTTTCTTAATTACCTCCTCCCAAAGTTTGTAGTCAAAGGTTGTAACCATGTCTGATTTTTTTTAATGACCTCCTCCCAAATTTGTAGTCAAAGGTTGCGAGCATGTCTTTTTCAAGTCCTTAGCCCTAAATGTATGTCATACCTATGTCACTTGATCCAAGGCATATTATTTCTTTACTTCTCTATGATTTATAAGACTTTTTCTATGATTTATAAGACCTATGTCATACCTATGTCACTTGATCCAAGGCATATTATTTCTTTACTTCTCTATGATTTATAAGACTTTTTCTAAGTTTTTGAGATTTTATTAGCTACCATCTACTATTTTGAATGATTTTTTATAGATTTGTTAGTGATAAAAATAAAAATTTTATTATTAAAAAATCCAAAAATGTTTCAAATTTAGAAAAGAAAAATCCCTAATTGTTGTCTTTTCTTTTCTAAAAGTTGATGTTTTACATTAAAGTCGATGCAAAACATCAAGTTTTAGACTAAGACTTGATGTTTTGCATCAAAGTTGAAAGTTGATGAAAAACATCAACTTTACCACAAAACTTGATGTTTTGCATCAAGTTTCAGATGCTCTAGAGAAGAAAGTTCGAGGATCGGAGGTCAATTTTCACAAGTAGCCAAATTTTGCAATTCCATTTGCAATGGCATGCTCAGAAGACCTATTCCACAAATTTTGAGTACCAACATGACCATATTTCAGTGTAATTTATAGATGTAGGATAGCAGTGAAATAATGTCTAGGAAGAACGCTTTAGCTGAGATGTTGATTGATGTAGAAAAGCTCAATGAAACTATAGTGGTTGCTCTCCATGGTATGATAGTAGAAAAGCTCAAATGCAAACGATGGTTTGATCAAAACTTGAAGTCCAAAGAGCCACAAGAAGGAGACTTGATACTTATGTACGGAATCGGTTCTTCCAAGATAAACATTTAAAATATCAAGGGCTAGGGTCATTTAGAGTTACAGAGCTCACCTCCCAAGGTGTGACTCGCATCGAAACTATTTATGGAGTCGAGATGAAAGGCTACATAAATGGTAGAAAACTAAAAAAGTATTATGGACCCTTAACCCAAAGACATGTTGGAATAGCCACACAAAAAGAAACAAGAGAAGTTAAAACAAGAAAGGCACAAGAAAGAGACTCGAGAAGAGGCTAAGGCAAGGGTACATAAATGGTAGAAAACTAAAAAAGTATTATGGACCCTTAACCAAAGACATGTTGGAATAGCCACACAAAAAGAAATAAGAGACAAGAAAGGCACAAGAAAGAGACTCGAGAAGAGGCTAAGGCAAGGGTAGCCAAAGCCAGAGCAAAACAAAATGGAATGACACAAAAAATAAACATGGCTACACTAACCCTGATCGAAGAAGAGGACCTTGAGATAGAGTCTGCTTGTCTCAAAGTTGGACTCTCTATGGAGGGAAAAACAACAAATCTCCTTGATTGTGACTCGGAGGCAAGTCACAACTTAATCTCATATGAAGGCATGATTTCATAGATCAATCTTGGTTATTTTTTGTGAATTTCACATTAGGGGCTAATTTTTTTGATGTCTCTTTAAGATCCTTAATGCTCCCACCTATGCATTATGGTTAGTGGAGCTTGCATCATGACCTTATGGAGCCAAGTTAATGGCATATTTTTACCATAATTCCATGATTTTTCTTGGATTCCTATAATGATGCCATGCCATAGGCTAATAGGGGCTTCTTTATGCCTGGAATAGTAGGGCTCAAGTGTGCAGAAAACTACAAAACATAAAGTATGTTTTTTAGATTTATGTGCCCTTATGGGCCCTACTATTCTAGGCATAAATAAGCCTCTATTAGCCTATGGCATGGCATCATTATAGGAATCAAGGCTTAATTCCATAATTTGTTGATTGCAAGGCAATTTTACATGTCATTTTCATCAATATATTTACATACTCCTAAATAGAACCGTTTCTATATATCTGAGTGTTAAGACTTCATGTTTATTGTTAGTCTCCCATAGGCTTATACATTTTTCATGTTATCATTGTCATTAAAGGGTTCATGAGAGATAGGGAGCAAGAGAGAGTTCATAGAAAGACTGTGAGACAAACATGTGTTCATGAGACCAAAGAGAGAGAGCAATGATTATTCATCATCGTTTTCCCATTGAAACCCAAAATAGAGTATTAATTATTCACTTAAAGAAACCGAAAAGACATAACAATAGCTAAATCAAACTTTACTTATATTATTAGGTCAAAAACAACCTCACACCATCAGGTGAAAAAAAACGCTTTAACAATACATGATTTCATCAAGCATAGCTAGCTGGGTTTTTTTTCTTCATGCACTTGCACCTCTTTTTTGTGCTAGGAAGGGTGTCAAACAACACAACTTCAGCAATCACCTCAAGGTCCTTCACATGTGTTATATTGAAAGTTAATACTTTCACCCCATATGCACTACCAAATGTAGTGAAAACTAAGGACCTCCTAATATAAAGATCACTCGATCTGCTATTCGGGTTGGTCTCTCTAGCAGAGGGTCCACATCCTCTCAGAAGCTTACCAGGGATACAGTACTCATCACTGACTCCTAGAATCTCTGCAAAGCATTTCATGAACCCTTTATCTTAGTAGGTGATGTAGCAAAGGAGGAAGTAAGGCACCCAATCCACATCACTTAGTGGCGACAAAATGGCCAAATGAACTCCTCCATATACTCAGTTGTCACTTGAAAATCTATTTAGTGTAATAGTATGGTGGTGAAAATATCTACATCCGATTGAAGGCAATGAAAAGTTCATCTTTCCATTTGAACTAAGTCTTTGCTAAAAAATTACCCAATAAAAAGATTAAAGGGTTTATGTTCCATTCTATAAAAGCTTAACCATTGCTGCAAATAGAGCACAGGGAGGAGCAAAGGGTAGTAGAGGAAATTTTGTGTAAAATGAGGGGGGGGATGGGGTTTTTATAGGATGCCCTAGGTCAAAAACAAACCCCGAATTTATTAACACAATTTAGCAATTGTTGGGGCATTCAAACATAAATCTCTATTAAGTGTTTAAATTAATTTATGTTATTGGTTAAATGAATACATCTTGAAAAGTGTTATTACATAGATGGACCTAAAGGATTACAAAACACCAAAGAATTTGGTAAATAGTAAGCTCTCTACCTTACGTCTACGAACACCAAGGCTATCGGTGTGAAAGGAGGTCTTTGATTTCTCCTACAAAATTGTCCTTTAACTAATTCAACATGATATTCTATCCATGTTAATTTAAGCATGGATAGACTTCTCCATACGTCTTCTAATCTACAAGGAAAATTATATAAAATAAAAATAAAAATATGAGGCAACAACTCAAGGTAATTTAGTTAATGTGTAGACAAGAAGAAACTAACCTTTCATCTTGATATCTTGAAACTTCCATCTCTTGCATCTTCTATACCCAAGATGATCAAGTTTTCTCGAACATCAACTAAGCTCCAACATATGTTTGTAAGTATATTTTTGTGGAGCTATCTATTGACAATTTTATCTTTAACTCTAATGGAGTAAGATATACAGAGGATATGAAACTTGAAAAATATCTTTGAGAGCTTACAAATGTAGAGAATGATAGTGTTGCAAGCTGTGGAGGAGAGAAGAAAGTGTGAGAAATAGTTTTTTGATAATAGATTAGCATAGAAGAAGGTTTGGAAATTTAAAAATGTCTTTGGGAATGGATGTTTTTTTATAACACGTGCAGACCCATCAAAGCAAGGTAGTAAATCCATATCTGTTCACCAACTTAATTAGTCATGTGAGTGACATTCCACTACCTACAACACAAGTGTAAGCACACTAGTGTAAGCACACTAGTGTAAGTTGAACCTCCAACTCCTTGGGTAGAGTAGTAAGCACTCCAGTAGCCAGCTTGTCTTATTTCCAAAACACTAGAAACTCTCGCCACACAACTAGGAAAAAGGAAGGTACACAAGAAGAGGGCAAAGAAGACGCCTCAGAAGCCAAAACAAAATTGAACCACAAGGTAAGTAAGCCCAAGTAATAGAAGAAGATGAGTATTCAAAAGAAGCTGGTGTTATTGAAGATGTACCACTATCTCCCCCTTCTACCTCAATAAAAGAATATGGGACCATAATAGGTGACCATTAAATTGGCTTAGAACAAATTACCTTATCATAAGCACAAGAAGTAACTAGTGCACAAAAGGCATAGCAAGGCAAGGACACAGAAATAGTGCCAATTTGCTTTCAATTAACCAACAAATTTGCTTAGAACAAATTACCTTGTCATCACAAAGCACAATAAGCAACTCATGCACAAAAGACATAGCAAGGCAAGGGCATAGAAATAGTGCCAGGTGCCAGGCTACAAACAAATATGCTAGTAGTCAAAAGTGCTAAAATGCATATGCATGTAAGTATCCATGCCTTTGCCACAATAAAAAAGTATCCCAACTACCGCAAAAGTATCCCAACTACCGCAAAAGTATTTGCTAGTTTGCTTATGGGTGAGAGCCCATGTCATTGCCAAGCTCCTACTCTCGATCCAAATCTACCTTGACCTGTGGGGCTATAGGTATGCCTTGTTTGTTCCTAGGAATGTATGGGGGTACTCCAATGTGAGCATTGATTTGTGGGTATATGGGCATGCGTTGTTTGTTTTGCTAGGAATGTTTGGGGGTACTTTGAATGTGAACGTTGCTTATTTTGACTTACCCATTTTCTCGTCCATTGACCTTGATGTAGATTAACCTACCTCATAAATAGATATAATTATCAGGTCCTTTTGTATTGGGTCTTCTATGTCTTGTGAGTTTTACTTGCCATGGGAACATTAATGTTTTGATTGGCATACTGGCATCCAACTCTACTATGATAAGATTGACAATAGTTGTGATTTGCAATCCCCATAGTTATTGAATCTTCTCTAGCATAGTATCTCTTTAGTATGCTTCCATTAATGAAGGAAGTTGGCAACTCTTCACCATTAAGAGTTCGCAGTTTCATAGTCCTCAATGGTGTAATTTGTTTGACCTTATACGGCTCAAATCCTCTCTGTACTTTAGCTTCCCTTATGCTTCCTTTGAACTGTACAATAGTGCTAGACCTTTCTTAAGATCCTTTTAGGTTAAACCAAGATTTTCTCCAAGCTTCTCCAATCTTGGTCAAAATTTTACAACTCAACAAACTAACTCTTTGATCACCTTGTTAACAAAATGTGTGCCCCTGTCACAAACCAATTCAATTGAGCATCCAAACCACCATAAAGAATTGGTCTATATAAAGATGAACTAGGTACTGCCTCAAGGGGTTCACCTAAAAATATGTAAGTCTACTATGTGGGTTCAAAATAAGGGATTTTTAAGTCAAGATTTTGGAAAAAAATTATAGATATCTATATACATAAGGGGGTTTTAAATAGCACTTTGAAAAAAAAACGTAAGTTTGTTGTAAAGGAAAAGGGGGTCACTTTATTAAGTCGTATTTCTAGAAAAGGGTATTTTTTAATACCCTTTGAACACACGTTATATGTAGGTATTCTTAAGAGTGCACCCCCTGAAGGTACTACTATGCAATTTATGTCTTGCTTGGGCTTCCCCACAATGTCAAGATAGGGTGTCCAAGAGGAAAGTCTACCTGGTCCATGTGTGGACCATTATGAGATAATGGTTCCAACACCATTTGCCTCCTAGGTCACCTTTTTGGGTTTTGCTAGTTGATTGTTTTAAAAATCTTAACCAAAGACTTGCCAAAATTAAAAAGTTTCAGCACTGAAAGTGAACTTGTATATTATTTAACATGATGATTCCTCAATTTGTGCATTATAGTATAATCATAGATTGGAATCTTCTTTGAATAATTAAAAAATACAATACAATATTAGGAGAAATAAATGATTATTTCTTTATTACTGGATTTCAAGGTAGAGGGAGTTAGTATGATCATGGCTTGCTTTGGGTAAACAATAGGCCTACCTATTATATACAAAGAACCTTTGACTACTTTACATGTGACTTATCTTTATTACCCTCCAATATACAAGATATACAAACACATAAACACACAAACAAATGTTACAAAAAGCAAAATAAAGGTAAATGTCATTTTAGATTTCCTAGAGTTCCATTAGATGATGCAATAACTTTACAACCATTACAATAAATAATAACTTCTAGATTAAAAATCAAAAGGGCTCTATTTATCACCATTTTGTTAGCATGAACACGTTCTTAAGCCTAGTGAAGTATCTTTATCCTTAGACTTCAAGGTTCTATACCATTGGTGGGCCTTGCCATAGATAACGTTAGGGAAAACAAATGAATTTTCATTTGTGGTCATCTATCGGCCCACATGTCTCATAGATAGTCAAATATTTCAATAAGCTGAATAGGAAGTTTTTCTAAGGGTGGATTTCAAAAAGGTGTGGGTGAGAAAAGTAAACACGTCACTTACACCCTCTTTAAAGATTATGACACATTCTCCCATTTTGTGGCCTTTACCCTTTACACATGCATTCAAGGCCTCTTACACCCTCTTGCACATGCCTTGAATGCATTCCAAAAGAGAAAAGATTCAAACCAACTAATCCCATTCTAATTAACTCTAATGAGTTATGGAAAATTATTCTTAAGAATTAATCAAAGATTAACTCCCTTGCTATTTTTTCTCTTTTGTGGCTAATCCTTGGGCTCAAATTAATCTTAAATGAGTTATGGAATGAGGGAAAATTATTCTTAAGAATTAATCAAAGATTAACTCCCTTGCTATTTTTTCTCTTTTGTGGCTAATCCTTGGGCTCAAATTAATCTTAAATAATTAATTATTTAACATAACTGGAAACACATCATTAGATTGCTTATGTGATTTCTAAGCCAACTAAATTGTTTAAGGTGTAATGAATTCACTAATTGATTAATTATAGTTTGATTTATTTCTCATGTAATAAGAAAAAGAGAGTAAAAATCTCCAAATTGATGGGGTAATTGGTGAAATTGGATGATTTGATGCATCTAAACACACTCAAAACATCAATTTTGATTGCACAAATGATCAAATTGGATATGAAAAACCCATTTTTACTTTTTTTGTTCTTGGAAATCATTAATCACCTTGTTAATCAAAAAAACCAATGTTAAAAAAAGTAAATGTAGCACGATAAAAGATCATTACCCATTGTTAAGCTCTAGTAGGTTACACCATCCCTGCATAGAGATGCAAGTAGGACTTCCTTAGAAATCAACACGCACTACAGTGACATGCCAAAACTACCACCACAGTGGGGTCTCGCTTCCATAAATCCTCTTATTATGCATACACCAAAAGAAGACCATACAATATTTCATTCTCTACATTCATGCTCTAAGAAATGCATTCCTTAGAAAATCACACAAGGCTTGTAGAGAACCTTTCCAAAAACTTGGAGTTAAAGAAGAGAAATCTAATCAAGAAGAGTTCAAAGAAAGGGACTTCACAGTATGCCATGGTTGCTCGACCAGTTCATAGAAGACTTATTTCCATAGCGAGACTTTAAATTCACATTTCTTTGATCCATTTATTTGTCGATGGTTGGAGGCATGGATTGGTTTGGATTCTTATCCCTTAAATTTTGGGGAAGGATGATGCACTCACATTTGCTGACATGGTGATAGTCACACTATATTGTACACATCCTCCTCTCTTTGAATAATCCCTAGCATAGTAGAGATTGATGATCTCTTCCCTAGGATAGTAGAGATTGATCCATAGAGAGGGAGGCCAATCTCTCACACACGATGTGAGCTATTGCATCGGTTGAGAGGTCGGTTTCTCACATGATGTGATGGCTATTGCTCATTGGTTGGAAGGGCTTTGAGGATCCAAAAGTGTGAGCCATAGTTCCAGTAGTACAAGCTATTCTAGTGGAGGATAGGTGCATAACACTTGAGCATGTTGGCGATGCAAGTCCTAGCAGCACATCCTTATAGAGAGAGAGTCTTGACTATTGAGGAGATTAAATTTGTTGAGTGGGAGACACATGTTTGTGGTGAATTCACTTTGTAGTAGCTAGAGACATGTGTAAATGTGTTGAGTGGGAGACACATGTTCATGTTAAATTCACTCTTTGGCTAGAGACATGTGAGATTGCAGGTAACACGAGATGCAAAGGCTGAGAGGACTCTTGAGGGCGGTGTGGATTTGCATACTACCATATCCACCCATGGTGGAGTCTCTACTATTGCCTAGCGATTCATATAAGATTCTTTGTAGCGATGTCATTTTAGAGATGATGACCCTAATTGGTTGATTTCAAATGTACTAAGTTTGATGAAAAAATAATTGCATTAAAAAATATGTAATCTTTCAAACCTTAGTATAAAATTAAAATTTAGTGCATTAGTTATCAAAATCAAGGGAGTGAAAAATTACAATTTACAAGAAACTTGTTTCTTTTAGTTTATGGATGAAGGCACATGTCACAGTACTCTAACTGTTCTTAACTCTTACCATTACACCATGATCTTTGGTTTACTTAAAACCAAACACCTTACCTTTCCAATGGAGGTCTAAATTACCTCTTTCACGAACTCTATGAGGACCTCTACACAAACACCCAAGCATTCTTATTGAAACTATCCAATCCACTCACCATTGTTATCCTTTTGGTGTTGTACAATCTAAGCTTTTTAATGGAGTCTTTTTCTCTCTTCTTTGAGGCCATGCTAATAACTTTACTATGTAAGAGATTAAATATGTATGTTAATGCAAAGAAAATGGAATATGAGACAGACTTTTGAAGATATATAGAGGATATGAAACGTAAAAATATATTTGAGAGCTTACAAATGTAGAGAATGATAGTGTTGTGGAGAGAAGAAAGTGTGAGAAATACCTTTTTGATAATATATTAGCATAGGTGAAGCTTTGGAATTTAAAAAACACCTATTTGGGAATGGATATTTTTTAAAAAGAAAACTAGGGTCAGTTTTTGGTCCTGATATTATGGTAAGTGCTAAAAAGTGGAAATAGGTTGTCGATGGAGAGTAGAAAGAGGAGGAGAACAGCTATAAAGAACTAGGAAGAAAAGAATGTTTAAAAAGTAAGGGGGGGAGAGGCACTAGTCTATGGCTAGCTACCTTGACATAGGGAGATAAACCTATGAATAACTATCATAACTCCTATAAAATTTTAGTAGGAGGATCCCACCAAGTGAATAAAATGTGCACTCCAAGGATTTGATTATTTTGGTACATACTCTTAGAATTTGGAAACACTATCTTATGGGATTCTGTGAGATCCCTGTTCCCACCGAGCAACGGATTCGGGATACTAGCAGCGGAAGTAGCACTTCTCGCGCGGGACAGGGGTCCCACACTCGGGGCCTCGCCCACGGATATCCGGACAAGAGACTAATCCGTCGGTTTGTCCAAAACCGAAACCGGAAAAACTTCCTTTACCCGGAAAGCACGGGCGATTCCACCAGGATAACTCTTTACTCTAACGTAGTCAAGATCATTACTGATCAAACTGATCTGACTGCACCTTTAACGGTACTTGGTCAAATCAAGGAAGAACTTGCACTTGGATCATTGGGATCAACGCTTTTTTCCCCATCAAGAGGCACAGCCGTTGATTCCTATCCATAGAACAATTTCTATCCGGGATTCACTTCATCTATCGTAATAATAGAATTTAAATCTCGATTTACGAATCCATCAGTCCAGCCTAACCCCATCCGATCCCATGGGTTAGCCAACCGCCCAACCACTGTAGTGATGGGATCCAATTTGGAATTTGGTTAGGTTTTGTCCCGGGTACCAAGGAAAAGAGTTCCAAGGCCCCCTAGCCGGAAGTTCATGCAAACATAAAACTAGCCACACCACTTACACACCCAATATGAAATTGCCTTTTTCTTAGCATCAGCTAACTTTAAAACAATCCTTTAAGGAAACCATAGTACCACTGATCACAATCTTCCAATTTATCCAGTTGATTCATAATTTCCCATCATTCCTTCATCAGAGTATCTATGGCATCATTGGCAACTAGAACGCTCACCACCTGTCCACACAGGGGCCTTTTCAATAGTTCCTAGCCCATAATACTCGGCAATATAATCACTTATAAAAATCAAGATGGACTCTCGTTGAAGATCAGCAAGATCAACCAACAGATCCATATAAAGAGCCATGGACTCATCCATTGAAGACCAGCAAGGTCAATCAACCAGATCCATGCCCGGTTTCACAAAACAACTCTTACTCCTTGTTCCAATATCTTCCACGACGCACGTGTGGGTATCTTCGGCGACCCAGAGCCCGAGCACCGTATGGTCAGCACCCTCTAGGATCCTTCGCAGGTGACCTAGCGCTTCACTCATAGGCCGCTTCCTTGGTCCCTCATCCACCGTACCGGAAGCTCACCATTTAAATCGAACCGAGGCTGGTCAAGACCTCGGTCGACCTTGCTACGCGAGACGTCCTCCATTGACTCTCCGTCAGCAGTTGCAACTTTATCAGTTAGGTCTCCACGACCTTAAACACAAGACGGTCAAAATGCTTCCCCAGCATTCTTGACATAAAACAGCCATTTACAAACAGCATTTACAAACAGTTTACAAATACAATTTCTATATTAACTCTCATTTTTCCACATTATCCCTCATTAATCCACATTACTTATTCCACATTCCATTTATATGTGTACTCATCCAATCACATCATTTTTCATCTCTTCACTTCAGATTCCTTCACATCACATATCATATATTCACATCCATATCCACATCCTTACATCCACATCCACATCCACATTCACATCTACATGCTTACCTCCATTTTCACATCCTCATTTATACATCCACATCCCATATCCACATTCATACATACACATCCATATCCACATCCATAAATCCACATCCACATGCATACATCCACTATCACGTCCTCATTCATACATCCACATCCACATCCACATCCATATACATACATACATCCACATCCACATTCTCATTCACATCTATACATCCACATCTACATCCACATACATACATACATCCACATCCACATTCCACATTCACATCTATACATCCACATCTACATCCACATTCACATACATCCACATCCACATCTACATTCACATACATCCACATCCACATTCCACATTCATATCTATACATCCGCATCTACATCCACATTCACATACATCCACATCCACATTCCCATTCACATCTATACATCCACATCCATTCACATCTATACATCCACATCTACATCCACATTCACATCTATGCATATATATCTTCATGCATATATCCATTTTCACGTTCATACATCCACACTCCCATCTCCACATCCACACATCCACATACATACATCCATTTCCACATTTCCATTCACATACATCCACATCCACATTCCCATACATCCACATCTATACATCCACATTCCACATTCACATCTATACATCCACATCTACATTCACATTCACATACATCCACATCTACATTCACATTCACATACATCCACATCCATATTCCACATTCATATCTATACATCCACATCTACATCCACATTCACATACATCCACATCCACATTTTCATTCACATCTATACATCCACCTCTACATCCACATACATACATACATCCATATCCACATTCCACATTCACATCTATACAACCACATCTACATCCACATTCACATCTATGCATATACATCTTCATGCATACATCCATTTTCACATTCATACATCCACACTCCCATCTCCACATCCACACATCCACATACATACATCCATTTCCACATTCCCATTCATATAACCCCATATGCCTTCACATCTAATCTTTTACATCACATCCATTCTTGCCCTATCATCACAACCCATATACATCTTATCCTATCACATACACTTCTTACCTCATCTCATACACATCTTATCACATCTTAATTCATCTTATTACCTCTTATCACATCTTATACACCTCTTATCACATCCTATCACATCTCATATCTATTTATAGAATACAAGAGAACTCTTATATTTGATATAAGATTTCTTTACACATTTATTTATGCATAAATTCCATTTAAGGAGATTAATACTTTCGAAGTAAAAATCAATCTTTTTTTTTTGCATCTTCCTATGCATAAATTAATTTTAAATGAAAATGATACTTTTGAATTAAAATTCAATCTTTTATGCATCTTCCTATGCATAAATTCAATTTAGATGAGAATGACACTTTTGAATCAATCTTTTATGCATCTTCCTATGCATAAATTCAATTTGGTAGGAATTACACTTTTAGAATAAAAGAATTTCTCTTATGCATGTAATTTATGCATAAAATCCATTTATGAGGAAAATCACACTTTTAGTATAAAAAGAATATCTTTTATGCATACCTATATGCATGAAATCCAATATGATAAGAGTAACACTCTTACAATAAAATAATCAACTTTTATGCATACCTCTATGCATGAAATTCAATTATGATAAAAGTCACACTTTTATAATAAAATAATCGACTTTTATGCATACCTCTATGCATGAAATCCAATATGATAAAAGTAACACTTTTGATATAAAAAAATTATCCTTTATGCATACTTCTATGCATGAAAATTAAAAATGATAAAAGTAACACTTTTAATATAAAAAAATTATCCTTTATGCACACTTCTATGCATGAAAATTAAAAATGATAAAAGTAACACTTTTGATATAAAAAATTTATCCTTTATGCATACTTCTATGCATGAAAATAAAATGGATAAAAATAACACTTTTGATATAAAAATTTACCTATTATGCATACTTCTATGCATGAAAATAAAAATGGTAAAAGTAACACTTTTGATATAAAAATTTAACCATTATGCATACTTCTATGCATGAAATTAAAAATGGTAAAAATAATACTTTTGATATAAAAATTTATCCATTATGCATACTTCTATGCATGAAATAAAAATGGTAAAAATAACACTTTTGATATAAAAACTTATCCTTTATGCATGATATTAAAATTTAATTTCTCCATGATTATAATGAAATTCTTTCAATTAATCTAGGATGATAATTCCTAGAATATGGTAGGAAGTCCTCTTTTTATGCTTTGAATGAAATTATTTTATGCATAATTTTTATAAAAATTTTGCCATAGCTCCGCTGCTATGACTGATAAATCTCAATTTTTCTAAGGGATAATGCTTATCATTAAGAAAATAATTAAAATAATCTCTAATTGGATTATCAATCCATAATGGATTGAATCATTAATATACATAAACTAAAAGCATAGAAAAAAGCTATTAGTTTGGCCTCAAGCATAGCTTAATCTTGGGTTAAGGAAAAGCTTTATGAAAAGCTTGATTTGGATTGAGAACGGTTCATGAGTATGACCATTTCTTGAGTGAGAGAGAGAATTTACATAAAAATCATTAGAATTTAAACATAAATGAAAATTAACTTCAATAGCATTATGTAACTCTTCACTACTATTCAAACTTCAATAGCATTAAAAAAAAACCATACCAATTAAACTTCTCAAGCTTGAGAGGGGTTGAGAAGAGAGAAACATTGAGAAATTATAGAAAGATCAATATTCACTAATTACCTTACAACTTGCTTGATTCTTTGTTCACGGTAGAGGCCCCCAACCAATCAATTGGTTAAGTATGTTGATGGAGCCACTAATTGGGATTGAAGAAAGAGGGAAGCTCCAAAAACTAGTGAATTATTAAATGAATTCACAGTTCTTGGCTTAGGTGGAGTAGAGTAACGATGCATAAACACTATATATTTTTCAACAAGGGGGAGGCTTCTATTTATAGGAAAAATTGAGCTCCTAACCAAACAAACTGATTCTAGAATTTTCTAAATCAGTTTGGTCAATATTTGACCATTTTTAGGTCAGTTAAGCTAACTTTTTGGAACTAGACTTGAATGAGGAGAGAGGAGAGATGAAATATCTCAATTTTTATGAGTTTAAAACTCATTCAAGCATGTGAAATATGCACCTCCTTTAAAGAACTCCTCTTCCTTACATATGTGTCATAATGGAATCATTTTAATATTGCTCATAGTTTTTTTTACTAATAATCCTTGTACATTTTCAACTCTTCATCTTATGTGAAATATGCACCTCCTTTAAAGAATTCCCCTTCCTTACATATGTCATATTTTTAATATTGCTCATAGTTTTTTACTAATAAACCTTGTACATTTTCAACTCTTCATCTTATGTGAAATATGCACCTCCTTTAAAGAATTCCCCTTCCTTACATATGTCATAGTTTTAATATTGCTCATAGTTTTTTACTAATAAACCTTGTACATTTTCAACTCTTCATCTTATGTGAGCATTTAAGGGACTCCCCTTCCTTACATATGTGTCATAATAAAATCATTATACCCAAAATATCTCATATTTTTAATATTGCACATAGTTTTTTTTTTACTAATAAACCTTGTACATTTTCAACTCTTCACCTCATGTGAGCATTTACTCATTTTTGGGTATTTTCTTTTTACAAGTTGGATTTATCTCCTCCCTACACATGGATTGATGCTATTGGTCCATAGGAACCTTAATTGGACCATAGTCTAAAGATTTCTGAAAATCTAGACCCTTAGGCTAAGGTTCTTTATAGCTATTTTCAATTAATTCCAATTGCACATTGAAAATTCTTTTTGAATTTCTGTTTCAGGGGAACTCATCTGAATTAGAAGAGATATTTTTCTATCCAAAAATATTCAAAATCTGAATATTCTCTCTCTAGAATATTTTCTCTCTCTAGGTTAAAACAGTTAGAAACAAGTCTTTTATATTTCTGAAGAGGGATTGATTACAGGGGAAGATACTAGACATCAAAAAGGGGTTGGGGGAGGAATCTTACATTCTACCCCACTTAAAAAACGCGAGATGTCCTCATCTCGCAACTTGTGATAATTTCGCAAGATTCACGAATATGAGACTTAGAAAAAAAAATTTAATCAAGATTAACCACCAAGATAAGTCTTAAAGAGAGCAAGATTCAAAATACGAACAAGATTTAAACTTTATTTATTCTCGGAACTTATACAGTAAAGATAGAGGAACTCTTTACACTTCCATAAGCTCGTCCATCATATGGTCACAAAAGCAGTCCTCACAAGCTGCACAAGTATAAGGTAACTCATCTATGGGAATGATTCTGTGGGTTATTGCTACGCCTATCTCAGTGGTATGAGGTGTTCTAACAAAAGGACCTCTGAGAGGCAAGCCAAAAACGGGGTAAAGGCATATCTTCTCATGAGGAAGAAAACACGCCAGTAAGAAGACCCGCTCAGAAAACCCAGGATGCCTTGATCTCATGACGCAGTAGTATCGGGGACCCAAACCCAAAGCTTCAATAACCATGGCCAAGCGGACATTGTTACGAAAGTGCTGCTGACCCCAGGGTGTTACCCTAGTTATGTTTTGATAGGTCCGCCATTTGGTTTGCGCTACAGAAGTTCCCAAGTGAGGGAAAAGTGAGCGCTCATACTGCTCTATAAAATCCTTCTTTACAGATTCACTTGCGTCTTGAAGGTGAGGAATCATTATGGATAAAACTAGTTCTTGTTGCCAAGCCATGAAGGAGATTAAGAAAGAAAGGAGATCGATGGAAGTAAGATTACTGTGAGCGACAAGTAAAAGTTACGACTTATATAAAGGAAGGAGCTAGCGTAACTTAGAAGCCAACGGTAACTTGCCACTGAAGTTTTACCGTCTTTCCATGATTTGGGTTTGGCACAATTTTCTATAGAAGGCATTAAGAACTTTGAGATGAGGAGATAAAAGAAGTTCGTAAGTTAAATCACCTACTTTCTTTGGTCCAATATCTGGGAGATAACTTCTTATACTTCCCAAGAGATAAAGAACTTCTTTTGGGTCGTACTACTCGAGACCAAAACCTTGATATCCAAAACATCGATTCTCACTTCTGAACTCGTTGTTCTGAATCCTTAAAACAGGTGGGACTCTTGAGAAGTATTCAGGAAAAAGGTTCTTCCTTTTTTAAACAGAATCTTTCTTTTATTTTAGAGAGGGAATAATTATAAGATCAAAAAGGGAGATTCTTACTCCTGTATACCTCGAAGGCTGGGGGAGAATCTTACATTCTACCCCACTTAAAAAGTGCGAGATGTCCTCATCTCATAAAGTAGAGGACAACTCTTTTTCTTAAGATCCAATTTTATTCTGGGGTTCCTTATATTCTGGTCAACCCAACAGAATACTGGGATAAATATCCCGTAGAACTCATCATTAAATAACAATTCATTCAGATCATATCATTCATATCTTTAACATGATAAAAGTCCATTAGACCGAAAAATTTCCTTCTGAGCATTCTTCCACGGGAATTTCAGTCAAGTAAGTTCTCAATTTGTCATCCCTTAACTTGATCTAACGGTCAAGTGTTAACAGTAGCAATTTGACAGCACAATCCACTAATCTCATAGTGATTTGCTGAATCATTTTCATCATTTATCATTACAGGGACTCGTCCCAATCATCCACCTTGTGGTTTCGCTCAGCTTATTACATTTCAATCCATTTTCAGGGATCATCATTTTTCAATCAGAATCCAAATCAATTCATCGGTTTCCAAACAGAACTAAAAATCATATCAACCACATTCGAAATCATCATCTGGATAGCATTAACGCTTATAATTTCAAGTCTTAGATTTACTCGTATATACTGTCAGTAAAGAGCTGCAGTTATACTCTCGGTATATACGGTAGTCACGGCCCTTGGAATTATAAGGTAAATACCATCATGTCTAGGCCTCAAGCAAGTCAGGGATTCTATATAATTGCGGTACTTCCATCTGAAGACCCAATTACCAATTTATGAATTTCAGTTTGAATATCAAATTGTATGAATTATATCACACAATTACAACCTTTTTTTGTGCTTCTTGATAAATTTTTGACATATTTGGTTTCTCAGTTGATCTTTATTAGCCAAATGCTCTGATACCAACTGTGAGATCCCTGTTCCCACCGAGCAACGGATTCGGGATACTAGCAGCGGAAGTAGCACTTCTCGCGCGGGACAGGGGTCCCACACTCGGGGCCTCGCCCACGGATATCCGGACAAGAGACTAATCCGTCGGTTTGTCCAAAACCGAAACCGGAAAAACTTCCTTTACCCGGAAAGCACGGGCGATTCCACCAGGATAACTCTTTACTCTAACGTAGTCAAGATCATTACTGATCAAACTGATCTGACTGCACCTTTAACGGTACTTGGTCAAATCAAGGAAGAACTTGCACTTGGATCATTGGGATCAACGCTTTTTTCCCCATCAAGAGGCACAGCCGTTGATTCCTATCCATAGAACAATTTCTATCCGGGATTCACTTCATCTATCGTAATAATAGAATTTAAATCTCGATTTACGGATCCATCAGTCCAGCCTAACCCCATCCGATCCCATGGGTTAGCCAACCGCCCAACCACTGTAGTGATGGGATCCAATTTGGAATTTGGTTAGGTTTTGTCCCGGGTACCAAGGAAAAGAGTTCCAAGGCCCCCTAGCCGGAAGTTCATGCAAACATAAAACTAGCCACACCACTTACACACCCAATATGAAATTGCCTTTTTCTTAGCATCAGCTAACTTTAAAACAATCCTTTAAGGAAACCATAGTACCACTGATCACAATCTTCCAATTTATCCAGTTGATTCATAATTTCCCATCATTCCTTCATCAGAGTATCTATGGCATCATTGGCAACTAGAACGCTCACCACCTGTCCACACAGGGGCCTTTTCAATAGTTCCTAGCCCATAATACTCGGCAATATAATCACTTATAAAAATCAAGATGGACTCTCGTTGAAGATCAGCAAGATCAACCAACAGATCCATATAAAGAGCCATGGACTCATCCATTGAAGACCAGCAAGGTCAATCAACCAGATCCATGCCCGGTTTCACAAAACAACTCTTACTCCTTGTTCCAATATCTTCCACGACGCACGTGTGGGTATCTTCGGCGACCCAGAGCCCGAGCACCGTATGGTCAGCACCCTCTAGGATCCTTCGCAGGTGACCTAGCGCTTCACTCATAGGCCGCTTCCTTGGTCCCTCATCCACCGTACCGGAAGCTCACCATTTAAATCGAACCGAGGCTGGTCAAGACCTCGGTCGACCTTGCTACGCGAGACGTCCTCCATTGACTCTCCGTCAGCAGTTGCAACTTTATCAGTTAGGTCTCCACGACCTTAAACACAAGACGGTCAAAATGCTTCCCCAGCATTCTTGACATAAAACAGCCATTTACAAACAGCATTTACAAACAGTTTACAAATACAATTTCTATATTAACTCTCATTTTTCCACATTATCCCTCATTAATCCACATTACTTATTCCACATTCCATTTATATGTGTACTCATCCAATCACATCATTTTTCATCTCTTCACTTCAGATTCCTTCACATCACATATCATATATTCACATCCATATCCACATCCTTACATCCACATCCACATCCACATTCACATCTACATGCTTACCTCCATTTTCACATCCTCATTTATACATCCACATCCCATATCCACATTCATACATACACATCCATATCCACATCCATAAATCCACATCCACATGCATACATCCACTATCACGTCCTCATTCATACATCCACATCCACATCCACATCCATATACATACATACATCCACATCCACATTCTCATTCACATCTATACATCCACATCTACATCCACATACATACATACATCCACATCCACATTCCACATTCACATCTATACATCCACATCTACATCCACATTCACATACATCCACATCCACATCTACATTCACATACATCCACATCCACATTCCACATTCATATCTATACATCCGCATCTACATCCACATTCACATACATCCACATCCACATTCCCATTCACATCTATACATCCACATCCATTCACATCTATACATCCACATCTACATCCACATTCACATCTATGCATATATATCTTCATGCATATATCCATTTTCACGTTCATACATCCACACTCCCATCTCCACATCCACACATCCACATACATACATCCATTTTCACATTTCCATTCACATACATCCACATCCACATTCCCATACATCCACATCTATACATCCACATTCCACATTCACATCTATACATCCACATCTACATTCACATTCACATACATCCACATCTACATTCACATTCACATACATCCACATCCATATTCCACATTCATATCTATACATCCACATCTACATCCACATTCACATACATCCACATCCACATTTTCATTCACATCTATACATCCACCTCTACATCCACATACATACATACATCCATATCCACATTCCACATTCACATCTATACAACCACATCTACATCCACATTCACATCTATGCATATACATCTTCATGCATACATCCATTTTCACATTCATACATCCACACTCCCATCTCCACATCCACACATCCACATACATACATCCATTTCCACATTCCCATTCATATAACCCCATATGCCTTCACATCTAATCTTTTACATCACATCCATTCTTGCCCTATCATCACAACCCATATACATCTTATCCTATCACATACACTTCTTACCTCATCTCATACACATCTTATCACATCTTAATTCATCTTATTACCTCTTATCACATCTTATACACCTCTTATCACATCCTATCACATCTCATATCTATTTATAGAATACAAGAGAACTCTTATATTTGATATAAGATTTCTTTACACATTTATTTATGCATAAATTCCATTTAAGGAGATTAATACTTTCGAAGTAAAAATCAATCTTTTTTTTTTGCATCTTCCTATGCATAAATTCATTTTAAATGAAAATGATACTTTTGAATTAAAATTCAATCTTTTATGCATCTTCCTATGCATAAATTCAATTTAGATGAGAATGACACTTTTGAATCAATCTTTTATGCATCTTCCTATGCATAAATTCAATTTGGTAGGAATTACACTTTTAGAATAAAAGAATTTCTCTTATGCATGTAATTTATGCATAAAATCCATTTATGAGGAAAATCACACTTTTAGTATAAAAAGAATATCTTTTATGCATACCTATATGCATGAAATCCAATATGATAAGAGTAACACTCTTACAATAAAATAATCAACTTTTATGCATACCTCTATGCATGAAATTCAATTATGATAAAAGTCACACTTTTATAATAAAATAATCGACTTTTATGCATACCTCTATGCATGAAATCCAATATGATAAAAGTAACACTTTTGATATAAAAAAATTATCCTTTATGCATACTTCTATGCATGAAAATTAAAAATGATAAAAGTAACACTTTTAATATAAAAAAATTATCCTTTATGCACACTTCTATGCATGAAAATTAAAAATGATAAAAGTAACACTTTTGATATAAAAAATTTATCCTTTATGCATACTTCTATGCATGAAAATAAAATGGATAAAAATAACACTTTTGATATAAAAATTTACCCATTATGCATACTTCTATGCATGAAAATAAAAATGGTAAAAGTAACACTTTTGATATAAAAATTTAACCATTATGCATACTTCTATGCATGAAATTAAAAATGGTAAAAATAATACTTTTGATATAAAAATTTATCCATTATGCATACTTCTATGCATGAAATAAAAATGGTAAAAATAACACTTTTGATATAAAAACTTATCCTTTATGCATGATATTAAAATTTAATTTCTCCATGATTATAATGAAATTCTTTCAATTAATCTAGGATGATAATTCCTAGAATATGGTAGGAAGTCCTCTTTTTATGCTTTGAATGAAATTATTTTATGCATAATTTTTATAAAAATTTTGCCATAGCTCCGCTGCTATGACTGATAAATCTCAATTTTTCTAAGGGATAATGCTTATCATTAAGAAAATAATTAAAATAATCTCTAATTGGATTATCAATCCATAATGGATTGAATCATTAATATACATAAACTAAAAGCATAGAAAAAAGCTATTAGTTTGGCCTCAAGCATAGCTTAATCTTGGGTTAAGGAAAAGCTTTATGAAAAGCTTGATTTGGATTGAGAACGGTTCATGAGTATGACCATTTCTTGAGTGAGAGAGAGAATTTACATAAAAATCATTAGAATTTAAACATAAATGAAAATTAACTTCAATAGCATTATGTAACTCTTCACTACTATTCAAACTTCAATAGCATTAAAAAAAAACCATACCAATTAAACTTCTCAAGCTTGAGAGGGGTTGAGAAGAGAGAAACATTGAGAAATTATAGAAAGATCAATATTCACTAATTACCTTACAACTTGCTTGATTCTTTGTTCACGGTAGAGGCCCCCAACCAATCAATTGGTTAAGTATGTTGATGGAGCCACTAATTGGGATTGAAGAAAGAGGGAAGCTCCAAAAACTAGTGAATTATTAAATGAATTCACAGTTCTTGGCTTAGGTGGAGTAGAGTAACGATGCATAAACACTATATATTTTTCAACAAGGGGGAGGCTTCTATTTATAGGAAAAATTGAGCTCCTAACCAAACAAACTGATTCTAGAATTTTCTAAATCAGTTTGGTCAATATTTGACCATTTTTAGGTCAGTTAAGCTAACTTTTTGGAACTAGACTTGAATGAGGAGAGAGGAGAGATGAAATATCTCAATTTTTATGAGTTTAAAACTCATTCAAGCATGTGAAATATGCACCTCCTTTAAAGAACTCCTCTTCCTTACATATGTGTCATAATGGAATCATTTTAATATTGCTCATAGTTTTTTTTACTAATAATCCTTGTACATTTTCAACTCTTCATCTTATGTGAAATATGCACCTCCTTTAAAGAATTCCCCTTCCTTACATATGTCATATTTTTAATATTACTCATAGTTTTTTACTAATAAACCTTGTACATTTTCAACTCTTCATCTTATGTGAAATATGCACCTCCTTTAAAGAATTCCCCTTCCTTACATATGTCATAGTTTTAATATTGCTCATAGTTTTTTACTAATAAACCTTGTACATTTTCAACTCTTCATCTTATGTGAGCATTTAAGGGACTCCCCTTCCTTACATATGTGTCATAATAAAATCATTATACCCAAAATATCTCATATTTTTAATATTGCACATAGTTTTTTTTTTACTAATAAACCTTGTACATTTTCAACTCTTCACCTCATGTGAGCATTTACTCATTTTTGGGTATTTTCTTTTTACAAGTTGGATTTATCTCCTCCCTACACATGGATTGATGCTATTGGTCCATAGGAACCTTAATTGGACCATAGTCTAAAGATTTCTGAAAATCTAGACCCTTAGGCTAAGGTTCTTTATAGCTATTTTCAATTAATTCCAATTGCACATTGAAAATTCTTTTTGAATTTCTGTTTCAGGGGAACTCATCTGAATTAGAAGAGATATTTTTCTATCCAAAAATATTCAAAATCTGAATATTCTCTCTCTAGAATATTTTCTCTCTCTAGGTTAAAACAGTTAGAAACAAGTCTTTTATATTTCTGAAGAGGGATTGATTACAGGGGAAGATACTAGACATCAAAAAGGGGTTGGGGGAGGAATCTTACATTCTACCCCACTTAAAAAACGCGAGATGTCCTCATCTCGCAACTTGTGATAATTTCGCAAGATTCACGAATATGAGACTTAGAAAAAAAAATTTAATCAAGATTAACCACCAAGATAAGTCTTAAAGAGAGCAAGATTCAAAATACGAACAAGATTTAAACTTTATTTATTCTCGGAACTTATACAGTAAAGATAGAGGAACTCTTTACACTTCCATAAGCTCGTCCATCATATGGTCACAAAAGCAGTCCTCACAAGCTGCACAAGTATAAGGTAACTCATCTATGGGAATGATTCTGTGGGTTATTGCTACGCCTATCTCAGTGGTATGAGGTGTTCTAACAAAAGGACCTCTGAGAGGCAAGCCAAAAACGGGGTAAAGGCATATCTTCTCATGAGGAAGAAAACACGCCAGTAAGAAGACCCGCTCAGAAAACCCAGGATGCCTTGATCTCATGACGCAGTAGTATCGGGGACCCAAACCCAAAGCTTCAATAACCATGGCCAAGCGGACATTGTTACGAAAGTGCTGCTGACCCCAGGGTGTTACCCTAGTTATGTTTTGATAGGTCCGCCATTTGGTTTGCGCTACAGAAGTTCCCAAGTGAGGGAAAAGTGAGCGCTCATACTGCTCTATAAAATCCTTCTTTACAGATTCACTTGCGTCTTGAAGGTGAGGAATCATTATGGATAAAACTAGTTCTTGTTGCCAAGCCATGAAGGAGATTAAGAAAGAAAGGAGATCGATGGAAGTAAGATTACTGTGAGCGACAAGTAAAAGTTACGACTTATATAAAGGAAGGAGCTAGCGTAACTTAGAAGCCAACGGTAACTTGCCACTGAAGTTTTACCGTCTTTCCATGATTTGGGTTTGGCACAATTTTCTATAGAAGGCATTAAGAACTTTGAGATGAGGAGATAAAAGAAGTTCGTAAGTTAAATCACCTACTTTCTTTGGTCCAATATCTGGGAGATAACTTCTTATACTTCCCAAGAGATAAAGAACTTCTTTTGGGTCGTACTACTCGAGACCAAAACCTTGATATCCAAAACATCGATTCTCACTTCTGAACTCGTTGTTCTGAATCCTTAAAACAGGTGGGACTCTTGAGAAGTATTCAGGAAAAAGGTTCTTCCTTTTTTAAACAGAATCTTTCTTTTATTTTAGAGAGGGAATAATTATAAGATCAAAAAGGGAGATTCTTACTCCTGTATACCTCGAAGGCTGGGGGAGAATCTTACATTCTACCCCACTTAAAAAGTGCGAGATGTCCTCATCTCATAAAGTAGAGGACAACTCTTTTTCTTAAGATCCAATTTTATTCTGGGGTTCCTTATATTCTGGTCAACCCAACAGAATACTGGGATAAATATCCCGTAGAACTCATCATTAAATAACAATTCATTCAGATCATATCATTCATATCTTTAACATGATAAAAGTCCATTAGACCGAAAAATTTCCTTCTGAGCATTCTTCCACAGGAATTTCAGTCAAGTAAGTTCTCAATTTGTCATCCCTTAACTTGATCTAACGGTCAAGTGTTAACAGTAGCAATTTGACAGCACAATCCACTAATCTCATAGTGATTTGCTGAATCATTTTCATCATTTATCATTACAGGGACTCGTCCCAATCATCCACCTTGTGGTTTCGCTCAGCTTATTACATTTCAATCCATTTTCAGGGATCATCATTTTTCAATCAGAATCCAAATCAATTCATCGGTTTCCAAACAGAACTAAAAATCATATCAACCACATTCGAAATCATCATCTGGATAGCATTAACGCTTATAATTTCAAGTCTTAGATTTACTCGTATATACTGTCAGTAAAGAGCTGCAGTTATACTCTCGGTATATACGGTAGTCACGGCCCTTGGAATTATAAGGTAAATACCATCATGTCTAGGCCTCAAGCAAGTCAGGGATTCTATATAATTGCGGTACTTCCATCTGAAGACCCAATTACCAATTTATGAATTTCAGTTTGAATATCAAATTGTATGAATTATATCACACAATTACAACCTTTTTTTGTGCTTCTTGATAAATTTTTGACATATTTGGTTTCTCAGTTGATCTTTATTAGCCAAATGCTCTGATACCAACTGTGAGATCCCTGTTCCCACCGAGCAACGGATTCGGGATACTAGCAGCGGAAGTAGCACTTCTCGCGCGGGACAGGGGTCCCACACTCGGGGCCTCGCCCACGGATATCCGGACAAGAGACTAATCCGTCGGTTTGTCCAAAACCGAAACCGGAAAAACTTCCTTTACCCAGAAAGCACGGGCGATTCCACCAGGATAACTCTTTACTCTAACGTAGTCAAGATCATTACTGATCAAACTGATCTGACTGCACCTTTAACGGTACTTGGTCAAATCAAGGAAGAACTTGCACTTGGATCATTGGGATCAACGCTTTTTTCCCCATCAAGAGGCACAGCCGTTGATTCCTATCCATAGAACAATTTCTATCCGGGATTCACTTCATCTATCGTAATAATAGAATTTAAATCTCGATTTACGGATCCATCAGTCCAGCCTAACCCCATCCGATCCCATGGGTTAGCCAACCGCCCAACCACTGTAGTGATGGGATCCAATTTGGAATTTGGTTAGGTTTTGTCCCGGGTACCAAGGAAAAGAGTTCCAAGGCCCCCTAGCCGGAAGTTCATGCAAACATAAAACTAGCCACACCACTTACACACCCAATATGAAATTGCCTTTTTCTTAGCATCAGCTAACTTTAAAACAATCCTTTAAGGAAACCATAGTACCACTGATCACAATCTTCCAATTTATCCAGTTGATTCATAATTTCCCATCATTCCTTCATCAGAGTATCTATGGCATCATTGGCAACTAGAACGCTCACCACCTGTCCACACAGGGGCCTTTTCAATAGTTCCTAGCCCATAATACTCGGCAATATAATCACTTATAAAAATCAAGATGGACTCTCGTTGAAGATCAGCAAGATCAACCAACAGATCCATATAAAGAGCCATGGACTCATCCATTGAAGACCAGCAAGGTCAATCAACCAGATCCATGCCCGGTTTCACAAAACAACTCTTACTCCTTGTTCCAATATCTTCCACGACGCACGTGTGGGTATCTTCGGCGACCCAGAGCCCGAGCACCGTATGGTCAGCACCCTCTAGGATCCTTCGCAGGTGACCTAGCGCTTCACTCATAGGCCGCTTCCTTGGTCCCTCATCCACCGTACCGGAAGCTCACCATTTAAATCGAACCGAGGCTGGTCAAGACCTCGGTCGACCTTGCTACGCGAGACGTCCTCCATTGACTCTCCGTCAGCAGTTGCAACTTTATCAGTTAGGTCTCCACGACCTTAAACACAAGACGGTCAAAATGCTTCCCCAGCATTCTTGACATAAAACAGCCATTTACAAACAGCATTTACAAACAGTTTACAAATACAATTTCTATATTAACTCTCATTTTTCCACATTATCCCTCATTAATCCACATTACTTATTCCACATTCCATTTATATGTGTACTCATCCAATCACATCATTTTTCATCTCTTCACTTCAGATTCCTTCACATCACATATCATATATTCACATCCATATCCACATCCTTACATCCACATCCACATCCACATTCACATCTACATGCTTACCTCCATTTTCACATCCTCATTTATACATCCACATCCCATATCCACATTCATACATACACATCCATATCCACATCCATAAATCCACATCCACATGCATACATCCACTATCACGTCCTCATTCATACATCCACATCCACATCCACATCCATATACATACATACATCCACATCCACATTCTCATTCACATCTATACATCCACATCTACATCCACATACATACATACATCCACATCCACATTCCACATTCACATCTATACATCCACATCTACATCCACATTCACATACATCCACATCCACATCTACATTCACATACATCCACATCCACATTCCACATTCATATCTATACATCCGCATCTACATCCACATTCACATACATCCACATCCACATTCCCATTCACATCTATACATCCACATCCATTCACATCTATACATCCACATCTACATCCACATTCACATCTATGCATATATATCTTCATGCATATATCCATTTTCACGTTCATACATCCACACTCCCATCTCCACATCCACACATCCACATACATACATCCATTTCCACATTTCCATTCACATACATCCACATCCACATTCCCATACATCCACATCTATACATCCACATTCCACATTCACATCTATACATCCACATCTACATTCACATTCACATACATCCACATCTACATTCACATTCACATACATCCACATCCATATTCCACATTCATATCTATACATCCACATCTACATCCACATTCACATACATCCACATCCACATTTTCATTCACATCTATACATCCACCTCTACATCCACATACATACATACATCCATATCCACATTCCACATTCACATCTATACAACCACATCTACATCCACATTCACATCTATGCATATACATCTTCATGCATACATCCATTTTCACATTCATACATCCACACTCCCATCTCCACATCCACACATCCACATACATACATCCATTTCCACATTCCCATTCATATAACCCCATATGCCTTCACATCTAATCTTTTACATCACATCCATTCTTGCCCTATCATCACAACCCATATACATCTTATCCTATCACATACACTTCTTACCTCATCTCATACACATCTTATCACATCTTAATTCATCTTATTACCTCTTATCACATCTTATACACCTCTTATCACATCCTATCACATCTCATATCTATTTATAGAATACAAGAGAACTCTTATATTTGATATAAGATTTCTTTACACATTTATTTATGCATAAATTCCATTTAAGGAGATTAATACTTTCGAAGTAAAAATCAATCTTTTTTTTTTGCATCTTCCTATGCATAAATTCATTTTAAATGAAAATGATACTTTTGAATTAAAATTCAATCTTTTATGCATCTTCCTATGCATAAATTCAATTTAGATGAGAATGACACTTTTGAATCAATCTTTTATGCATCTTCCTATGCATAAATTCAATTTGGTAGGAATTACACTTTTAGAATAAAAGAATTTCTCTTATGCATGTAATTTATGCATAAAATCCATTTATGAGGAAAATCACACTTTTAGTATAAAAAGAATATCTTTTATGCATACCTATATGCATGAAATCCAATATGATAAGAGTAACACTCTTACAATAAAATAATCAACTTTTATGCATACCTCTATGCATGAAATTCAATTATGATAAAAGTCACACTTTTATAATAAAATAATCGACTTTTATGCATACCTCTATGCATGAAATCCAATATGATAAAAGTAACACTTTTGATATAAAAAAATTATCCTTTATGCATACTTCTATGCATGAAAATTAAAAATGATAAAAGTAACACTTTTAATATAAAAAAATTATCCTTTATGCACACTTCTATGCATGAAAATTAAAAATGATAAAAGTAACACTTTTGATATAAAAAATTTATCCTTTATGCATACTTCTATGCATGAAAATAAAATGGATAAAAATAACACTTTTGATATAAAAATTTACCCATTATGCATACTTCTATGCATGAAAATAAAAATGGTAAAAGTAACACTTTTGATATAAAAATTTAACCATTATGCATACTTCTATGCATGAAATTAAAAATGGTAAAAATAATACTTTTGATATAAAAATTTATCCATTATGCATACTTCTATGCATGAAATAAAAATGGTAAAAATAACACTTTTGATATAAAAACTTATCCTTTATGCATGATATTAAAATTTAATTTCTCCATGATTATAATGAAATTCTTTCAATTAATCTAGGATGATAATTCCTAGAATATGGTAGGAAGTCCTCTTTTTATGCTTTGAATGAAATTATTTTATGCATAATTTTTATAAAAATTTTGCCATAGCTCCGCTGCTATGACTGATAAATCTCAATTTTTCTAAGGGATAATGCTTATCATTAAGAAAATAATTAAAATAATCTCTAATTGGATTATCAATCCATAATGGATTGAATCATTAATATACATAAACTAAAAGCATAGAAAAAAGCTATTAGTTTGGCCTCAAGCATAGCTTAATCTTGGGTTAAGGAAAAGCTTTATGAAAAGCTTGATTTGGATTGAGAACGGTTCATGAGTATGACCATTTCTTGAGTGAGAGAGAGAATTTACATAAAAATCATTAGAATTTAAACATAAATGAAAATTAACTTCAATAGCATTATGTAACTCTTCACTACTATTCAAACTTCAATAGCATTAAAAAAAAACCATACCAATTAAACTTCTCAAGCTTGAGAGGGGTTGAGAAGAGAGAAACATTGAGAAATTATAGAAAGATCAATATTCACTAATTACCTTACAACTTGCTTGATTCTTTGTTCACGGTAGAGGCCCCCAACCAATCAATTGGTTAAGTATGTTGATGGAGCCACTAATTGGGATTGAAGAAAGAGGGAAGCTCCAAAAACTAGTGAATTATTAAATGAATTCACAGTTCTTGGCTTAGGTGGAGTAGAGTAACGATGCATAAACACTATATATTTTTCAACAAGGGGGAGGCTTCTATTTATAGGAAAAATTGAGCTCCTAACCAAACAAACTGATTCTAGAATTTTCTAAATCAGTTTGGTCAATATTTGACCATTTTTAGGTCAGTTAAGCTAACTTTTTGGAACTAGACTTGAATGAGGAGAGAGGAGAGATGAAATATCTCAATTTTTATGAGTTTAAAACTCATTCAAGCATGTGAAATATGCACCTCCTTTAAAGAACTCCTCTTCCTTACATATGTGTCATAATGGAATCATTTTAATATTGCTCATAGTTTTTTTTACTAATAATCCTTGTACATTTTCAACTCTTCATCTTATGTGAAATATGCACCTCCTTTAAAGAATTCCCCTTCCTTACATATGTCATATTTTTAATATTGCTCATAGTTTTTTACTAATAAACCTTGTACATTTTCAACTCTTCATCTTATGTGAAATATGCACCTCCTTTAAAGAATTCCCCTTCCTTACATATGTCATATTTTTAATATTGCTCATAGTTTTTTACTAATAAACCTTGTACATTTTCAACTCTTCATCTTATGTGAGCATTTAAGGGACTCCCCTTCCTTACATATGTGTCATAATAAAATCATTATACCCAAAATATCTCATATTTTTAATATTGCACATAGTTTTTTTTTTACTAATAAACCTTGTACATTTTCAACTCTTCACCTCATGTGAGCATTTACTCATTTTTGGGTATTTTCTTTTTACAAGTTGGATTTATCTCCTCCCTACACATGGATTGATGCTATTGGTCCATAGGAACCTTAATTGGACCATAGTCTAAAGATTTCTGAAAATCTAGACCCTTAGGCTAAGGTTCTTTATAGCTATTTTCAATTAATTCCAATTGCACATTGAAAATTCTTTTTGAATTTCTGTTTCAGGGGAACTCATCTGAATTAGAAGAGATATTTTTCTATCCAAAAATATTCAAAATCTGAATATTCTCTCTCTAGAATATTTTCTCTCTCTAAGTTAAAACAGTTAGAAACAAGTCTTTTATATTTCTGAAGAGGGATTGATTACAGGGGAAGATACTAGACATCAAAAAGGGGTTGGGGGAGGAATCTTACAGATTCAGATTCCTTATTAAGACAGATCAACATACTTTTGATTTCAGAAAGACATATAAAATGGGCTTCTTTTATATAGAGTTTTCAATCAAAGATAAAATACCAGCTTGGCAAAGAAAACATAATGGTTGATGCTCTACGTAGAAGATCAAGCATCAACCATACCTCATCCATAGAGAATTCACAATTTAAGTCTAGAAAGGAATCTTATGAAAAATATTGATAATTTTTGGATATTTGGGCCACAATGAAAAAAATGGCTAGATTCCTGACTACTCATATAATAAAGGGCACCCTTTCTTCCAAAAAATATAATGCATCACACGATCATTTAGATAGATTGCAATAGATGAGATACATCAATCTCCTTATATGGAGCATAGAGAGGTATCCTTTACATTACATGCTATGGCTAGAGAAATCTATTGGCCTAAGATGAAAAATAATGTAGTTAGATTTATTGCGAAGTGCGTGACTTAACAAAAAAATTAAATGCTACAAAGGAAAGAAGCAAGGCCTATTGATGCCATTACCCATACCAAATGAGCCTTGTGGGAATAGATGTCAAAAAGTTAAAAGCTACAAAGATAAAAATCAAGGCCTATTGATGCCAATACCCATACTAAATGAACCATGGGAACATATATCAATGGACTTTATTACTGGCTTTCCTGCTACTACACGATTCATAATGACATAATTTGGATTATATAGTGGATCGCTTTAGTAAATAAGCTTACTTTATTCCATACAAAAAGATATTAGCATCATAACAACCCATACATGTATTCATCAAGCACGTCTTTGTGCATTATGGTTTACCTCAAGTTATTGTTTCTAATCAAGATTCAAAGTTTTGCAGTTACTCTGAGAGAACTTCAGCGCACTAAGTTGGACAACACAATCGCATTCTATCCAAAGTCTAATGGATAAACAAAAGTTACTAATAATATGATTCTAGACAGACTTAGAAACTCTAAGATAAATACATTAACCTTCTCTGGTTTGCATATAATAATACTCACTTAGCCTACTAGTAGAGAACCATTTGAGATTATCTATGGATAGGCCTTGCCTATTCCTACCACATGTGCCTACTAGTAGAGCACCATTTGAGATTATCTATGGAAAGGCCTTGCATATTCCAACCACGCATGCCTTTCCCATAGAATAGAGGCTGCTAATAAGTTTACTAGAGACTTTGGGAGCATATTTCAAAAAGTACGCCAAGAAATACAAAAATCTCAAGATACCTACACTAACTAAGCAAACAAAAAGCATAAAGAGAGAGGACTTTTAAAGAAGGTGACTATTTGAAAAGAGACAACTAGTGTTGAGAAAAACCCTTGGTGAAATTGGCACCAAGGTTCTATGGATCATTTAGGGTCACCAAAAAGATTAATGACCTTTCATATAGATTAAACCATCACACTGGAATATTCAAAGTTCTAATTAGCTTATTGTTGAGACCACTTCCATCACATCCTACTTATAGAGAGCCACCTCTAATTATTGACCAAGAAGAGGCACTTGAACCTAACAAAGTCATTGATTCACCAACATACCACCACATGCACAAGAAATGTTTGCATGAAGTATCTTTTAACTTTCAAGGACCGCCCCCCCCCCCCCCCCCCCCCCCCCGTATAGAAGATTCTCGATGGATCCGTGAGCAATTTTTTTTCATTTGTCCCCAGAAGTCATCCGCTCATATAAGTAAACATGCAATTGAGGTCAATATTGTAAACTCAAGAGGTATGTAAGCTACATAATCCTTCAATGGTAGATTGGGGATGCCTAAAATAACATTACATAATGTTGGTAGTTAGTATCCATATTAAATACCAACGGGCTAGTGTTATTTATTTTCTTGTGCTTTCATGATTTACATATGCTATGCAATTGAGGTCAATATTGTAAACTCAAGAGGTATGTAAACTACATAATCCTTCAATGGTAGATTGGGGATTCCTAAAATATCATTGCATAATGTTGGTAGTTAGTATCATGAGTGATGCCATATTAAATACTGACGGGCTAGTGTTAATGATTTTCTTATGCTTTCTTGATTTACATATGCTATGCTAAGTTTTGATTTATTTGTAATAAGAAGGTTCAATTCTAGTTTGATATATATAAGTATGTGGCAGATATTTCTCCTATACCGAGATCATATCAATTGTCCAGCCATTTGTGTGCGCATAGAGAAAACTGTAGCCCCTTGCATGGGTAGTGATCATGAACCTCGGGAAAGACACTTGTATGCTCACAAAGTTGCGATCGTGAACCTCAGGAAAGACACTTATGTGCTCATAGAGACTAGGTAAACAAAAATTAGGCAATGTTGTGATAGGACAATGATTCATTGTGTGGACTATGATTCATTGTGTGGACTATGATGAAATGATAAACAAATGATCTTTCCATACTTAGAGTGATCCAATTTATTTTCCATAGATGCACCATTACATATGATGAAATGATAAACAAATGATCTTTCCATACTTAGAGTGATCCAATTTATTTTTCCATAGATGCACCATTACAAGTACACTAGTCCCTATAGGTTTTAGATGATTCACATCAAAAATGTAATTTTACTAATTAGATTATTAATATTTGCAGGCCTTCTGATAATCTGAAAGAATTTTAAAAAAGAGATAATTGAAAATCCAACCATTGGATTTGTAATTTTTACTAACCACCACATTCTACTAATGTCTCAGTATCTACCCACACTTTTGATCTACAAGATTGAGGATTTTAAGTGGTAGCTATTGTGGGTACAAAAAGTGGCGTATATTATAACACTTTAAAGACCTTGAAATATTTAAAGAAAATAGACAAATATCTTAAAATTTTCTCAAAAAATCAAGTTAAGCTCTATATTTTGTGAAGATCTAAGGTACAAAGTGGGAATCTCATATGAGTTTATATGCAAAAGATATTAGCATTTTATGGAATTAGTTCAAATTTGGGACAGGGTGTATACATAGACTTTGTACCTAAGAAAATGAGGACTTTTGACTATCTTAATCAAATTATGTAACTATATTTCCAACTTTGAATATGATGTTCCAACAAAAGAACTTGAAACGAAATTCCTTGATTTACTAGGAGAGATTAGCCACTAAAAGTAAACAAATGCCTGTTTTTTTACTATTTACAGGGTGCCTGAGTGGACAAAACTGGGCACCCTGATCTTGCAACCACCCAAAAGTAAAAAATCAAGAAAATTGTAGCGAATAACTTATTTTTAAATACAACATGCATGAAGTTGAGATCTAGGGTCTTATAATCAGCTCCACAGGTAATATCAAAATAAACTCACAATTGTGAGAGTCACAACTCAACAGGGGTAGAAGAGCATGTGAGCCACTAAGCTGGTTGCAAGAATATATTCTAAGCAACATAATTCTTAGAGATAATCCACTCTTGAACTCATAATTAGAATCTATTTGAGAGGAGGAGGTTCCAAATGGAGAGGAATACACTAAAACCCTTGACCACCACCAACAAGCATATGTAGGTTATAGTGATGCTCTAGAGTACCTTTGCATACCACTTGCTCAGTGTTAGTCCAAGGGTTCACTAAAGTTCTTAGCGTAGTAGAAAGGAATGTAATTAGCATAGGTGATGCAAGTGACCAGTACGTGGATCTACTTAAAGCCACCACAAAGATGGCATACTACATTCATCACAAGGTTCCAACTTGTAGGCTTTTGGGACTAACCAATTCTCTAAATGTAATTGCCAACTTCCTTCATTAATGGAAGCGTACTAAAGAGATACTATGCTAGAGAAGATCCAATAACCATGAGGATTGCAAATCATGGAGAAAGCACAACTAGTGTCAACCTTATCATAGTAGAGTTGGATGCCAGTATGCCAATCAAAACATTAATGTTCCCATAGCAAGTAAAACTCACAACAAAGAAGACCCAATCACAAGGACCCAATAATTGTATCTATTTATGAAATGGGTTAATAATCTAAATCAAGGTCAATGGGCGAGCAAATGTAGTCAAAACAAAAAATGATCACATTTAAAGAACCCCAAACATTCCTAGGAACAAACTTACACCAGACAACAATAAATGGTCACAATGAAATGAATATGTTGTCTCATACCGCCAAATTAGCTCCATATGTCACTCCTTCATAATAGAAGTTTGAGATGGAGGGGACAATTCCCTTGAAACTTAAATTTTGACACAATTGTTATTTATCTTAAATTATTTAATTAATACCTAAAATGTGAAAAATATTTGAAGTATGCATGCTAAAATTTATTCTTACTTAAGAAATAAATGATAATCTAATAAATTATTTAATTAATACCTAAAATGTGAAAAATATTTGAAGTATGCATGCTAAAATTTATTCTTACTTGAGAAATAAATGATAATCTAATGAATTTATCTTCGAAATCTTATTGTAAAAGTAAAGATGGTTTTTAAATATATCTTTCATTTTTTCAATTTGATCTAATCTAAATGTTGAATGCATGGTTTGCTAGTGTTTACTGTTTATGTCTTTAGATAGTAGAAATGATAAATAAATGCAAAAACAAATGTGAACCATTTAAGTCAACACATACCTCCATCGTTGATAGTGTAGTTGAAATTATCTGGTAAGAAACAATTTAACACTCCAAAAACATGTAAATCTTTATAGTTTTCTATGCATACGAAATATAAAGTTCTTCAACACAATTCATGAGAAACTTGACATCATAAAAATATAAATTGATCTGACACTGGACCTTAAAATACTTTTTTGAGAAGAATACTACAAAACTCACATATACAACAAAGACTAAACCATAGAATTGAATTTAAATTGACAATATGAGCATAAAATAACATAAAAACAAGAGATAGAGTAGACATCACCTTGAACAACATATTGGGTGCAATCTCCCTACCCAAGAAGTGTCAGCATCCTCCCACTTCTTGGGTATTTATGTCTTTATTCCTAAAAATAGTCCACATGTCAAAAATAGTTGCACGATTATGCATGGGCTTGCCCTTTACAAAAATAGAAGTTGTTTTTACCAAAAGCTTAGATAAATTATTTCCTATCTAAACCTCTAAAGGAAAAATACATAAAGAACCCCAATGGCTAATTGACGTGCAACAAAAATAATAGGTCCATACCCAAGTATAACAAAGATGAGCAGCCAACAATAATATCTCGTAGAAAATACTACGGCCAAAATACCAAAAATTAGAACCTTCCCTGTAATTGCCCACACCATATCACCACCATTATGTCCCAGCCATACCAGTTTACGAGCACAAAGCTCCTCAATCTCACCAACCTACAAGTTGCCCATTCAAACATATTACACATTAGCAACATGAAAGTTACACAACAGCACATAAGCATTAAATCCAACACTTAGTTCCAGCCATCCCTAAGTTTGTATGTCCTATACATGGAATATTCGGAATGACCCAAGTACCATGCTACGAACATAGTGGTAATTAGGCATCCCCAATTAACCACAAAGGGACGGATGGACAAACCGTAACACATAGACCCACAGGTCAAGGTGGCTTTAGATGGAGCAGAAGCTTGGCAATGGTATAGGCTTTCACCCATTAGCAAACTAGAAAATACTTCTGTGGCTACTATAGTTGGCATACTTTTTTATTGTGGGAAAGCCATGGGCAAACTTATAGGCATAGGCATTTTAGCACTTGTGACTTCAAGCATATCTATTTGTAGCCTGGCACTTGACACTATTTCTATGCCCTTGCATTGCTGTCTTTTGTGCACGAGTTGTTTAATGACGACAAGGTAGTTTGTTCTAAGCAAATTTGTTGGTCAATTGCAAGCACATTGGCACCTTCTCTTTTCCTAGTTGTGTAAGAATTTCTAGTGTTCTAGAAATAAGAGCAACTAGCTCTTGGAATGCTTGCGACTCTACCCAAGGAGCTAGAGGGTCAACTTACACTCTCCTTATAAATATAGTAAGCCCAGTTGTCTTGTTGTCCTAGGTGCACTTTCTACATCTTGGTAAGTTAACTCAATTGTACTTATCCATGATCTTAGCCTGCAAGATCATAGACAAGGCCTGCAGGCTTTCTCTGTAATAGGATATATTATAATCTAATATTATATACCAGAATGAATTATACCATTGGTAATGTACTCCTTCTCTTCAGCATACCTGCAAAGGAGGATCCTTTTTCTATACCATTAGTATTGTAATGTGTGTCCTAGTTAGTGGGGGAAAAAGCGGATATCATTCTTGAACTAGAAAATATAAATAATATTTTGTTAACTTTTATCACCACTTAAGCCTTGTTGCTTCACTTTAAATAGTACATGGAATATCCACAATTTAAAAGAACATAAAACACAAAACATATGCACCACAATCTCAATACACATAAGCAAGAAAAGGACTCTCAAAAACATAATTATTAATGTCCAAACAACATTCTCTCATAGGAGCTCATAAACTCCCGACCACCCTTGAGCTCCAGTAGATTATACCATCCCCGCATAGAGATGCAAGTAGGACTTCCTTAGAAATCAACACTCACTACATTGACATTCCAAAAGCTACCACCACAAGGGGGTCCACTTCCATAAAACCTCTTATTATGCAGCATACATCGAAAGAAGGCCATACACTGTTTCATTGTCTTATTACAACATTCATGCTCTAAGAAATGCATCCCTTTCTAAGAAAAGACACACACCCTATTTTTGAGATGCAAGAGGGGTTTGTATATCCCACTACTAGATCACCATGCCCAAAGCTTGGGGCAACCGTGGCACACTTTGAAGCTCCTTTCTTTGAATTCTTCTTACTTAGCTTCCTCTTCTTTAACTCCAAGTAATTGGAGAGGTTCTCTACAAGCCTTCTGTGATTCTCTAGGCATTAAGGATGCTCTAGAAGACTTATTCCATTGAAAGACTTTAAACTCACATTTCTTTGATCCATTTATTTGTCGACGTCGAAGGCATGGGTTGGTTTGGATTCTTATCCCTTAAATTTTGGTGAATGATGATGCACTCACATTTGCAGACATCGTGAGTGGCACTATATCCTACACATCTTTCCTCTCTTTGAATCATCATAGCTCTTACAATTCCCAAAATCTATCACCCCAAAGAACCTAGGTCCTAAACTATGCCCAACCATAAGTCAAGAAGAGACCATTCTATAAATATCCTAACAAATTCCCAAAAAATTAAAGCTGCACTTATATCCCAATTTGTAAATTTCGAACATCTTCAAAATAAATGAACCAAACTTATCAATACCCTCAAATCACAAAAATCCTACAAAAAAAAATTATATATTTTCACCCCCAAAACTTGTGAATAAAATTATTTTTTCCTTCAAAACTATGATCTTAAGTGGGTATGATTCGGCAAATTAAAAATCTCCTAATATTCCAAAATCTTCCCTTAGCCTCCTCCCAAAAAATAGTTGAGTTTCTACCCTATTCTCTTCACAACTAACTAGAATTCCAGTAACTCGATTGTCTTAGTGGCTCTCCTTGTGACATGGGGTAAGCCCTAAAGCCATAAAGCATAGCGTACTTGAGCGGGCCCCTTAATAATACGAAAAAAGGGACAACCCCTTACCTTGAGAGAGAGTGAGAGAGAAAGAAAAGTTGAGCTACAAAAGTGGCTTCAGCCACAAAAGTACCTCAACTACAAAAGCAACTTCATCCACAAAAGTAGCTGAGTTACAAAAGTGGGTGGAAACTCGTTATATATAACGAGACATGTATCTACATTACTGTCATGAACTTGTTCTCATGTTGATGAGAGTCTACAAATAAATTCTTCAGATGAAATGACAATGGACGTCCACATTTGTATTCTTACGTTGCATATAGTTTTAAACAAGCCCCCATGTTATTATATCTTATGTATAATTGTCTGATCGTGTGAATATTGAACTCATTTTAACACGAAGGAATGTAAAACTCATTTAATAAAGGGTAAATTATGGTTCTTCGGCTGCAAAGCGATGTGTTAAAAAAAAATCAAACCTAAATTATCACTCGCTTGATGCAATAACATCAAAGATCTTCAACCTCATCTGCTTTCAAGTTCAAAGTTTGACTTTGCTTTTGCGAAGTCTCGTTAAAATATGAGACTTGTTAGCTGGTCTGGATAAACTGCTCTAGATTGATGATTCCTGGTCAATATCCATGGTGTTCAAACAAGAGAGGCACAAGCCGAACTCGAGCTCTGATCAAGGCCTCTTCATGCATGTCTGGGGCATCAAAGTTGAGGTCACAAAAATGATTATTAGACCCAGGACCATCACTACGCATGGTTTTAAAGAAACATCAACAGGCAAGAGGGCAGTACTTCAAGAGTGACATCAAAATGCTCAGCAGTCTATTTGTAAGCTAGCTCACATAACGCACACTCTCGCTCCAAATGTATGAGCTCCCCACAGAATGAATGCTTATGCATCACATTAATTCAACCAAAAGGCAAGCCTTTGAATCATACTTCCGTGGGGAACCAACTTCATACAAACGTAAGTTTTATTTGGGCAATCCCAAGCCCAGAAACAGCCATAATAGATATGGAACATATATGCCGTGCATGCCAAACATAAAAGCGTACAGCACAAAGACCATATTACCCTACTGAAACTTCAAAGGAAAACCAACAGCTCAAAAGATGTAGCCAATAACCACATCATGCCAAATCACACATTCCCATTAAGTATGATGAGCCCTCTCCACACCATCCAGTCATATCACTTTGTGATACCTAACTAGCCTGCTGAGAATAGTTTCCATATCCAGGATAACTGTAAGCATAAGCACTTGCATCCTGTGGTGCAGGGGGATATCCATAGCCATCATAGCCTTGTCCATACGAGTTATACCCCAGGTTCCATTGGTTTGGATCAGGCTGCACCTGACTCCAGCCCACAGGTTGAATCTGCACATAGAAGACTGTTTAAGAAAAAAACGGATTAAATTAAGTAGGACTAACTGAACTTAAGGCCATCTGTGGAAATTCACCTGCTTGTTCACGGGGCTTCTTCCCCATGACAAGCGAACGGATTGCTGCCCAATAACGGCCCCGTGAAGCTTTTGTATGGCATCCTCTGCAGAAGCCCTGCAAGTTAACACGCACAGCATTATCTCCCAAGCTGACAGTGTCTCTTTTCTGCTGGTCTCTAAGCATAGTCACAAGAAATGTTTCAAGGTTTTGTGTTTTGAGGTCTTTGGGGTTCACATTTCAATCTCTCACAAAAAAGGGTTTTAAGAAATTAATGTTTTCACAATTTATAGATATTTATAAATCTGGAGATGTGCTGCATATCACTCCCATCACCCCTCTTCAACGACGCAGCAATCAGGAGGTGGTGTTTCGTTACATGGGGTTCCCCACTTAACACACTGACCTGCCTATAAGAGTACATGTCCACATAGTGCCCCCATCTGTGAGGAAGTTGGACAGCCTGCTTACCTACGGATATGGGCCCTAACCTGCAATTATTATTCTGCACATACTGTCACATCTGTGAAAATGTCGGGCAGCTCCTGTATATCTACCAAATTTGTTGAATATGTTCTGGTTGATGTGGGTCCTGGAGTCCAGCTGTATGTAAAGGGAAAGCCCCCACCTGGGCGTCTATTGTGCCACTGCTTGCACTTACACTATGGGCAGGCAGGGAAAGGAGCCTAGGCTATGTGTAGCCAGCCTTACAGCACTTACACTATGGGCAGGCAGGGAAAGGAGCCTAGGCTATGCGTAGCCAGCCTTACATTTAGTACTGAATACTGCATAAAGGTGGAAAAAACCACATGTCTTACAAACTGTAAGAGGTTGCAAAAAATAAAGCTCGCATGCATTACCTGTGAGCAAACTGAACAAATCCACACCCTTTCCCGGCGGGGATCTTTACAGAAATCAGGTCTCCATATTGCCCGAAAACTTGCCTAAGATCTTGATCCTTAACATTTGGGTCCAAGCCACCAACAAACACCTGAAAAAAATATTGCAAGCCCATTCACCCATCAAGATGCATCTACTGCAACTTTAAAAAAAGAAAATCCAAATTATTAATAGGAGAAAAAAAACAACATACAGTCGTGTTGGTTGCATCATTATCTGAAGAAAATCCTTGTGCAGGCACAGAGCCATAGGCCATATTTTGATATGGAACAGAAGCTGGAAAGGATGTTCAAGCAAGAACAGGAATAAGAAGCTTGTGAAGGGAAACACAAAAGAATGAGCATTTTGTTGATGATCACTCGAAGCAAGACTGATACCAAAGCTACTGAGGACAAAAGACAAGCTCATGAGGACACCCAGATGTACACACATACGTGCACACACCCTATGCGCACACACATTAGCATGCTTGCACGACTTTCGAGCTGATATATCCTCTCCTTGTGACTCCAGCACTTTCACTGGTAACGTTCAAAATAGATATGTAACCCAAATGGAGTAATGTGATCTAGCTTGGTTTACTTCAATTGCCTTCTTCCAACACCTTTTGAAAAGGAAGTTACAACCCCTCCCATGCCAACTACCAATTGTAAAAGGAAATACACGAAAAAAATTGTTTTTTATTGATAAAAAAATATCAATAACCGAACCACACGAGCTTTATCTCAGTAGGAAAAACAGCTTATGCATGGTACATACCAAAACATCAAGGCACCAACCGAGTGCAACGGTAATAACAAACCATGGAGTAACTGACCTACATGTAAGAGGCCACCCACTACATAGCAGAATGCTTCCCTGTTGTATGTTTCTGTTCCAGGGCCTCTAAGTGTTCTTGACTTCCTGCTTTTTTCCACATTCATAAGCTTCAGATATGGCTTTTACAGCAACAAAAGCTGCTCTGATAAAGAGGACATGGAAAACTGAAGGCATATGAAGGACTGAATTGAAGATTTGAATACAATAAATTCGGATCAAGTTGAAAGCCAGGGCACCCAGCAACTCAACGACACAAACGAGCCTAATGTACTGACAAAAGGTTCAGTACAGACAAAATCAAAACATGATTGACAGTAAGCAAAGACTAAAAACCTGTTAAAGACCTTTTTGTCTCATCTTAACTAGAGACAAACCCAAGATTACATATTTCAACCATAAGTACTAAGAAACTCTCAATGACTCAACATATCATATAGACCCCCAAAACTTGCTAGAACAAATAAGATTCAAAAATTCTTATTTGAGTAGGTTCCAAATAAAGTCACCATACCTTTAGTATTGTACTGTTGAGCTGCACCCAAAGACTTCTTAGATGTTGCCACACTTATCCTCATTGGCCGGCTGGAGCAGTAGATGCCATTCATTTCTGTCATTGCATGTGTCCTTTCACTCTCCTCCCCAAATCGCACGAAACCATAGCCTTTCGACCGGCCAGTAAGAATATCCACCACAACCTTTGCACCCTTCACGGAGGGATAACGCGTCCTGAATGTCTCTTGCAGCAAATAGTCAGTAACGTCGGGGGCAAGATCTCCGACAAAGATAGAAAGGTCTGAACCCTCTGTTCGCCTCTCTCCCATACCAAAAGCAGCCCAGTTCAACCTAAAACTCTGCTCTGTCTGTGGCATAAGTGTGCCATTGTACATCTGCAGTGCCCTCTCAGCAGCAGCATGTGAATAAAACTCAACAAATCCATAGCCCTCGGAAGCTGAAGTCAGTTTGTTTCGGATGACCTTGACAGACACTACCTGCACACAACAACCAACAAAATGATAAATTCAGGGGAGAGTTTTTTTGTGCTCACATTCCATTACTTCCTTCAGAGGTACTCACACTCCACTACCCCAAAGACACTTAAGTTATTTTGTGCTCACATCCCATAGGTATTCACATTCCACTACCCTAAACTTAAAAGGCATTCATACTATTAAATTGTTATTTGAATGGTCTATTACTTTGTCCAACTATGTTATGTCCCAAGGCCAGAGACAAGTTCTTCGGGTTAGGTTTACCTTGGCCTGGGACACAGCACCTTCAAGGGAGGTCTAGATGTGAAAAGAGGTAGGCTAATAACAGCTCCTGATTTAAAGGAGCACCTACATTCCAGTCTTAATACTCCTGGCCAAGCAAGGACCATTCTGTGCAAACAAAACCTGAGGGGTGTGACCTGGTGGTATGGGCAGCCAAGGCTTACTCCACATGTGATCTATGTCTCTAGACACCTCTAGACCTCAAGGGTGAGCCTCAAGGACTCTACGGTTGGTCAGTGAGATAGATGCCGGATTCCTCGTGTTCCTCGGTTTGAAGCTAGCCTCAGGCCGTCTTGTCGGCCATGTTCTTGTTAGAAGTCATCTCCTGTCCAGTTTTATACACCAGGGCCTTTGTTGTGGGTGTGCCCGCCCTTATGAGGTGTTTTCCCATTTTTCCCCACTCTCCGTATTTTTTCTCCCATTTTTTCCCATTTTTCTGAGGCTTGGGAGGGCTGCCAGATGATGCCAGGAGCACTCTGAAGCTGGCCGACTGGATCTACATCAGTCGTGGGCTGTCAGAGTGCTGGCCGACTTGTTCTGACTAGGCGTAGGCATCTGTAGCTGGCCGACTGCTATTTTCAGCAGTCGTGGACATTTTTCTCAGTCGTGGGCTTTCTTTATGCTGGCCGACTGCCCTTCCACGGAGGTATATATTGGTCCTCAGCCCCCATACCTCATTTGTATCATATCTCGGGATCTTCTTGTGTATATAGAGCAGAGTTACACGCCTACATCTGTCTCTCTCTTGTGCTGTTTTTCTGCCTACGTTTTTGCTCTTGTGTTCCCAGATTTGGTCATCATCTCCGCTACATATTCTGACATGGTATCAGAGCCCTAGGCTCTAGATAGGTCTTGGGATTTGTGTGAGCAAGAGGGGGCTGTTTTGTGGCTGATTGGTGGACTGTTTTGGACTGTTCGGGAAGAGGAGAAGCAAGAGGAAGGCGGGCTGATTTGCTGGACAGCCACTTGCAGGTATCAGTTCTTCTTTGTTCCCACCCACCCACCCTTTTCAGAGTACATCCCCGCTATGGCAGATCTGTTTGAGATGGCCGAGAGACATGTGAAGATCCCGACACTCCCCACGTTTCCGGTGGACCGTCAGTTGGACGGGAGCAACTACGGCATATGGAAGGTGATGATGGAATCCGTTCTGGAGTCTTACGACCTCGCTGATTTCGTCGTTGTTGGTGTTCCACGGCCGGAAGTAGAGGAAGGGGAGTTACCGTCAACCCGAAAGGACCGGGAGGCCCAGATGCAGATGTGGGATCGCGTCAACGCCAAGGTCCGTTCGTTTATTTTCCTCAACTGCACACCACAGGTAATCAATCATGTAAAGCACATGACGCTGGCCAGAGGTATATGGCAGCATTTGGCTTCTCTGTACAACAGGGTATCGCCCATGAAGAGGATTTCTTTGGAAGTACAGATGCGGGTTATGAGCCCTGCAAAGTCGTCGACGATGCGGGAGCATATTAACAAGCTGCAGGCTCTTCAGCAGGAGGTTCTTCAGGCTGGGAAGGAGATATCATCAGAGGACATGGCCATCACGTTGCTGTCACATTTGCCCTCTTCGTACTCAGCATTTTACTCGTCTTTGATTACCAGTGGGGCAGGCTCAGCACCATCACGTGGGAGGAGCTTGTGCCCATGGTCTTGGACCAGGAGGAACGATTCACGAACCCTCCTCAGGGTGGAGGTTCGGCCTTAACTGGCCAACGGTCGAAAGGCCGTAACTCGGGCAAAGGGAAGGCTTCATCGGAGAAGTCTTCTGAGAAGAAGTCCGACGTTGACCGCGAGAAACTGAAGGCAGAGAGGACTTGTAATGATTGTGGCGAGAAAGGCCACTACTGGAGGCAGTGTCCCAAGCGGAAGACCGAGAAGGGTGAAGACTCCTCAGCAGCAATCATGAAGACTCCGGCTTTTGTGCACCTAGAGGTGATGGACACCGATGCTTCATTTTCTTCAGGCAAGGAGGAGATTGGAGGACTCTCCGCAACGGATACTCGGGAGTGGATTCTCGATAGTGGTGCTTCCAGGCACATGACTCCTTCCCGTTCCGGTTTACAGGATCTCTGCAGGTGTTCTGGTCAGATTCTTACTGGGGATACGTCCACTATCCCAGTTCACAGTGAGGGCAGGATGGAGATAGTTCCCGATGGCAGAGGGGGGAAGCATTCCTCCCAGGTGTTGTATGTTCCGGCACTTGGTTTTCATCTGTTGTCAGTGCATCAGGTTTGCAAGACTGGCGTACGGGTGGAGTTTGATGAGCATTTTGTTGCTCTCCGGGACAAAGCAACAGGCCAAGTGGTTTGGGAAGGTGGAGTGGAGAATGGAGTCTACAGGCTTTCAGCACTCTCTCTTCCAGGTCCTCAAGATTGTGATGAGTGGCAATGTGGTGATAGCTACTCAGGTGTGGATACGCTGCAGGTGCGGGCTTTCCGGGACCAGATGGTGGATAGCTTTCCAGTAGATGGCAGCAGTTGGCAGGAACTTTCCAGTACTGAGGTTGGTAGTTCTTGTGTTCGTGAGTCAGAGGAAGCTGAACAGGTCACTTATGCTCTGATGTCTCGTCGTGTTCGGGACATAGAACTTCCAGTAGTTGAGGATGTTCTTTCCACGGGGACCTTTCGGAAAGCCAGGCAAGTAGCAGGTGATTACTTGCAGAAGGAGGTGATTTCTCCAGGCTTTGTGGTTCCGGATTCAGAGGGGGTGGTTGACAGGTTTCATCAGGTTTCCAGGACTTTCTTGTGCACCGTAACAGGTGTTGATCCTTGTGAGCAGTGTGATGTCTCTGAGACTCAGAAGCTGTATGGTTCATTGATCTGGTTGATGGACACCGGATTGGACGGGAGCTTCCTGATGAGGCAGTTGAGCTCTTGGTTGCAGATGTCTCTTTGTGAGGCAGGATTGCGTTTCCTGTGGTTTCTGCGGCATGCGAAGGATCATGGACTCTTGTACACAGGAGGGGGATTGTTGGATGGAGTCCGACTCCGCGGTTGGAGTGACTCGGTTTGGGGAGGAGATTCGGACACGAGGGGATCTACTTATGGCCCAGGAGCAGTTTTACGGAGCAGGAGGAGGTTACATGGCAGGTTTGGGCTTCCACTGGAGGAACCCATGGTCATCCAGAGGCACTTTGTTCGTGAACAGATCGTTGCTGATGACATCTTGCTAGAGTTCTGTTCGACGGAGGACAGTACGGTGGACCTCTTCACGAAGTCGCTCTCAGGATTTGCTCAGGCGGCACCCCAGCTCCCAGTGGTTGGTCACACAACCTGGAGCTGAGAGGGGGTGTTAGAAGTCATCTCCTGTCCAGTTTTATACACCAGGGCCTTTGTTGTGGGTGTGCCCGCCCTTATGAGGTGTTTTCCCATTTTTCCCCACTCTCCGTATTTTTTCTCCCATTTTTTCCCATTTTTCTGAGGCTTGGGAGGCCTGCCAGATGATGCCAGGAGCACTCTGAAGCTGGCCGACTGGATCTACATCAGTCGTGGGCTGTCAGAGTGCTGGCCGACTTGTTATGACTAGGCGTAGGCATCTGTAGCTGGCCGACTGCTATTTTCAGCAGTCGTGGACATTTTTCTCAGTCGTGGGCTTTCTTTATGCTGGCCGACTGCCCTTCCAGGGAGGTATATATTGGTCCTCAGCCCCCATACCTCATTTGTATCATATCTCGGGATCTTCTTGTGTATATAGAGCAGAGTTACACGCCTACATCTGTCTCTCTCTTGTGCTGTTTTTCTGCCTGCGTTTTTGCTCTTGTGTTCCCAGATTTGGTCATCATCTCCGCTGCATATTCTGACAGTTCCATACATTGGATCAGAGCCAGAACTGTTGGCAGAGAGCTTTGAGACACAATTGATATCATGAGAGTCTTCTATCTCATCGCATGATTGCCTCTAGGAATTCCGCAGGACCTGGATAAACAAAAACTCATGCACACGGAAGGAACTGGTCATTAGGAACAAGAGCTGAACCAGCTGGTCCAGTCCTTTTTAATTTAAAAGACAACTTCATATCTTGTGCTCTATGTGAGACACCTTCAAGTCATGGGGGGCACGCCCTGGGTGCCTGCATGAGTGCAGCCCATATGCCAGCTACAAGATACGAGTCATAACTTGAGCATATTGTAAAAAGGTCCATTATTGAATATTCCATCTTCGTAAATATGATTGTGGGCAGGGCAAAGGCATGGAGCACCCGGCCACCCTCCACCAGTAATATAAAAGGCCTTTGGGCTCATTGAAGACCATCAATGAAATTCTTCATCAACAAGGCGATTCTCAGGAGTTGAAAGCTGGTTCTAATGTACAGCAGCAACGTTGTGTTCCTTTCAACAACAGTGGGCTCAGATCAGGAAGAGATCTTTTGATTAACATTTTGTACTTGAGTATTTGGTGGTTGTCATTTTACAAATGACCATAACCATACAAATCAACCTTTGCCAATGTATATACCTAGATGAATCCAAGAACATGCCCAAATTCACCTTTTAGGAACGTGCATGTTATATATACCCATGGTAGTCAACCCAAGACTATATTATATATAACTACCAACTCCATTATGTATAGTATAGACTAGATTATATATAACTACCAACTCCATTATGTATAGTATAGACTAGATACTACGACATCCCCACTAGCGCCAATGTACCCTTAGTCAAAAGTCTATTCCTCTTTTTAATCCGCATGCTCCTCCCCTTGCTCTATTCATGTTGCACCCTCACACATTGCATTTCTCAACACTAAGTGACTGGGGAGCAAAAGAGTAAACCAAGTTCTGATAGCTTTGTTGGGAATATGAGCTTGCATGAATAGAATGGGGAATTGCCCTCACAGACCTCAAGCCGCCGGGGTAAGAGCCTAGGAAACCAACAAAAAATCTCTTTGCTCTAGTGTGTGTGTTGACTGCTTGTTTAGGCTAGAGCCCCTTAGAAAACAGGATTGCACAAAAGGTCGGGTTTGGGGAAATTGTTCCACCACTTGAAGGCTCTTACTTGCTTGGAACCTGCCTCAATAATGCTATCAGCTGGTCTCCATTGACACCGCTCCCAAGCTTTGCGCGTGGGACCACAACCACACGTACCTCCCACCACTCAGGATATGTCATCTATACGTGCCAGACATTTGCAGCAGGAGGTTGTCAACTCCAAGCACAAGGTGGAGCATCCACTCCCATTGGAGCAGAGCAACCAGCTCCCTCATGGAGGACCAGACGAGCATCATTCCCCATCCAATAGCCACCAACCCACGCGTTCTGCGTGTCAACATAATAGTCACTATTCCCGACAATGACGGTCTCTTTCAGGAGTCTCTCTCCACCGCATTCTCTAGACATTGTCTGAAAGAAAGCTACAGATCCCCAGGTTCTTGAGGGACCCATCTCTTGAAGCAGTTTAACAAGAAATTGGAAGGTGAAGTTTTCACCAATTGGACTCGTGACTTTGTTGCCTCTCCTTGCGGCAGACTATTCTCATATCATTGTCCTCCATCTCGTTTGAAAATCTTTTGGCTAATGCCACTCTCATAGTGGAAGCCAGTTGGGATGGCTAATCAGAACCCCACAATCTAGCCCATTTTTGGAAACTTCTACTCATGCTTTCAAAGAATGTTTGGCAATTGGAGCAGGCTGAGCATTTGTGGACGGTTTGAAACAATCCTTGCATGCACATTGTTTATGCACATCAGTCCCAAAATCTCTCAAGCACAGTTCGTCTTGCTATGACCCTTAAGACTCAAAAGGTGTAAGGTCCACACATGATGTAATCAAGGATTATCTAACATAGAACCATAAGAGGGCTAGGGTTAGACCCACATACCTAAGAAACCCTAACAGGGGTTTCGTAGACCCAGTTGAAGGAATGCGCAGCGGAAGATGGGAAAGTCAAAACACAAGAAGAAGAAGAAGAAGAAGAAGAAGAAGAAGAATATATTATCGTCCTCGGGAGGCCGAAAAACGGCCCATGGGACCCCCACGAAGTAAGTACCAAAGCTGTAAACAAAGCCTCCTCCTTTCATGGGAGGGAAACTAGTGTGTGGCCAATTGAGAGAGAAACACTCTCAATATCACCAAACAAGAAACACGTGCTGGTGCAAGTCCCGAGCAGGAGGGGAAGATGACCTCGTATGTGAGGGACTATAGCAAGCCAATATGCAGAGGCACTAAGGCATGAATGTGAGGGAGGGAAGGCCCGGCTATATATATGCCCAATATGTGAGGGGTGACCAGCCCCTCTAGCTAACATGGTCAACCCTAAAGGCTAAAATAGGACACCACAAAGGAAGCCAACAGTAGGGAGGTTCTGACTGCATGCGAAAGCGGCAGGAAGCTTTCTTGAGGCTTTGGAGGCCTGGCTCTTTCCTCACTGATAGAGGTGGTGACCCCATTTGGCATTACAAACCACTTGTGTGGTTGTTCCCCCCTTGTATGAAATAGCCTTCTCCTCACAAAGCGGCCAGCCCCTTATGATCATTTGATTCCCGCCCTTAAATGAGGCGAGTTTATATATATATATATATATATATATATATATATATATATATATATATATATATATATACCGTCATAAGACCAGATGAATCTAAACTTACGAATAATTTTAAAAGAAAGAAGAGAATCACCAAAAACAAACAAAATTTTATATTTTAAAAAAAATAAAAAGCTTAATAGAGACTCTAGAAAAAATAATAATAATAATAGTAATAATAATTTGCAAAAATAGACAAATACATAACTAAATCCCACACGCCCACATACACACAATCAAATTCTTTATTGAATTGCAACAAAAGAATTTCTAACAAACAAGCCAAATAAATTTTTAATAACTAATTAGTAAAAAAAACTTTAAATGACTAATTCACTAAAACAAAACAAGTAAAGATAAGAATCCAAAAAGTGCGAACTTTACCTCAAAGATTGTCCAATCATGAAGTATAAGATCATCAACTTCATCATGCATAGCATGGACTAGGTACTACAACATCCCTACTCACGTCATCAGCGCCCCACAGTAGGCGCAGGTTTACATATAAAAAAATTTGTCCTAACCAAGAGGGCACAATTTTTATACAAAGACCAACGAGTTGAGTTTCTATCACTTGAAAGGCAAACTCAACCATGATGAAGGCTAGCACTTATAATAACTAGACTAGCAAAAAAAAATCACTTCTCTATTAAAGCCATGATTAAGCAAAGACTAGAAGCAATGATAAATAACAATTAAGAGCTAAATTGATCTAAACAAAAAATGGACTTTTAAGCTCCCCATTTTTGTGAAACTTATTACTTATAATCTTAAACATTCCAAAAGCAGAAACTCAAAGATATATCTACTTCGATTCAAAAAGCAACGAACTTTGTTTAAAACCTTTTTAAAGCAATAATCCTTTTGCACAAGCAAATTGATGAGTTGGCAAACTTGAGTAATAAAAGCAAACTTGTTTGAACAAATACGAGAGAATTTGAATAACTGAGAAGAGACAACACCATATTTAGTTATTTTAGAAATGTTAGAAGTGAAGTGAGGCATTCTTATGATATTTAAGTTGGAATACTCGGATTGTAAACGTTTATCATATATATCTACATCTAAACCAACACAAGATTGAGAAATCTTAAGGTCCAAAAAAGAACAATGGTCATTATTTGCAATGCAGTTAAGTTCACAAAACTCTTTGGGATAAATTCCTCCACCTAGAGAAGTAGGGTTCAAATACATAAAGTCTAAGCCATTTAGAAACATCCGTCAGAGATGTATTGCAAGAAGCAGCTATGAACATGGGCTTTATAGGATTCTTATGAAACTTCCAAACTATATTTTAAAAAAAGGCAAAGTAGGGTTGCACTTGAAACCAAACGATTTACAAAAATCTTGGTGTTTCAAGATAACGTCTTGAGAAGAAAGTGAACAGCTAGAATAAGTCTGAGAGGAAGAATTCACTTCACTTAACAAACATTCTAAGTAAAACTTTTTACAAGCAAAAACAAAATTGTTAGAACACTTATTGTCATGTGCACAGTGTGTATTTATCGTGTGCACACGCACACAAGACTAGCTTCGAGGTTTGGGGAAGCTTGGAGCAAGGCACGCTGATTGGCGAGCTGAGTTAGGGAAAGACTAACGGGCGGGCACCCAAGTATGGACGGGCGGGCGCCCAAGTATGGACGGGCGATGACCGGCCAAGAGCCTATAAAAGGGTGGCCAAGGTTAGTCATTAGTGATATAGAGTCTCGTGTGACTTGTGAGAGCTCTATGGTCAGGAGCCTGGATCTAGTGCAGACGTGCACCTGCTTTACGCAACCGAGGCCGGCAGCAATCTCGAGGCCCACGAGGGTAGCTTCGTGGCGGTATGGGACGTCGCGAGGTAGAGATTGGTCGGTACGTCAACCTAGTTAGCTCAACTCGTGGCTCGGTGGGGACAGCCAAGACTGTGGGCTTGCCCACGGCTGTCGTGGTTGGGAGATGAGTCAGGCTTGCACCCCCTTCTTGTTTATTTGTTTGTTTGCAGGTTTCGAGTCTCGAACCAAGAGCATTCTACGAGGAGATCCTATGGGGATTTGACACTTGTCTATGTAGGAAATAACAAAATCTCGATGAAATTTCTTGACAGCAACTAAATCACTAGAAGATAAAGAATTGCTAACAGAGGGAGTACTCTTTGAACAAAATTTCGTGAGTTTCTCCGAGGCCTTTCTCAAAATCGTAGCTTTCCAATGAGAAAAAATACCTTGAACTCCTAAAGATTCTTCTAGCTTGACTACAAAACTAGATATGCCCTTTTCTATGGCCTTAAGAAGACAAGAGTCAACTCAAGAAGAAAGTCTAAATTTAGTGCCTTTAGAAAAGAGCTCTTTGAGCGAATGAGAAGGAAGAATGGAGCAATCTACAGTGACCACATGTCCTAAAGATTCCTCCACAAACGAAGAGAAGATAGCCTTCCTACAAGGGCATTCAGTTCTAAGAATGGCTGATTTATTGTGCTCTTTCAAGTTTCTCCCAATATCACTATAATTGAAAGCTTTTTGACCTAAGGTTTTTACATATTTGAAAGCTGCTAAAGGATGATTCCAAACTTTTCTAACACAAGGGGGAAGAGCGTCCATAACCTCAGGGGATTGTAAAATAGAGCTCAATCCTATTTTATCTAGATTAGGAGAGGTAAAGATAGTAATCAACAAATCTTTTCTCAAAACTAAGGAATGGCTGGGGGTAGAGCATTTAGACTTCAAAAACTTGCCTAACAGTAATCTTAATTGGGTACTATGATGATGTCTAACAGCAGTGTCATATGTATCACATGACTGCAATGAATTGTGGCTAGCAACTCACCACCCAACCGTTGGTTTAGTACCTCAAACCACTCCCAAGCCTCACATCTAATTGCCGCAGCCTACCAAATCCTAGATGACCCCAACCTGGCGTCACCTCTACCACCAAGTGTCAATCCTGAGTTGTTTTTCTATCTATCTTCTTGGTTAGGTTCTTGTTGGCTCCGGCCTTCTCTTTGCCATGTTAGTCTGCTCTATTCTCCAAGGTTTCTTCGGCTACTATCATCTTGACTTTTCAACTTGATTTCTGTCAAATCCCCAAGGGTCTCCTCGTAGAGCAATCCTAAAACACGGCTCGAAACCTGCAAAACAAAGCCAAACAACGTGAAGGGGGTGCAAGCTGACTCACCACCCAACCATGACAGCCATGGGCAAAACCCACAAGTCTTGGTTGTCCCCACTGAACCACGAGCGGAGCTGACTACCACCACAACATCCCATACCGCCACAGAGCTACCCTCGCGGGCCTCAAGACTGCTATCGGTCTCGGCTGCATGAAGCATGTGCATGTCTTCACTAGATCCAAGATCCTGATTGCAGAGCTCTCGCAAAAACTCGCAAGACTCTGACTAACTGACTGACCTTGGCCACCCTTTTATAGGCTCTTGGCCGGTCACCAGGCATCCACACTTGGGTGCCCACCCATCAGGGCATCCCCACTTGGGCGTCCACCCGTCAATCCATCCCTAGCCCAGCTCGCCATCAGCCTGCCTAGCTCAAGGCTACCCCAAGCCTCAAAGCTAGTCTTGTGTGTGTATTGCACACGGTAGATACACTCTGTGCACATGACACTAGCCCTACTCGACCACGCAGTAATATTGGACATTCTAGATTTGTGTGGCCTACCTCATCGATAGCAAAGCATCTTGGGAATCCTCTCCCTCTCGAGGTTGGTCTTCCTACTCCTCTGTTGATGGAATAGGAGATGACAAATTAATGGGCTTGCGAGAGCATTTACCACTGGAGTCCTAGGCTTGTACAACAATCTTGAGTAAAATGTCAAGAAAACATGTCCGTACTAGGAAAGCTCTACAAGCAATCTCCCCAGCAACTTAACTACAAAAGCAACAGAACAAGCTGCCAGGTACACAACTCCTCTGGAAGAAAACAACCAAGTAGGTTGCGACGTGCTGCTCCAAATAATGGTTCCAAACCCAAGTGTAAGAACACTCCCCGAAGTCGAATGTCGTGTTTCCAACCTAGAGGAGGTATGAAAAACCTTAAAACCAACCAAGATCACATCCTCTAGATAATCAATCTTGGAAGAATTTGAGTCTATCTGCTCAAATTCTGTAACAAGAGTTGCCAAATGCTGAAAAGAAGCATCTTTTGGAAAGGTCGGCATCGCAAGATGTAAAGACTGTAGAAAAGATAGGATCCATCTTCTCAAACTCCGTACCATGAGTTGCCCAATGCTGTACATAAGCACGCTCCACTGAGGTGGGCATCGCCAGATGAAAGGACTCCACATCCCTCTCTGCAAAAAGAAGTCGTTGGACTGGTACAAGGACAACTTGATTTTGATCCACATCTAAAAAACTCTGGAAGTACCACTGTGTCCTAGGCACCGTTAGCAACCACAGATCCAAAGCATCCCACTGGGTCCAAAAAACCATCCTCCAAAACAACAAACGTGCACACCGCATCAAACTGGTAGGGGGAGGGGCATCCTAAGAAGCATCACAAGGAGAGGTAGAGGTAGACTCCTCACAATGAGGAAGGGAAGCGGGAATATACAGTGCAATGGTAACAAAGTCCTCAAAAGCATCACTAAGAGCAAAAGACTGCTCCGTAAGTAGAATCAGATCCCAAGAATCAGCAACAAACAAGTGATCCATGTGAAAGGATCACACCTCACAAGCAAAACACCCTCCTTTCTCTGCAAACACTGCAAAGAACACAGGCCCGACAAAATAAACTCTGCTCAGGAACTGTGAAAAGATCACTACTCTCCTCCAAAATCTGTAAACTCCTATCATAGAAGAAAGTCTCCACATATACAAAACAACTCCCAAAACTGATCCTCAAGTGAAGTAGCTGGAGATGGGCGCCCTCTGCGTGTAGAAAACTCCTTTGGGAAGCAAAACGCAGCCAAAACACTGCTGTCCAGCAAAAAACAGCACTCCACCGCCAACAGAAGGCAAGGAACATGAAGAAACCGGGTGACTGTGAAGGCCAAGAACATGAAACCAGGTGACTGTGAAGGCCACAAAACACAGGTATATACAATAGATGCTCCAAAATCAACAAAACCCTGATTGAAATCAGAAATTCAGTGTCATCCTCAAATACCAAACTATCTCCAAAGCCACAATCCACACAAGACCCCCTCTGCAAGTGATCTGTGTCCACTGGAGAAGAAAACACAGCCAAACAAGGGGCTACAAACCTGAAAATTCAGGGCCTAGGCCAACCAGGTTCCACACCTCATATGAGGAAAACGTTGAAGAGAAGGTACCTTCGGGTCCAACGAAAGGAGCCTAGGTGAAGGTAGAGCTACCAACAAGATCAATTCAGAAAAACGTAGCAACTAGGGCTGCAAATCTGAAAACGCAGAGGTAACACGGGCAGTAGATAGGGCAAATTTTGAAAACGCGGAAGAGATGGGTACCACCAAGCCTCGGATCAGCAAACAGCATCAGAAACCTGTAGGAGAAGAAAATGCAGCACATATGTGGCTGCTGTCCTGCACAGAACAGGCCGCTTGCACTACAGGGGAAATGAATCTGAAAACTGATGCAAAACTGCTGTAGACAACCACCTGTAGAAAAACGCAGCACTCCAAGGTGCTGCTGCCCTGAAAACAGAGCAGCTGACAAGTGAAAAGTGAATCTTAGGGGTGAAAACCTGTAAAGGATGACCAATAGCTGCAATGGAGAAAACGCTTGGAAGAAGCGGGCGACCAACAGCAACCCTGAGAAAAAAAAACGCACGAGGGAGCTGTCACGTGCATCCCGCACTTGGATGCCACGTAGACATTTCTGTACAGAAGGTGCAGGACCTGGGATGGTGAACTGGTCCCATGTGAGCCCAGTCCGGGACGAGTCAGCCAGGGATCCATCTCAGTCGTCCGAGGTCAGGTGTGCATTGTCCTGCACATGAAGCAGTGCCAGTCCGCGCTGTGAGTCTCCCTCTGGAATGATGTCAGATGTGCTGAGTATCTGGTTTGCAACTGGATGCCAGGCCTCTGTAGGCCTGTAGTTTGCATGTAGAGATGGGGCCAGCCCATAGGGCTACCCCAGGGCAAGGTTTTGCATTGGCATACTTAGTATGGGCATGGGGGAGGTATAGAACCACCCCCAAGGGGCCAGGAGGGCCCAAGATATTGCCCACCAGCCAAGGCAAGGGCTGGAGGGTCAGTCGGCCAGCTCCAGAGCCTCTGGACAGGCAGCCGACAGAGGGTAAAACCCTAGAACAGCAGGCGGCCAGGTGTGGGGGGCAGTCCCACACCTCTGCGCAGCATGTCCAGCAGCCAAGGTGCTGCCCAGAGTCATGCGCAGGCTGGACAGGGTCTAAACAAGTGTGAAAACACTTTATTAAAGTGTGAACACAATTTAATGATGAAACTCAGTCGTGGGTGCTTCCTGAAACCAGCCGACTGCATGAAGGGAGGGGTATAAATACCCCAGCCCATAATCCCATTATTCATCTCATAATTCACCAAGAGCTCCAAGCAACCAAGGGCCAGGACAGACAAGAACATTGCTAAAGCAAAGGGGTGAAGGACTGAAGGTCAAGGGCAGGTTTTCCAGCCAAGAAAAGGTCAAGTACTTTGTATTTGTTTCAGATTTACATCATTCTAATAAAGCAAATACACCATCCGTGGTGGGGGCCCTACAGAGGGTAATTGGGACCCAATACTGTGTCCTTCTCCATCTTCCCCTTCTCTCTCTATTTTCTGCACATCGTCTCTCAGTTTGTGCGTTAATTCCATTTCGAAAAGAGTGCTGTTTCCTGAGTTTTGAAGTACCGATCCTTCTCCGAAGTTTCCGCATATTACAGGAGCATCCAACATTGTTCTTCATCGGCGCTCTGATACCATGATAGAATGCACAGCGGAAGAAGGGAAAGTGGAAACACATGAGAGAGAGATGGAGAGCAAAAACAGCTATAGACCTGCTCTCAATATCATCAACCAAGAATACATGTCCCGAGCAAGAGGGGAGAAAGCCTCGTATGTGAGGGACTGCAGCAAACAATGCTAAGCAATGAATATGAGGGAGGGTAGACCCGACTATATATATGTCCATGTAGAGGCAGTCGACTAGGTCTCCACGACTAGGATAAATATCCAAGACTCCATAAAATGGGGATAAGATATGGGAAAAATATGTGAGGGGTGACCAGTCCTCTAGCTAACATGGTCAGCCCTAAAGGCTAAAATAGGACACCAAACAGGGAGCCAACAGCAAGGAGATGATGTCTAACACTGTTGCCATCCCTCTTCCAACTCTTGATTGTCGTACAGCTTCTCTCTCCGCCAGAGGGTGCAATATGTGGGCAACCGTGCGGATGGATCTACGGAACCAATCCCCACCGGTTCTTCCAAACTTATTGAATGTCTTGGACCTTGAAAAGCAGCCATCAAATATAATGCACAATCATTCACAACAAGGAGACATGTTAATAGCTAAGACAATACGTCTCAAGGGAGAGCATGCTGCATACCTCTCATCTGACGAGTGTGTATCAGTTAAAGAGTCTCCAATCTGGTCCATGAACTCGTACAAGACGGTGATGCAAAGAGCACTATAGATTGGTTGAAGGCCTTTCACCAAAGCCTCAGCCTCATGCCATCAGCTTTCTCCAATCATAGTGTGTGCAAAAGCAACTCGTAGTTGTCTCCATATAAGCTCTCTAGTGACCATTGTCCTAGGCATAGATGCATCAATGGCACGCAAAAAGATAGTTCCCTTGCAAGAGGACCCCAAAATATTGTACACATTCCTCTTGTGTACATCTGTCCATCCGTGTGCAACCATACTTGGTCCAAGTGGATTTAAGTGGCTCCATCTCCACCTTAACTACATGTTCCTATTTTTTGAACTCATGTTGCGCAAGCTAGCATAGAGGGTCCCTCCTACTCACATCCGGTGCGGCTGATTGTCTTCATGACCTTTCTCCATCGCAGGGTGTGCATAATGTTAAAAGACAAAGAGCATTAGATGAAAGAGTCTTGTCAATTTCCTAGTTGCCTCACTTATTACTTGCTTTTGTTTGCTTACTTGAATGCTTGCTCTCTTGAGTGAGCCTCTAGGTCCTATAGGCTAAGAGCTTCTTTTTGCTATCGGAGCAAAACCACCAACATCCACAAATCCTGCATGGCTGTGTGCATCTGACTCTGAGCCCAATTGGATGCATCACCTATATCCTCACTAGCATCAACATTGCAATACTATACCCAAATGTTGTTTTCTCCATCCTTGCTGGGCAACTTTGATTTCTGCAGGCACTAACTGGCAAGGACCAATGTCTTCTCCCTTTAAACTTGAGAAATGGGCCTTAACGCAGGTTATGCTACCACCTGAACAAACCTCACAAAAATAACATTTCCACTTTGAAGTGCTAGAACTGCCATATTTTGCCATAGGAGTGACGTTGTTCCACATGGCATCCTTGGTGTGAGGCAATGTGACAAACATAGGGCAAACTTTGGAGGTTTGATAGAAACTCAGTACGAAGGCCTGTGTGTGAATATATGCTCGTGTGTGTGTGTGTGTGTGTGTGTGTGCGCGCGCGCGCGGAGTGTGTGTGTGAGAGCATATCTTGATACAGAGTTCTACACCCACTATTGGGCACTGATGATGTTAGTGGGGATGTCGCAGTATCTAGTCCATGCTATGCATAATGGAGTTGATAGTTATATAGTCTTGTGGGTTGACTACCATGAGTATATAACATGCACATTCCTAAAAGGTGAATTTGGGCATGTTCCTGGATTTATCTAGGTATATATAAATAGGGCAAGATTTTCACCCGAGCAAGAAAAATCCCTAATTCCACAATCTGGTTTTTGGGCAAAATCAAACAAAATCAGCCAAAATCAAGTCAACCAACTTGAGAAATAGTAGGCACGCGATTCAAGAAGAGCGGGAGGGGCTGATTTGGCGACGATTTGTGGATGTGCAAGTTGGTAGTGTTGAGAATCCGATGAAGCGCAAGAAGATAAAAACGCCCGATTTCATGTGGATGCTTGGACAAGTATACAATGCCTTTGAAATTTTTCGTAAGTTTCATACCATACGAAACGTGTTTCGTAACTACTGGTTAGAAGATCTTGTTGAGAGTCAACAAGAGTCTTAGAAATGGAAAACACAACCAAGAAAAGCAAAAGACATAGGAGGAGTGAGAGCATCTCTAGCTTCAAAAGCGATCAAGAAAGAAGAAGAAGAAGACGCAAAGACATGAACAACAAGAAAAGGGAGGAAATTGATACAAAAACAACTGGCAGTATAGAAGAGGAGAAGCAAACTATGTTGAAGAAGCATATAGGCAGTCTGAGTGAGCAAATGGTTGCAATGTCCAAGAGAAAGAAAGACAGTCGGGAGCTAAAAAGTGCAGGATGTGGCTAAATTGGGCATACTATCGGTGATTGCCAAGAAAAGTAGTGTGTTCATTGCAACAAAGTTGGGTTGATGATATTGAGAGCATGTCTATACATGTGCTTCCTCTCCATCTCTCTCTCCTATGTTTCCACTTTCCCTTCTTCCGCTGTGCATTTCTATCAAAGAGTACATTCAACAATGGACAAGAGGTGATGTGGAACTCCAAAGATATTTGGAGGGTGAGCAACTGGTGTATAAAGACAGAAGCCATGCATTTGGTAGGAAGACTACTCTCATGCGAAAGACCAGGGAGACCAGGTTTCAACCCGTTTCTTGGTGGAAGAAATATGGGATCAATACCTCTCACTTGGTGAGTTACATTCAAGACTATTTAGTGCAAGTTATAACTTAGCATATTCTATGAATCATGATAAGTAACAACTCACAACTTATCCGAGTATTGAGTATTGATAATTGTAGTGTGTACTTACAAAGTTTCTGCCATATAATGACAGAAATGCCTCGCCGTTCAAGTCCTCTCACGAGATTGCAGTTCGCGTCCTTCTAAGTGAACCTAGTGCAATTGGGCCCTCTTCCATACATAGAAGAACAAGTTGTCAACTGCTGCCCAGTTGCAACAGTTGCCATTGCAATCTCTACCTACTCGAGCAATCGGGCAACCAAGTAGACTAGATTCATAATTCATCTAGATTCTATAGATAGTACTTAGTAGACTCAATTCATGATTCGTGATTCATTTCTTACCATGATTCATGATATATCTAGATTCTATAGACAGTTGTAACATGGTTATAAATGTCTTATACACAATTGTACGGGCCAAATGCCCTCGTAGCTTAAGATGCATACGATGTCAGGGAAGTAAGCAATAAGCTCACATTTTCTTCCTAGCGCTGCGTTTATTGTTAATAAAGGGATTTTCATTCATACAATGCATAGAGAAGCCTCTCAATATTCTATTAATTGCAATGTTGCATATGGTGTAAATTCTCACACTTTCTTTCTCATCTCCCATGCTATTTTCTACTTCCACATGTCTTTTAGAGGCAAAAATGAGCATGGCTTTAGAGTTTCTTGGAGAATTTCACAGGTTCTTTCTTATTACTGCTCTCTTTTCAAGCATTTCCAGAAAAAGCCTCCTGAATCTTGCTTAACTACATCAAGATTTACTCAATGCATAAACTCTACATCATTCATGGATATTTCATTGATCAAATGCATAAATCATACTTTGTCTTGATGTTCTCTCATCATTGCATGTAATCTTCAATCTCTTAAGCATTTTGGTACATTGGTGGTGAAGAAATAGCCCCAACCTTTGCCTTGGACTTAAAAGGTTACAAGTGACCTACCACTTCTTTTCATGAGGGTATTTGTGGTCATGTTACAGCTTTATAAATGCAGTGCTCGTGCAGGTGACAGAGACAAGGATGGCTATGTGGTAGCGCTACTTAGGCCCTGTATCTTGTTAAGGCGGAAGTGTGACTAACATAAAAAGCCTTCATGTAGAATTTATGCAATAATTAGGCAACAAAGGGCAGGCATCTCAAGCGAAAACAAGAAGAAGAAAAAGGGCGTACAAGACCTTGTACTGCATGCAGAGTGGGCAAAGACTGTAACAACATCAAGCAAATTCCGACTGTAAGCATCCCTGTGCACAGTTAGGGTGGGGTAGACTTACTTCTCCGGTGTGCGCGAAGCAGTTGTAGAGGTAGCTCTCCTCCATCCAGAACTGCAAGTCACCCACCCACAGTGTTTTGACGTCTTCAAGGGTCTGCGGCACGTGCGGGCGTGTGGAGGTGGGCGGCACGTACTGCTGCTGCTGCTCCGGCTGGGGGGTGAACTGCTGCTGCATCGGGGCCCACTGCTGCTGCTGCTCGATCGCCTGAGCCATGGGCGGCCCGGCTCCGACTCCCGCTGCCTGCATCATAGCGTGTGGGGAGCCTGTCTTGTCTGAAATCAAACACACGTCGTGTGAGCTCACCTGCAATCGGCCAGATTCAATTCACCAGAACACATTACCTGCAGAATCACCTCACCTACGGGTTAGGGTTGCGAACGCTGGTTTTATCGGCAAAGCAAACGCGCATGCAGAGAGAGAACCCTATATATTGTTATCCGCGCGACTTCAACCCTCGTTCTGGGCGGCGCCCGTTGCCCCAGCAGTTTGAACAGCCTAGGCCGGCGTGCGAACTGGTTGTTTTTCCTTTTTTTCCTCAAGGAAACTAATAATTAATATAGAATATCCTGTTGTGTGCTTTTTTTAAATTCGTTTTGATAAAGGCTGTTAATTACATTTTGAAGTGTACATGTGACAGTTTGGCAATGTCTCTTGTGTGGCCATACATGGTTCGTTACATTAAACTTCATTGCATGCGACCTGAAGGACGCATGGCTCCACATTGTTTGTTCCTTCCACACCTCCTTCTCCTATGCCCATGGAGGCCTTCTCGTGGTCTCGGATAGTTGGTCGTGCTTGTATGCATGCTCATGAGGAAGATATGCTTATATGCTTTGTTCCTTCTCTCACACAAGCGGGGTGGAAGTTTGCACCATCTGCACTTTTAGATGGTGTACCTAATGTCCACATATCTTGTGTGTCAGTTGGCAAAACACTTAAAAGAGTGGGGTATTCACAAGCCCTTCTAGTGGTGGGCTTGTAATGTTATCATGCTTTAAGGAATGTTTGCATACACACCTTTGAGGGTATGGTTAGTTATTACATGAAGAACCTCCATAAACCCTACAACTTTGTAAGTATAATGCAAGACCAAAGGAGATAACTAGAGGCCACTAGATTTATGCTATGTACAAGCAAGGCAACCTTAAGAATACAGTTTGCCTAGAAATATGTTACTTGTTCAACTGAGCATATGTTTATACAGACAATTATGTCTGCAAACAAAACAAGCTTAGTGTAACTCTTGGGGCTACTTTTTGATGATGCTCCTCCATAAGGGGAGGTATTACCCCGCGACTTCGTAGATAATTTCGAGAACCAAAATTGGCATGGACTTTACAAGGGCAAGGGCAGTGTGTAAGGTACTCAAGATGCCTTTGTAAACCCTACTTCCATTGCTTTGTAAAACAACGTGAGACCAAAGGAGATAATTAGAGGCTACTTGTCACGTAGCCTATAACGGTGCATGGGGAGCTTGATCAGATGTGGAGCCCAAATGCCGAAGTGCAGACAACGGGTACAACTGGGGTCTAGGGGTTAGGGTGCCCAAGTCGGAGCAATTGAGTGGTCGAGCAGGCTTATGGGCAGGCAAGCCCCTATAAGTGCCCAAGAGTGTGGAGTTATCCACACTCTTATCTATGGCTTGGTGGTGACTAGAGCTCCAAGGCCTTCTCGGCTATGGCGACCTAACATTGATATTAGAGCCAACATAGTCTTCTCTCTCTCTCTCTCTCTCTCTCTCTCTCTCTCTCCACATGTGTGCATCTCCCTTTCTCTTTCTCATGCATGATCGAGCTCCAGAAGAGATAAGTCTCATCTTATCTTTGTTTGTCAATTGTTCTTTTTATCTCTCATTGTGCTCTACCTATCTGCCTGCCTTTGTGTGGAAGAGGATAAAGTGGAGAAAAAAGGAGGTGCTATGTGAGAGTATAAGCCTTGACAGGAGGGGAAGGGGGTTGAGAAAGGAAACTTGCACCACCTACCACTTCTACTACCACCGCCACTACTACTACTACTGCCTTGGAAGAGCTAGTCGACAAGCAGCAGGCCAAGTAGCAAATCATCAATGGCCAATAGAGCTTACAAGACAGTCAACCATAGTATGGGCAATGTATGTGCACAATATCAGAGCGGCACGCTAACATGCCGGAGTCATCGATAATACATCATCAGACATGGCCGTCGCAATGAGGAAGCCGTCAATAGATGATTAAGCGACGCTTTAGGCTGAGCAACAAACCAACAGCTTCAATAGGTGGACGCGGCGCGGACTAGAGCTGAGCAGTAACCAAATTAGCAGTTGACACCTTCAGTAAGCGGCAGCACTTGGCGGCAACTAGTCGCAACGGTGCTGCATAAGCGATAGGTGGCTGAACTAAAGGCGGCAGTAGCGATGCTGCATAGGCAAAAGGTGGCTGAGCTGGGCGCTCGTGAGGAGCTCCATCTACCGTCCTAGCCATCAGGATTTTTGGCACCTTCAAGAGCCTCTCCAAAAAAATTTGGGCCTCTTTCATAGAGGTTATATGATGAGCTATCTACTACCCCACTTGACACGAAAGGAAGAGGTAGACAAGGTAATATGCGACAAAGTGCTTGTGCTGCGCTTTGGAAGGTCATCTCATGTTGTGTGCATGGAGATGGATGACATTGTAACGTGGATACATGGCCGAGTACCGTAGTACAAAGTTATTGTGGCTTGGCGGTGGGCAAGTATACTCCGAAAGCGAACAAGGAGCTACTAGGCTGGGTTGTTCCTTGTCTTTTTATGTTTTTATCTCTCTTTTTTTTTTGTTAGAGATGTACTCCCTCCAACAGGGGATGAAAATCTCCCTAGTTGCGCACACAATGGTTCCTTGAGAGTGGATTGGTCATGTTCGACTTATAGTGCGTAGGTTTCTAATTCTTATTTTTTGAATTTTAAACTTTTACGTTCTTTTTCAAGTTGGCCATTGAAAGTGCCTATTGTGGTACCTTAGTTAAGGTCACCAGTGAGATGGGTTCTCTCGGCAAGGACTTTGACCTAAACTCTAGCCCAACTCGCATAGGATTGTGAGTGATTATCATTCACTATGAATGAATGATGAGAAGATAGAGACCTACAATATCACCAATAAAGATTGTGATTGACCAACACGTAGTGTTGTTTAATTGACTGGGTCAGACTGGGGTCAATCTTGTCCATAGCGACAAGATGTATTAGTCCGATTTTGTTTCATTGGACTGCTCCAAGTTTTACAAGAGAGGAAAGCAATTAGTTTCATTTCTTGAAGATCCTCTTTCATGTTCTTTCTAAGGTTTGGATAATCTTAGAATAAGGTCCATAGAATAGAGATCAACTGATTCTAAGATTCATTGTAATCTTAGAGTGAGTTCCATAGTTATCTTTGAGTTTCATTCCTTGAAGATCCTCTTTCGTGTTTTGGATAATGTTAGAATGAGGTACATAGAGATCAATTGATTATAAGATTCATAGTTAATGTTAGAATGAGGTACATAGAGATCAATTGATTATAAGATTCATAGTAATCTTAGAGTGAGGTCCATAGTGATCTTTGAGTATGGAGTTTACCGAACATAGAAGAACCTAGGTGTTGATGATGTTATGTTCGACGTGACTTATAATAGAGTACGAAGCAGCTGCTCTACCTACCTTTGGAGTATGTCATTGCTCCTTTTGTCTGATAGGATGGAGTGCCTTGGAGAGGTCTTGATCTAAAGCTATCTTGTGTGGCTAGTCTTAAAGATCTTCATAGATTGGCTCGATTACTAGCTTATGTAGTGGGCCATTGAGACCTCATTGTATTGTCCTCACAAATACTCTAGATTGAGTATTTGAGGCTGTGGAACTTGAGCTAGTTCTTAAAATTATAGCCATGTTGAACTTTCGAACAAACTGTGCATCATATACGATGTTACATAGTTTGTCTAGTTGCAAACACCCATAGGCTTGGGTGTATAGTCATCCATATGCTGGAGATTTTGTAGCTATTTCTTAAGGAGAGGAAAAGAATCTACTTATGTGTCACAATGAGCTTCATGCTCATTTTATGGTATGGGACGTCAAGTGTTCATGAAGGTCATTGTGGTCTTGGTGGTATGGGACACCAAGGCTCATATACAGAGGTTGACCCTTTTGGTTGGTTGTATGCTTGTTCTGTAGTGATCAAGTGTTTGTACGCTTGTTCTGGTCGTGATCAAGTGTTTGAGGCAAGATTAAGCTTTGAGACTCACTTGATAGCCTTTTGTTGGGAAAAAATCCAATGATAGAGTTCAAAGAAGCTCTAAGTAGCATAGCCATGATCATATAGTAGTGTTGATAGAGTGGTTTCTAGTTTGAGAGTGTTATAGAACCATTGGTGAGCAGTGAGACTAGTATAGTTGGATGGTTGTTATATGTGGGGGATGCCCTAGAAGGCTTGCTCCTGCGTATTTTCAAAAGCTGATTTACTCCCAACATTTATCTCCTCTCACTGATCAAAAGGGCTATAAGGTCTTAAAAGTTTGGGAAGTTTTCTCAAGTTTGGATAGATGTTCAAAACTTATCATAGTCTTTGCTAAGCCCACATTGTTTTCTTAAAGTATCTAAGGGGATTATATATTTTCTTTAGAGTTGCAATTTACTAATAAAAATTTACCTTACAGGTTTGACGTCAAAGCAAGGTGGGCATGCACATGGACCAAAGTCAAGTATAAAAGAGTTAAAGAAAGCAATGCATAGGTCTATGAGTTCTTTCATGGTAGTAGCTATTTTCTAGGGCAAGCAGGTGAGGAACGCGAACAATGTTATCAACCGAGCTTACTTCTAGAGTAGATAACTAGATGTGGCGAATTGGCAAAGATTTGAAGAGGGCATGGATTTCCTTTGATCACGTGCGAAGAGTTCAAGGCTAGACCACTATGGCTGCACATATGTACGATCCTAGGTTAGGGGCATAAGAGATTACTACTACCAGTGGTGTCAATGTTAATGTTAAGAAAACACTAATACTATTTGGAGATGCAGTGTGTGTAGGAGCTCATGACATTAGCAACATGTGAGATAAAGGAGGAGAATATAGGTACACAAGTTCTATTCTGGAGAATGCTAAATGAGGTGGTAGAGAGGAAGGAAGAGAATGCATCTACATAGTTCTATTTTGGAGAATGCTAAATGAGGTGGTAGAGAGGAAGGAAGAGAATGCATCTACATAAGTTCTATTTTGGAGAATGCTAAATGAGGTGGTAGAGAGGAAGGAAGAGAATGCATCTACATAAGTTCTATTTTGGAGAATGCTAAATGAGGTGGTAGAGAGCAAGGGATTTCTAGCACCAGATTTGTTTAGCTTCATGGCCTAATGAGGTGGTGGAGACTGAAGGGCAGTAAAACAATGGTCTCGACAATAGGATGGAGGGTAGGGAGCATTCATGTCTCTTTCATTAGGAGCAAAGCCTACACATACACATAACATAGTACATTGTCAAGGCTTTTTCAAGATTAGCATAAGATTCTATGTAGAAGATGGTATCATGCATTAAGATGATGCACTAACACAGTACAAGTACATAAGAAAATGGTGGGGTAATGATGGTAAGATTGCCAATGGAGATATTGATTCCTAGATTGCTAGTTGAGTTGGTGAAATGTGAGTTGGAGGCATCACCTAGTTATGGGATAAGCAACTTTTATCCTTTAAGCAACTTTTATCCTTTAAGCTTATGCCGAGCATGGTTGGTAACAAAAATGACAATAATTAATTTTTTGGTTTTTCATGTGGTTCTGCAATACCTTTTCTTCCATATTTTGTAGAATAATACAATCATTAGAATATAAAGGACAATACGAATGGAAATGGTGGCAGAATGAATATCAAGGATGATACAAAATACAACTATTGGAATATTAAGGATGGTATGAATGGCAATAGTGGAAAAATGAATATCGAGGATGATACAAAAGATAAGGACATTATATAATTTGTTTCGTATAAAGGAAAGAATAGACTCTTCTTCAATCATTAGATAGATACATGGCAAATGGTACGACCATTACATGTGGCAACACATGGGACGTACACACTGATATGCGAAATTTACAAGCTAGTAATGTGTGAGACATGTGAGCGTTGCATGGGAAAATCAATGGCGGCATACTATTGCACATCATCGCTTATAATAATAAGTGTGAACGGGTAACATTCGTGGGTGACGATTGTAGGCCAAAGACCCAGTGATGTGTAGCATGGGGGTACCAATGGGGACACAGGGGGGCGCGTGAGTATGGTGTGTGGCTAGTAAGGTACACACTAGATGCCCAAGGGTCATTGGTATATATAATGGTTGGGTGGTTAAACAAGGAATGCCAAGCTAGGTTTATTTTTGCCACTCTCGAGTTCTTCTTATTCTCTCTCACGAGTTTCTTGCATGGAAGCCTAACGTTTTCTATCAGAGCTCAAGGATTCATTCTTGGATATGGGGGAAGGCTTGAGCAAGCTTGAGCTTGCAAGGTTATGGAGATTCTTGTTTGTAGCCGTATGTTTTTATCGTTGCCTATTGTTATCGTTATTGTCATTGATGTGTCTGCTGCTGTCATCGTTGTTGCCTACAGGTGTTGTGGCTAAGCTAAGCTACAAGCACTTTTGTTAGGTGCTTTACCAAGCCTTCTTCGCCATGGCGGCACTACTATAGCGCACAATGCAAGCCGTCACATTGCCATTGGCCACCGTAAAAAACAGAGAAAAAAAAAGAGAAAGAAACGAAGTTGCCAAAAAAAGCTTATATATATAAAAAAGCAAAGCCCTAAGGTTTTTAGAGGGAGTTTGTGCACGGTGTATCTCGCAAAAATTTCTCCTTCTGGTGGTCCATTTCTTGAAGCACTTGGCACGATCTATGAAGTAGTCGCTCTACATAGCTTCTGTCTTCATCTGCTTTAACAACCATACGACCAGGGGGGCTCACTTATCCCTTCTTCTTTTATTTTTTTTCGTTTGGTGCTTCTTGCATATTATTGGTAAAAAATGGAATCCGATCAATTTGCCCCACAATCACTAGAATCACTAATAAATTCATGATTTGCAGGAACAAATGAATTTATTTATGAATGATATCCATATTATGATAACACCTATAGTACCTCAGTCTGCCGACTTCAGATACCCATCCCTTGGGTAATCGTGAGGGTATTTCGGAAAAGGGATTAAAGCTAAAACTGGCATTAAAGGATTTGAAACTACCAAAGTACACTAGCACTTTACCTTCTCGCACTGCTAATGCAGTAGATTAGTGGCTTTCTAAGTGGGAACAATGCTTTACTTTATGTGATATCATAGAAGAGCACATTAGAATCCAGTACGTTGCATATAATTTACAAGATGTGGCTCATCTCATTGGTAGAGGAAAAATCAAAAGGACAAGGCAATCCCGAATACTTGGGAGGAATTTAAGGATATGTTTATTTAGAATTTTATGCCACCAGATGAGTACAGAAAAGCCCTTGACACTTAGTTGTTTATCTCTCAAAATAATCTTACAGTTCAAGAGTATGCTAACAAGTATCAAGAGGTGCTTATGAAAATTCCACAAATTTTATTGGGGTTAAATGATAAATTTGACCATTAGTGCGTGACAAGTGTCAAACTCTATCCAAAGCTATAGAAATGGCTTTAGTTTATAAAGATGGTCGAAAGGGTCAAAATCAGGCAGTGGGTCAAGTTTCCACACATGTATGAAACATGTATTTTCTATTATTGCAGCATGTACTGTGTCAAGCTAATATTTGATGTGCAAAATGTTCATACTATGCTCCAAACACCTCTCAAAGGAATTAGGCTAATTTATTTTGCACGCAATGAATGAACCAATTTTGTTGTCAACGTGGTGGCACAGTTTCTGAGCAGGACAATGCAAATTGAATCAATTCCTCTGAGGGTTAGCAGCACCTTGATGTGCCCTAGATGCCCACAAAGTTTTGTGGCAAATGATCGAGTGTGTAAGGAGCACTAGTAACTCCAAGCTCTAGTTATCTAGGAGGGAGAAAGGGACTAGTGGATAAGATTAGTGAAAATGCACTAATTTGCAAGATGAAGCAAACCTACTAATGCAAATCTATCTCATGCCTTACTAGCTAGCCCAGTAGGCTCTAATACCATGTTGAGAAATCACATGGCTAAGGAGGATTGAAGATGAGGATGACGACCTTCATTGTAGAGAGAGAGCAATAGAAAATGTCACGAGAATGAGATTTTTCAGATATTTTATTTTTGCAAAAGAAAGCTTGTGGAGCAAGCGAGGGGGGATGGTCACCAAGGGAGCTTAGTGGAGGGAGCTTTTCTTGGCTGCCCTCTCTCTCTACTTGAACAATCTCTCTCTAACTATTGCCACCACCATCTCCGCTCACCATTGCCCAGCCCAGCCCAGCCTACCTAGCCTAGCCCCCTCCACCACTAACCTTGCTCCTTCCTTTCTCTCTCTCTATCTGATATCGTCATCCCTTCCTCTCCTCTCCTCTCTCTAAATGACATTCAAGTCTTTTTGTTGCTCTTCTTTCTCTGTATCTATCTCTTGCTCACTCTCTGTATCTACCATCCCTCTCTCTCTCTCTCTCTCTCTCTCTCTCTCTCTCTCTCTCTCTCTCTCAATCCTTGTCTTACCTCTTATCTTTATTCTCTCTCTCTCTCGCTCTTTATATCCTTCTCTCTGTCTCTATCCATCTCTTTGCTCACTCTCTATCCTCCCTATCCCACTCTCTCTATCCTTCTACTCTTTACTAACTCTCTTTGCCCTCCTTATCTCACTCTCTCTATCCTTCTCTTTACTCACCCTCTCTATCCTGAGAGAGAGAGGGTGGCCCCCTCACCTTCGCCCTTAGTAAGACGGCCCTCCTCTCACTTAAGGCCACCGTCTCTCTCTCTCTCTCTCTCTCTCTCTCTCTCTCTCTCTCTCTCTCTCTCTCTCTCTCTCTCATCTCCTTTTTTAAAAGAGAGAGTGGTGGTATAGAGAGAGTGGTGGTTTAGTGAGAGAGAGAGAGAGAGAGAGAGAGAGAGAGAGAGAGAGAGAGAGAGAGAGAGAGAGAATAAAGTAAATGGGGGTTCATGGTCGACCCGTGGCCTTTCTACCAGACATGTAGAAAGGTCCTGTTCCCTACCTGGTCGAGGAGCTTGGAATCTGCATGTGTGAGTATGCAGTTATGCTTCAGATGTTTGTTATACCCATATCGAATCCCAGTTTCCCTTATCCTCATTTTTTTCTTCCCGAGACCAGAATAACTTGGCTTCCAAGGATACGTATACACCATCCGCCGACGTAAGTCAAGATCAAGGGTGTATATTATACGTAATCAACTAGGCGCACAAAAAGTGAGCAAAAAGTGCTTGCCAAGTGGCCTTGGGCCATGTAGACGAGAAAGGGCTGTTAGATCGGGCAGATCCAACAGTGCACAATTACCTCGGGACTTAATTTGTCTACCTCACGAACAGTACTATAGGAATCTGTACTAAACATGCCTCTTGTAATGGTGCAAACTCCCATAGCAATTACATATTTTGGTTCGGGCATTTGTTTGCATAAATCTCATTTTTACAATAGCAAGAGAAGTGTCTCCTAAAGTTCTTTTAAAAAGACCCGAGACCGGGAGCCAGAGAGCTCTCTCTCTCTCTCTCTCTAGAGAATAGAGAGAGAGAGAGTGAGAGAGAGAGAGAGAGAGAGAGAGAGAGAGAGAGAGGGTGCGAGCATCATCTCTCTATTCTCTCTCTCTACTCTCTCTCTCTCTCTATTCTCTCTCTCTCCCTCTCTAGAGAATAGAGAGAGAGAGAGAGATAGAGAGAGACAGAATTAAAAGAGAGGAAGAGAGAATTAAGAAAGTGTGTGTGTGTGTGCGTGTGAGAGAGAGAGAGAGAGTGTGTGTGTGGGTGCGAGCATCATGAAGGAAAGAGAGTCACACTAGCATTGGCCGCGGTCGATATGGCTCGTGTACTGGGGGCTCTAGCTTCTACTCATCATTGTTGATAAACTCAGAACCCATAAGATATTGTTTCGAATTTTTCAATGCATGAACAACAATGATCAATTCTTTATCATAAGTACTATGCGTAAGTTCATATGGTTTCAATTTTATACTTTCAAAAGCAATCAGATGTTTATTTTGCATAAGCACAACACCAATAGCACGTCCACTAGCATCAGTTTTACTACTACAAAGAATGGTCTAAGGAAATCAAGTAATGTTAATACAAGTGCATGGGTAAGTGTACTAAAAGATTTGTCATGCATGTCAGTCTAAAAAACTTTAGCCTTTTTCAATAATTCAATCAAATAATGTTCTTTATAAGCAAACATTTTCACAAATCCTCTATATTAACAACAGACTGCTTCTTCTTCTCTAGGAAATTGGCTGTAGCATGTCCTTTTTGACAATTGTAGCATGTCACAACTTGAGGTACAAGATCTTGTTTCTTCTTTACGTCATCACTCTTCTTATTGTTGTTGTTTGTGAGCACCATGATTGTTATTATCTTGGAAACAACATCTTGGTATCATTGGTGTGTATCTGTCAAACACTTATGTAAAGGAATTTTTTTTAAAAAATTTATTAATATGAGAGTCTTGAGGTGGTTTGTTATCGTTTAGTACTCCATTCTTTTGCTCGTAATTGTAAAGAGATTGTCATGGAAAGAGAATGAGGTTAGAATAATGAATTTGTGTTTTTTATCGTTTGATTTCACTACTTCAATGGCTTGGGAGTTCGATAAGAACTTGCCAAAATTTGTCCACATATAACTGTACGATCTCTTTGTCAAGCTAATGAAGCATATCCCATTGTTGACATGCTCTTGCTTTATATTGAGGTGGCAAGAAATTAATTTTAATGTGCTTTTTTAATTCTTTCCAAGTTTTTGGTCTTTCATGTCCTTGCTTGACTACATTCCACCATAATGACGTAGTTTCAACAAATTGATTTGCAACACACTTAGCCTTATCTTTCTCGGAAAATTATTCCCCATAAAAACAATCATCAAGTTGACTTATCCACGATAACACCATTTTTGCATTCTTTTTACCATCAAAATTTTGAAATGTGAAAGCCTTGCTATTGATTTTCTTTCCCTTTTGTTGCGCTTGCTTTACGGAAAGTTTATTTGATGGTACGTCTAATGTCAAAATCAGATTCAACACTTTACGGAAAGTTTATTTGATGGTACGTCTAATGTCAAAATCAGATTCAACACTTCGAGATTGTTTTTTGTTAGAGATTAGTTCTTCCAATTCTAACCTCTTAGCTTATTCTTCATTTGAGCTTGCTTTACGGAAAGTTTATTTGATGGTACGTCTAATGTCAAAATCAGATTCAACACTTCGAGATTGTTTTTTGTTAGAGATTAGTTCTTCCAATTCTAACCTCTTAGCTTATTCTTCATTTGAGCTTGAATAGATAGAAGTTGCTCGGAAATAGAAGGGGGTTGCAGGTTTGACATGATAAGGAATTGAGAAAGAAAAATAAAATTGTAAAAATTTGTAGTAATTAAGATAAGCAAATAAACAATATGTGAAGAGTAGCAATTAAGATAAGCAAATAAACATGTGAAAAGTACTTATGGTCCTTGCTTCAAATTTGTTGAAGTCGTATGTTGTCCCAATTTTTGTGGAGCAAGAATCCCAACTTCAAGTGTCACAAAGTCTGTATAAGTGGTGTAAAACTTTGAGTTGTCGGTCAAAGAAGCCCGATGTATGAGAATTCTAAGTGCCTTTGAAATCTTTGATTTTGCTTCCAAAGTTACTTTTGAAAATCTCCTTGATTTAATCCTCTTTGACAAAATCTTTTAAAAAAAACTGTTCAAAATTCTTATCTTACTTCGATGCCCTTGATGTTGAATATATTTGAAATTTTGCCCTTTGGATGTCTCATCGTTGTAAGGTTTGGAGGGTGAGAGCGGAAGTTTTGAGGCTTTTTAAAGCTTGTAAGTATGAGAGTTTTAAAGCTTTTATAAGTCTTTGTTTAAAGTGTGAAGCTTTGAGATAAAGCTTTTAAGCTTTTGAAAGGTGGAAAAGCAAAGGGTTTTAAGCTTGTAAGCACTTGAGAATCTTTAGTATAAGGTGTATAAGCTTTGTAATATAATCTTTATAGTGTAAAGCTTTAATGCAAAGCCTTAAAACTTTTGTGGTAAAGGTGGTACACAGTTAGGCGAAGATAAAGAGTCAATGAGAAACGCAACGGGTGAGAGAGAGAGAAGTGGGTGACGACTATAAAGAAAAAAGGAGGAGAGAGAAATTAAAACGATCGGTGAGGAGAGAAAGGCTGCGGTTTTTGTTCAAAAGAAAAAAGGGAGAAGAACAATCGGCATAGCGCGCACACAGTATAACTGGAAAACAAAGGAAGTTTATTATTTTTTTATTTTTTATAAAAGCTTAGTGGGACTCTTTCTTCACCCAAAAATATGGATTTCTGGGATATAAAAGCTTGAGAAAATCCGAGAATAAGAGATGAACCTTTAATCCCATGCTCATTCCATCCACACGGTTGGATTTTGGAGACGGTAAAGGAATCAAAAGGTGGTTTTCTTAAAAGGGGTGGTTTTTGCTTGCACAGGAGTGGTGTTCGGAGGAAGGTGACATAAATCCGTAGCCCTTGATCTAAGGCCCCATCCAATGGTTCACAAAAATCACATAAACCATTCAATCCTTTGCCCAAAGGTTTTTACACCCTTGCCTTTTTTATCCTTTGGATTTTTATGTGAGCTTATTTCTTTCTCCAAAGTACTTGTACCCTTCCACTTCACAATATATCTGATAATGTCCCAATTCTTCGGCCTTCCCGTGCAAGGATTCCTTCTTTATTTGAAGCTTTAGTATTTGCCAAAAAATCAAATATTTGGTCTTCTTTGCTTCAAATAATTGCGTAAACTTTGCTTTTTAATTTTTCTTCAAAGATTCTTCTCCTTGAGTGGTCCCCAAAGCTCTAATACCACTGTTAGGACCTTTATGACACTTAGAAGAAACTCTAATTCTCAAGCACAAAAATTAGATAATAATAAAGACTTGCACAAATTAAAATCATAAACCTTAAATTGAAAAAAAGAGAAGAGACCATTGTCGACACAAGATTGTGTTTAATCTCCCCTGGTGGATGAGAGTGGCCCTTGTACCACTCACCTGTATTTATATGTATTAGAAAAATCTTGCTTTCCAAAAAGATAACTCCAAAAACAAAGCACGAGTGCTTTTGAGTTTTTCAGCATAAAAGCTCTACAAAAATATTGCAAGCTACAAATATAAAGTCTTGGGTCTCCTAAAAGTATAAAATACTAATTGGTATGTACAAAGGTTTGAGGCCTTAGCATTACAAAATTATTAATACCTAAACATGAAACCATAAAAGGTGTTCACATGTCTTCCAAAATATCTCATAGTGGTCCAATACATGTTCCACCCATAATTAACATAATCTGCCACTCAATCATCGCCTACATCCAAAATTATATTAGTCAGTATGCACAACTAATTAAACACATTAATCATGATTATATCATAATAGCACACACATATAATTAAATAAATTAATCCTTGTAGACGATATAAATAAAAGGTGCATCAAAAATAAAATATCTCGAAATAATTAAATAAATTAATCCTTGTAGACGATATAAATAAAAGGTGCATCAAAAATAAAATATCTCGAAATAAAAAAATGGGCATCCCCGTAGAGATTATGACTAACAGCATTCATAAACCTTCTCAGTATAATCAATATTTTTTCCTCTCAATGATGTGTCAATTACTTCTTAAAAAATAGTTCCTCTAGGATGAATGCACATGACATTTATCAAAGGCTTTGCTTGATTATTTGTCCATCCATCTATTGCAATGGTACATCCATATGTGGACACATAATCTAAAACTTCTCTTTTCACAGTTTGCTCCATTGAATTTTTTATTTTATCTAAGTATTCTGTGTGTATCTTTTTATAATATAGCAAAGTAAAACCACCTTTTGCTGTTGATATCGATGTATCTTGAAGAAAAGGATTATAAATGACATTGAATGGAATACCATAAGCTACAAAGGCTTGAGTCCATTTCAAATGCTGCTCAAAACCTTCTTTCAATTTACTTTGACATGCCAGGTTTTGTTGCACATCACATTGCGACTGCATATTTTCCTCTGATGATGCATATGATACATGACCACTTATAGTTTCTTCACAATAACCATTCTAATATGATTCATCTCCCCACATCACATTGCGATTACATATTTTTCTCTAATGCATGCGATACATGACCGCTTACGGTTTCTTCAACAACCATTCCATTATTATTCATATTAGAGATCATATAAAGTTTTCATTTACTATTTCTGGAAGAACTTGCTTGTTGCATATACTTAAAAAATATTTCATGTACCTCATGAGGTGGATTAGGACATTTATCTACATTGCTCCCTAAGCCAGTAAGATGCTCTTTGATTCTAGTTGCTTCTTAAGTAAAGAAGATCTACATTGCATTTTTTTACTTGTTACAAATTTATGTATCTCCTCCACATATTTCCACTCTGGTCCTTTCCCATTTGTGCTTTTGCTTTTATGTGGAGGAGATAAATTGAATTTTCACATTTTAAAAAGTAATAAAAATATAAATAAATATTTATATTTATTATATAAATATTTTTTTTAAAAATTATGTAAAATCTAAGAATAGAGTATTAAAAAATTAGTTTTAGATAGTTATTTACCTTTGTAACAAAATAATACATCATATTTAAAATTTATTTTTTTAAGAATTTGATTAAATCTTACTTTACACTACTCAAACAATGATTCTCTGTGAGCATCAAAATTTAAGATTTACAAGCCAAAAATAATTTTCTTAATTAAGTTTCTACTTTATCAATTAAATTCTATTATTTAAATAATAAAAAATATTTATAGCTCATAAATAAAAACGTTTTTTACTTCATCAAATGTAAACAATATTATTTGTCTCATCAACATGAAAAAGCTAACACTTCAACAAATGAAAGAGTTACTTAAATAATTCTATCATATCTTATAAATAAAGAAAGTGTGTTTTATCAAATGTAAGCATAATAACTATTTTTTTATAGATAATATAAATTATTATTTTCAAATCAATATAAATAAAGATAACCATATTTCTAATGAAAAAGAAAGCTTCGTCAAATGAGATAAGAAATAAAAATAATAAATTATATATATATATATATATATATATATATATATATATATAAAATGAAAAACTCTCGATCAAAGCATGGCACATATGGTTTCTCTATAAAATTTTAAAATTTTGATCTAAAAATTTTTGAGCCAAAAAGTAATTGTTTCGACCAAAATATAATTCTGAAACAAATTCCTCCAAAATTATGACATTTTTGTAAATTATTCAGTTAATTTTTTAAAGAATTTCTATGATTAATCTATTTTAATCGAATATTTTTAATTCCATGTTCAAATTAATGCAACATAGCTATTTATAGCTCAAGCAGGGCGGGTTCTCACTTCCCCATGTTAACTTTTTACTTTTACCATGTGAAATTTTTTGTGCCATTTTATTTGTATACTTTTCTTTTGTTGGTTTGAATATTCTATTATTCTTTTCTTTTTGCTAGCATCAAAGCTACTTTTTGCATTTGTAATACAGACATTCATTCTTTCCATATAAACTTTTTGCTTTCTTGAGTTATTTTTGGGGAGAAAATGAAAAGTACAAGATAGTATTCGACAAGATATACTAGGTGGTACTAGGATTCAAAGACCTATCAGCACGGAGCCGCTTAGCTAATTGTACATCCTTTGGCATGGATGTGGCACAAGATGGAGTCCTCAAATAGCCCTACCAAAATCTCTTCAGAGGCCTCTTGAAGAGCCATTACAACATTTTCTTGGACTTTATGGTCGTCCAAGCCTACCTTGTCCATATGACCTCTTTTACTACTCTTTTGATTGAAAGATGCCTTTAGGATCAATAAATCTGTGCTTTTTTTATATTTTCATATCTCTTGGAGAGCTTTTACCCTAGGTTGCCTTCGCCTTCTCCACCTTGGTGGAATGATTGGTGGTGGGGGTGGCCTTGGCTAATTGGCCCATGGGACATGATCATTCTGAAACTTCATTGTTCTTTGGTGTGCTGGGCTTCCATGGCGTCCTTCTCCTCCTTTCACTTATACTCTTCCTCCATTTGGCGAGCTTCTTCTTTTTGCTTGCACCACATATCTTCTTGGCGGGCTACTTTTTCCTCTTCTTGGTGTATTGCTACTTCTAATCACTTGCATTCTTTCCTTGCCCTCTTCCTTGCTGTGTGAGCTTCGTGCTCTTCCTTGGATATTCTGGGCACTTTGTGTTTGCCCACTTTCATCTTCTCTCTTCAACCTATAGCTTGAGCTGGCGCTGGTTATTCCTGCCTTGTCTCCTCGATGTTCCCTAGGTTCTGAATAGGAGCCAGGCCTTGAAAGATGTCCTATGTGTCGGATGCACCTCCTGTGGTGTGACTGTGGGGAGTGCAATCCATGTTGCTCTAGGTGGTTCCTCACCTATGGCTTCAATGACATGAATTATTTCTAAGCCTTGATGCGGGGACCACCATATCATCCCCAACAATCACTGACTTGGTAGGTTTGGGTTGAGGGGGAATGATAGGGTTAGGGAGATGGGGGGTTCTCAACTATGGTGATTGGAATAGAGGTGGATTATGGTGATTGGACTAGAGGTGGATTATGTAATGATAGGGTTTGGGTTGAGGTGGGAATGATAGGGTTAGGGAGATGGGGGGTTCTCAACTATGGTGATTGGAATAGAGGTGGATTATGGTGATTGGACTAGAGGTGGATTATGTAATGATGAGGATGATGGGAATAGGGAGGACGGGGGGTTCAGGAGGTCATCTACAAAAAACTCATCTATCGGATGATTACGGTTAGGAGATGGTAGGCTATCAGGATTAGTGCTCATGGTTATGATGAGGTTTTTGAGCTAGATATATATCTACACTACCTACATGAACCTAAATGTTCGCGCCTTACTAGAGTTGCTTGTAGCACAATATTAGTCGGTGTAGAGACTTGGTGTAGAGACAACACAACGTGCAGCTTGCTTTGTACAATGATCTCCATTCAAGAAACATTATGTTTCACTTCCAGAAAGGCCAACGACGATGGTTGCAACACACCATCCAAGAAGTGGTTGCCAATAAACTCCACGGTCTAAACTTTTATACAGATGTACTAATAATAACTTATAAAATGGGTCACGTACAGAGTGGTGGAGCACATAAGCTCCATGCACATGATACGCAACAAAATTCGAAACCAACTAAAATATCATTTTTTGTACACTCGATATAGAAGCTCATCATCATCATTGTGTAGTGCGACAAAATCCATCGAAATCCTTCGAGATTCCTCCCATGTTGCAAAAGAAAGAGCCAATGCTTTAAGTGAGAACCATTCCAATCCTTAAAAATTAAAGTTGGGATTGAATCCTTGTGCACAATGCCCAAGGAAGCAACAACCCTAGGATGTGAGAAGTTTAAGAAGGTAGCTTCAAGTGCTACATATAACTTTAGATCAGTCGCACCTCCTGGCTATGACTTGATTATCTTAGCGGCGTAAAATTTGTCAGCCAAAGAGCTTTTCACGTTGACAATGATTTTTACTATGTCGTAATTTAGGCCCGAATCCAACCATGTCTCTAGAGTGGGTTTTAGATCTTTGGCACGTAGAATCTTCACACTGAAAGTGCAACATCCATACGATGGAGCACCATTGGACCTAGTAAAAGTGGCGCTTGATACAACTCGATAGCGTGACTTGATGTAGCCTCGCTTGTCCTCATCTCAACTCTATTGTTACTACTGCTAGTGGCTTATGAAGCTGTCGTAACCTCTCTTGCTCTGCTAAAAGTTTTTGTTTGTAACTTTGAAATAACTTCACAAACTAGCTACGAGGGTATGTAGAATAGATTGAGGCATCTTCAATTGATCCAACTGTCCAATAATGTGATTGCACTCTGGAATGAGATGACTCTTCCACAAGATTTGGCTTCTCGGCAAACTTGAGAAAGCTCGATCAATTGCGCAAATCCTATGTTGGACACTTGTATCAAGAAATTAGTGAAGCTCATCTTATCTTAGAAGGCTTCACCACCATCGAGAGCGTTGTCACTTGTCCTTAACACTTGTCCTTACATGCTGGATCAAGATAAACAAACAAGAGTTAAAAGTAAAGATAAAATTAAATTATTTTCATGACTACATTTAATTATTATAGACATAGAAATTATTAATCATATATAAGATCAACGAAAAAACATTGATAAAAAGATACTGTAAGATCATGTAAGTGATTTATTAAAAAGGTCCTATGTCCTATGATGTGTAGCTAATGTACAAAATCATTTTTTTACAATGATGTCTAAGTCCAAAGAGTTTGTATTTGAGGGGCTCGAATATACAAAAAAATAAACATACAAAATATCTCACAAGAAGATAAAATGTAATTTATTAATGTTTTTGAGCTTGGGATTTGGGGTAAGCACAAGTTGATACCCAAGATATTAATATGTGCACACAAAATGATCTACAAGAGATCAAAATGTGCTATAATTTATTATTTATATAATATATAAAATGCATCACACGAATGCAAAATATATACATTAAATCCACATTAGATCAAAATATATTTTATGATTCAATTTTTTTAAATTTAAGTTAAGCATAAACATAAATCACATCATTAAGATGTGAAATATGTACACAAAGTGACTCACATGGTGTTAAAATGCGTTTTTAAAAATTTTGTTTTAATTAATTATTTAAATTAAATTAAATTATTATTTTTTAAAGAAAAATCATTAAATTTAATTTACAAGTGAAATAGCATCTTTTCACAAACTAGGAGTTCTTATGTTGACGGGCAGGGTAGGCGGACCTGGCGGAGGGGGCGGGCCTGGCGGGGGACCTGGAGGTCCCGGCCACGGAGGACCCGGCGGGGGTCACGGCGGCGGACCTGCGGAGGGGGCGGCCACGGAGGACCTGGCGGAGGTCACGGCGGAGCTGCGGGCGGACACGGTGGTCCAGGAGGCGGTCATGGTGGACCCCACTGATCGGTCTCTCTCTCTCCCTCTCTCTCTCTCTCTCTCTCTCTCTAAAGTGGCCTAGTGACGCTGTATGGTCAAAACCTTAATGTAGTGTTTATAACCATAAATATAACTAATTCAAATGTTGTGTTTATGTCGATTTGAACAATTTAAAACATAAATTTTTATTTTGTATGCAAAATAGTTCAATCAAAATTCTATGGACTTTACTAAGTGAGTCCGATTACAAGGTAAGTTCCTTCGTATGTTATTATAATGTAAGATGACACCAAAAGATCCCTTGTAATTGCTTCGTGCTATCTATACATCCTCACAATATATGTTATAATATATGTTGGGCATCTTCAAGACTTACGTTTTTGTAGAAGAACCCAGCTTTCTTTTCCAGTATCCATTTATTATCTTCATCTAGTGTTTTTGATATAGAAATAGACTTTGATTTTTATATATTTTTTTCTTGCATGTCCTTTTTATTAAAATTTCAATTCATGCCTTGTAACATAAATTGATTTAAGATTCTAGAACAAAAATGATAATCAAATATCAATGGAGAGATGAAGATTGCACGGCAACCCTAGGAGTTTCGTTCAAGCTCTTTCAATGCTTCCGCATCCTATGTTACCTCATCAAGAAATATGAATAGGTAAGGGGACAACATTGAGTCTCCTATCCCCCTAGAGAAGAATCCTACTAGGAGAGTGAAGCCAATCGCTAAAACTCAAAGTTGTTAACATGATTTTGTCTTTCAACACTAAGGGTTTAACTAATCCTAAGAGAGCTCAGTTAATTAACAATTGGATTTTTCAAGAAAAATTGGCTTTAGACCATATGTGTCTGAAGGAATTGAAAGCCTTTGGGGATTTGGTGCTTTCCAACTTAAAAAGAGTCTCAAAAGACTTTCAATGGTATACCACTAACCATAGCTTGCCGGGTAGTGGTGGGGCAACAATTGGAGTTCACACTAGATGGGCTAGCTCTATCCAAGGCTTTCTTGTTGGGTGGCTTTGACCAAACAAATAGGTGGGTGGCCACCACTGATTTGTTGACCCAACAAATTGGTGGGTGGCCATTAGAATGTATATGGAATCTGCATTTTACATTGTTTCCCTCTATGCGTCTACGTGGCCAACTCCAAACTAGCCACCCACCAATTTGTTGACCTAACAAAGCCATTAGAATGTATATGGAATCTGCATTTTACATTGTTTCCCTCTATGCGTCTACGCAGCTAACTCCAAACTAGCCACCCACCAATTTGTTGACCTAACAAAGCCATTAGAATGTATATGGAATCTTTATTTTACATTGTTTTCCTCTATGCATCTAGCCCATGGACCGGCTTTATGGAGGTCCCTTATGTAATTAGACCTACCTATTATCTTAGCTGGGGATTTCAATATGGTTAAAGACATTAAGGACAAATTTTTAGGCTTGGCAACAGCCCTTAGAGGTCTTGAACTAGATGCATGGCTGGAATGTAAACACTTTCATGATCTTATGGATTTACACAATGGTGGGTCTCAATTTACTTGGTCAAATGGGAGAACTAATGAGCACATCAAGAAAGCCCATCTTGATAGATGCTATATATAAACAACTCCATTGCTATAGCCTTCATCAAAACTAGAGCCAAGGTGCTTAATTCAACTCAACTTTCTGACCACAAACCAATCCTCATTCATATCCTAAAATCAGGACAAGGAGTTAAGTCAGGTTGGTTCCATGCTGACCCCAGGTTGTTTAGCCTTCCTTAGTATAGTTAGGAGCTGAGGACTCTTTTCGACATGTATTTTGTAATTTCTCCTCTAAGGCGCATGCTTCTCAAGCCTAGGCATATTAGCATAGAAAACAGACTCGAAAGAGAGGATAAATATGAAAAACTTATGGGCAGTGGAAACAGAGGTCAATAATGGATGTTTAGACAGGCAACCCCTATATCTCCAGCTTAAAGCAGATCTAAGAAAGGAAGAGGCGATAGAAAGACAGCAAGCTCAAAAAATCTAAGAGTGGTGGGCTAGCAAAGGGGATAGGCCTACCAAATAAACCTTTGGAGCTCTCAAGAAGAAACAAGCTTAGGATGTCATTCCAATGCTCAAAGATAAGGATGGGATATTGGCGTCATCTCTAGAGACCAATATGAAAATATTCCATGACTATTTTGAAGGCATCTTCAGTGCCCCCCCATCGTATTGCAAAGGAAAGGCAAGAAGCATGTGCCAAAATAGCTAGATGCATGAAAAAAATTGTCCCTCCCCTGCTTAGGCTAAGGCGCATGCTTCTCAAGCCTAGGCATATTTTCATAGAAAACAGACCCGAAAGAGAGGATAAATATGAAAAACTTGTGGGCAGTGGAAACAGAGGAAACAGAGGTCAATAATGGAAGTTTAGACAGGCAACCCCTATATCTTCAGCTTAAAGCAGATCTAAGAAAGGAAGAGGTGATAGAAAGACAGCAAGCTCAAAAAATCTAAGAGTGGCGGGCTAGCAAAGGGGATAGGCCTACCAAATAAACCTTTGGAGCTCTCAAGAAGAAACAAGCTTAGGATGTCATTCCAATGCTCAAAGATAAGGATGGGATATTGGCGTCATCTCTAGAGACCAATATGAAAATATTCCATGACTATTTTGAAGGCATCTTCAGTGCCCCCCATCGTATTGCAAAGGAAAGGCAAGAAGCATGTGCCAAAATAGCTAGATGCATGAAAAAAATTGTCCCTCCCCTGCTTAGGCTAAGGTGCATGCTTCTCAAGCCTAGGCATATTAGCATAGAAAACAGACCCGAAAGAGAGGATAAATATGAAAAACTTGTGGGCAGCGAAAACAGAGGTCAATAATGGAAGTTTAGACAGGCAACCCCTATATCCAGCTTAAAGCAGATCCAAGAAAGGAAGAGGTGATAGAAAGACAGCAAGCTCAAAAAATCTAAGAGTGGTGGGCTAGCAAAGGGGATAGGCCTACCAAATAAACCTTTGGAGCTCTCAAGAAGAAACAAGCTTAGGATGTCATTACAATGCTCAAAGATAAGGATGGGATATTGGCGTCATCTCTAGAGACCAATATGAAAATATTCCATGACTATTTTGAAGGCATCTTCAGTGCCCCCCATCGTATTGCAAAGGAAAGGCAAGAAGCATGTGCCACAATAGCTAGATGCATGAAAAAAATTGTCCCTCCCTCAATTAGAGCCATGATTGTCATTTGAGGACCTTGGTAGGGCTATTAGTTCCATGAAAAATGGTAAACGCCCTAGGTTGGATGGCCTTCCCAATGAATTCTTCAAATGTTTTAAAAAATATGATTCCCTACCTACTCTTGTGATTTGGAAAGAAGCCCTGGCATTTGGGGCTCAAGGTAGGGGTCATTAAGTTAATTCATAAAAGGGATGCCAAAAATGAGCTTGATAACTAGAGACCTATCACTATGCTATCATCAGCCTACAAAGTCTTTGCTGAAGCCTTAGCCAATGAGGCTCGCTAGCCACCTCCATGTATGGATAAGGAGGGAACAAAAAAGGATTCATTAAGGGAAGAATTATCCTAGATGCTATTATTAGTTTGTGGCCAAAAAACAAATCAGGACTTCATCTTCTTTAAGATAGATTTTGATAAAGCTTTTGATTGATTAGAGTGGGACTTTAGACTAGGCATGACATGGGGCTTGGCCCAAGGTTCATTAAAGCAATACATACTCTATTTTGGTAATGCAAGGGCAAAAGTAGATGGAACCTCAAACCCATAAGAATAGCATCTTCCATGGAAGCGAGCTTTTCACATGGAGATACGTACATTCTTGATGGCTTGGCTCCTTGATCCTATTGAAGTACCTATGGCACTATTCACTATGGAGGTAATTGTGCAGCTAATCCCATGGAAGTTTTTTGGCTGAGTTGAGGAACCTATGGAACTATTCACCCCCTAGTAGGTGCATGCCTCCTTGATGTCGTCGATCCTAGTTATCATTGCATAACATGGTTAATTGACACTTTTAAGTAATTGGATATGACTACCATTTGGGATGTAGCCAGATTTTCACATTTCTTGTATGATACCATGCCTGGTCCAAAGAAGCCCCCAATATACTTCATTGTGCTTAAATGACTTATATGATATCAACTAACACTTTGTAGATATGTGTACCACTCACCTTGTATATGTTTCATCTCTCATACCTTTGTAGTTTTGACTTATGTGCATGTGGAGCATGCATGCGTGTGTGCATCACTTATTATCACTCGACATGGTATTGCCATAATTGGGGACAAAGGTGGACAGCTTTAAGAGCCTTTTTCAAAGATTTATTAAATTCCACCTTTTAGGTGATTTAAAGGCTCCATGAAAGTGTAGGACCTTGATGGTGCATAATTGTTTTGTGATCTTGCGTAACATGTTAGGATCACTCATTAGAGTAGGTGATTTGTCAAACATCAGATTGTGCAACTCATCCATGCTCTTTCTCTATGGATTTACAAAGTTTTTTATAGATTTGATATTGAAAAAATTTCTCTATTATAAGAGCCCCAAATTTGTTTTAGGGCTTACTTATGATATTTCACTCACCACCATAATAAATAAAAAAATCCCTCTATTCAAACATCAGATTGTGCAACTCATCCATGCTCTTTCTCTATGGATTTACAAAGTTTTTTATAGATTTGATATTGAAAAAATTTCTCTAGTATAAGAGCCCCAAATTTGTTTTAGGGCTTACTTATGATATTTCACTCACCACCATAATAAATAAAAAAATCCCTCTATTCAAGCCATGTAGTGAAGTTGATCAAGTGTTCGTCTTTCTAGGTATGTGCCATATCTTGAACATTATGGTTGCAAATCATGGATGTGTGATTGACTTCTTTCTTCAAAAAATAAAGTGAAATCACTAATTGCTCATGTACCTAATATTTTTTTGCTCTTCTTCTTGAGAGCCAACCACGATGCAGTTAAGTGCTAGAATTTGAAGGTTGGTATCCTTCATAAGAAGGGAAAAAGAAAAAATTTCCCTTCAAAATAAGGGCAAAGTTTTTAAAAAAAGGTAAATGGAGGTCTTGTTTCAAGTGAAATTGGGGTTGGTATCCTTCACAAGAAAAAATTTCCCTTCAAAATAAGGGCTAAGTTCAAAAAGATAAATGGAGGTCTTGCTTCAAATGAAATTGGGGTTGAGAGCTGATGCACCATTCAAGAGGTCAAGAGCATCTTATTAACACATGAAATGAATAGATGGGGGATAGACTCCATGTGCCTATTGTATCTCGGACAGATCCCATTCCCAAAACCCAATTTTGAGGCTCTTTTGTTAGTCCATAGTACCTTATATAGGATCAGCCCATAAGAGGCAAGAAACTTTGGGGGGTATTATCCTTGACCAAGCATGTTCAAACCTAAACGTCCATTGCCTTTTGTCCTAGGATTTAGTTTCACACATGAAGAGGGGGATTCACTTCTTTGAAGTGAGGGACGACTTGGAGAATCTTGTTAGAACCTTTCCACTTGAAATTCACTAGCTCTTTGATTTGAATATATTCAGCCATGTTGTTATCCCAA